>NC_074681.1:14564115-14901615 GCF_029448725.1 Salvelinus fontinalis | reverse complement strand
AAAGTCTCTAGGTTTAGCTCGCCTAAGGTAGAATATCTCATGATAAGCTGTAAACCACACTATTTACCAAGAGTTTTCATCTATATTTTTTCATAGCTGTCTATTTACCACCACAAACCAATGCTGGCACTAAGACCACAGTCAATGAGCTGTATAAGGCCATAAACAAACAGGAAAACGCTCATCCAGAGGTGGTGCTCCTAGTGGCTGGGGACTTAAAACTTAAATCTGTTTTACTTCATTTCTACCAGCATGTTAAATGTGCAACCAGAGGGAAAAAGACTCTAGACTACCTTTACTCCACACAAGAGATGCTTACAAAGCTCCTCCTCGCCCTCCATTTGGAAAATATGACCATAATTATATACTCCTGATTCCTGCTTACAAGCAAAAACTAAAGCAGGATGTACCAGTGCCTCGGTCGATAAAGAAGTAGTCAGATGATGCAGATGCTATGCTACAGGACTGTTTTGCTAGCACAGATTGGAATATGTTCTGGGATTCTTCCGATGGCATTGAGGAATACACCACATCAGTCACTGGCTTCATCAATAACTGCATCGATGACGTCGTCCCCACAGTGACTATACATACATACCCCAACCAGAAGCCATGGATTACAGGCAACATCCGCACTGAGCTAAAGGGTAAAACTGCCTCTTTCAAGGAGTGGGACTCTAAGACGGATGCTTATAAGAAATCTTGCCATGCCCTGCGACAAACCATCAAACAGGCAAAGCGTCAATACAGGACTTAGATTGAATCGTGCTGCACCGGCTCGAAAGCTCGTTGGATGTGGCAGGGCTTCAAAACTATTACGGACTACAAAGGGATGCACAGCCGCAAGCTGCCCAGTGACACGAGCCTACCAGACGAGCTAAATTACTTCTATGGTCGCTTCGAGGCAAGCAACAATGAAGCTTGCATGAGAGCATTAGCTGTTCTGGATGACTGTGTCATCGAGCTCTCCGTAGCCAATGTGAGTAAGACCTTTATTAAACAGGTCAACATTCACACAAGGCCGCAGGGCCAAACGGATTACCAGGACATGTACTCCGAGCAAACACTGACCAACTGGCAAGTGTCTTCACTGACATTTTCAACCTGTTCCTGACTGAGTCTGTAATACCAACATATTTCAAGCAGACCACCATAGGCCCTGTGCCCAATAACACTAAGGTAACTTGCCTAAATGACTACCGACCCATCGCACTCACGTCTGTAGCCATGAAGTGCTTTCAAAGGCTGGTCATGGCTCACATCAACACCATTATCCCAGAAACCCTAGACCCACTCCAATTCCCAAAAAAATCCACAGATGATGCAATCTCTATTCAACTCCACACTGCCCTTTCTAACCTGGACAAAAGGAACACCTACGTGTGAATACTATTCATTGACTACATCTCAGCGTTCAACACCATAGTGCCATCAAAGCTCATCACTACGCTAAGGACCCTGGGACTAAACACCTCTCCCCTCAACTGGATCCTGAAATCCTGACGGGCCGCCCCCAGGTGGTAAGGGTAGGTAACAACACATCTGCCACGCTGATCCTCAACATGGGGACACCTCAGGGGTGCGTAATCAGTCCCCTCCTGTACTCCCTGTTCACTCATGACTGGCCAGGCACGACTCCAAGACCATATTCAAGTTTGCTGATAACACAACAGTGGTAGGCCTGATCACCGACAACGATGAGACAGCCTATAGGGAGGAGGTCAGAGACCTGGACGTGTGGTGCCTGGATAACAACCTCTCGCGCAACGTGATCAAGACAAAGGAGATGATTGTGGACTACAGGAAAGGAGGACCGAGCACGCCCCCATTCTCATCAACGGGGCTGTAGTGGAGCAGGTTGAGAGCTTCAAGTTCCTTGGTGTACACATCACCAACAAACTATCATGGTCCAAACACACCATGACAGTCGTGAAGAGGTTACGATTAAGCTTATTCCCCCTCAGGAGACTGAAAAGATTTGTCATGGGTCCATTGATCCACGAAAGGTTCTACAGCTGCACCATCGAGAGCATCCTGACTGGTTGCCTCACTACCTGGTATGGCAACTGCTCGGCCTCCGACCGCAAGGAACTACAGAGGGTAGTGCGTACGGCCCAGTACATCACTGGGGCCAAGCTTCCTCCCGTCCAGGACCTCTATACCAGGCAGTGTCAGAGGAAGGCCATAAAAATGTTCAACGACTCCAGCCACCCCAGTCATAGACTGCTCTCTCTGCTACCTCACGACAAGCGGTACCGGAGCGCAAAGTCTAGGTCCAAAAGGCTTCTTAACAGCTTCCTCCCACAATAATACTCCTGAACAGCTAATCAAATGGCTACCCAGATTATTTGCATTGTCCCCCCCCCCCTCCTCTTATACTCTGCTGCTACTCTCTGTTTATTATCTATGCATAGTCACTTTAACTCAACCAACATGTACATATTACCTCAATTACCTCGACTAACCTGTACCCCCGCACATTGACTCTGTACCGGTTCCCCCTGTATATAGCCTCGCTACTGTTATCTATTTTTTTAACACTTTTTTTTGTTGGAAAACTGCATTGTTTGGTTAAGGGCTTGTAAGTAAACATTTCACTGTAAGGTATTCGGTGCGTGTGACAAATGAAATATGATTTGATTACCTTTTAGAAAGTAACCGACCCAACCCTGCCTATCCCGAGAAATCAAGATCTTCTTTTTATCACCTATCTGTTCTAGGATTAGATTGAACAAGTGTCTGAATTAAGTTTGTGTTTTACTCATTTTCTTTTCTCTAACCTTACTGGTCCATTATTGTTCTCCATGTCTGTGATGTTATTTCACTGTCAGTGGATTGTTTACTCAATGTGATAGAACAATGCTTGCATTAATCGATTGTGCTTGTGATGGACAGATACTACAGGCCATTGGCTGAAAAAGGCTGTCCAGCAGCAGGCTTAAATGTTATTACAGTATACCTCCTCCTGTGTTTGCTACTACTTTAACTCCAAATAGCCCCTGTCCCTGAGTCAGCCATTTGTAATACCAGAGCTTATTTTTCTACCATCATACCAGCATGATAAATATACTGTATAGCATCATGGAGAGTGTTTGGCCTTCAAGTCACAAGCAGTGTTTGTGCACATGTGTGAGGGAGGGTGTGAAGACTTGTGTGTAATTCATTTACAGTATGATTTCTCTGCACATCTGAATATAAATTGCCGGAACAGTGTGTGCACATGCAGAGGTCGCAGTGATATTTGCATGTGTGTGTGTGTGTATGTGTGTGTGTGTGTTTTACTTTGCAGTACTTTCCTCCTTACAGTTGAAAGTCAATCTATCAACAGAAAAACTGTGCTGTAACACTAAAAGGGACATGCACGCACGCACGCACGCACGCACGCACGCACGCACGCACACACACACACAGAGTCAACTCTTCTTATCTTTGTGTGCTACCAGACTCCCAGAACATACTGTGCTGCCAACACAGAGGACCTGGAGGCGGTCATCGAACACATCCAGAGGACAAATGAGGACGCCCCTCTCATGGCTGCTGGGGTCTCCATGGGCGGGTTAGTAGGTGCCTCTTCATGTTTTCTCACTTCAATAGAAGTGACACTATGTCCCAAATCCTGAGAGCTGCAAGCATTACTCAGACTATATGAATCATGTGTTGATGTAGGCTACCGTATTGATGTCAACGGGACATACATGTATGTATGGAGCAATACTATACAACACTATATCTTCACTGAACTGTGGGAGTTAGTCTAAAGATACTGCCTTTTATGTAGAGCATGTAAAGTACTTGGTTGTCCCATCTATAGGTTAATATTGATATCTCAAAAACTGAGGTAAATGCTCACCAGCAGAAATGTTGTCATGGGTTGGTTATGTATTGTATTTTATTTTGCAGCCTCCTCCTTTCCCCTGTCAGAAACACCACTTTTCATTTGATTAAGGGGCTCAGTCTCTCAGTAGTACTTACACCATGTCAAAAGAGGTATTATGGCTATAATCCCCTACCTAAGTGAGGGTTTCCCCTCTCCCTTCTCCCCCACCCTCTCTCCCCTCCACCGTCCTCCCCCCTCTCCCCTCTCCCCCTACCCTCTCCCTGTCTTTCTAATCCCAGGATGATGCTGGCGAACTACCTGGGGAGGAAGGGCAGAGAGACATGTCTGAAAGGCGTGGTTGTGTTCTCGGCAGGCTGGGATGTGTTTGAGTGCACAGCGTCACTGGAGAAGCCTCTGGACCGCTTTCTCTTCAACTCCTACCTCACCAGCTGCCTGCAGGCAGGCGTGGACAGGTGGGTGTTCACCGTAGCAGGCTGGACGGGCTACTGGGGGATTTGTCTAGATTAGCTCTTAGCTCTTAGTTGCACTGAGCTACATTGTTTAGCTTTTAGATGTTAGCTTTTAGCGACCCCTGAGGTTGGGCTCTAAAAGCTAACAGATAAAAGCTCTTTCTCTTTCTCTCTCTCTCTTGGGATATTTTCCTATCTCAATCAATCAAATGTATTTTATAAATCCTTTTTTTACAGCAGCAGTTGTCACAGTGCTAAGCACTCGGTACTCTACTGTCAGGCCCAAATCATTTAATGGACATTGCCAATGGATATTGAAGCAAACCCACATGCTTCCCTATGTTCCCCATTGAAGCAAACCTACTTCCTTCTTCCTTGTGTTTTTCTCTCCTCTAGACACAAATCTGTGCTTGAGAAGAGTTACGACATTGATCATGTGATGAAGGTAAAATGCACAACCTTTTTTTATGACCTCCTCTAATACAATCAAAGTAAAAGCAACCCATCTGGGTTGTTCCACCAATTTGGTGCCTTTGAGAAGTGTAACTTGGTCAAATAAAAGTTTGATTTCACAAAATGTTTACACTCTGTCATAAAGAGCACATGTTCAGCTTCATAAAAAACACATTTCCCATCTCAAGAGGTAAAATTTAAAAAATGACTATAGTAAGTGCCTAATAATAGCCAAATAAAGTAATAGGGTTGACCATAAGAGGGTTGACAATTTAATCTTAAATCAGACATAAATCCCCTCGTGACAAGGGGAATGGAAGCTTGTTGTGTGCAGCAAGGAGTGGCAATTGAATATAAGCTTCACAAAAAAAATGAATTTCCATAACATTTCTAGCCTGTATATCTATGTATTTTTATTTTTTTTCCCTTACTAACATTTCTGATAGCTACTTTATTGAGGAAAAATAGAACACTTGAGTGGTTTAAGGGGAAACATTTACATGTCTTGGAATGGCCTAATCAAAGCACAGACCTCAATCCAATTGAGAATCTGTGGTATGACTTAAAGGCTGCTGTACACCAGTGGAACCCATCCCACTTGAAGGAGCTGGAGCAGTTTTGCCTTGAAGAATGGGCAAAAATCCCAGTGGCTAGATGTGCCAAGCTTATAGAGACATACCCCAAGAGGCTTGCAGCTGTAATTGCTGCAAAAGGTGGCTCTACAAAGTATTGACTTTGGGGGGGTGAATAGTTATGCACGCTCAAGTTTTCTGTTTTGTTGTCTTATTTCTTGTTTGTTTCACAATAAAACACATTTTGCATCTTCAAGTGGTCGGCATGTTGTGTAAATCAAATGATACAACCCCCCCAAAATCTATTTTAATTCCAGGTTGTAAGGCAACAAAATAGTAAAAATGCCAAGGGGGTTGTTTCGCAAGCCACTGTATTGTTGCCGGATGTCACCTTTTAATTTGACTTTATCCCAACCCCCCTGCAGGCCAAGACCCTCCGTGAGTTTGATGAGAGGTTCACGTCTATAATGTTTGGCTACCCCACCAATGATGACTACTACCATGATGCCAGTCCCATCCACAGGCTCAAGTCTGTGCAGGTGCCCATGTTGTGTCTAAACGCTGCAGACGACGTCTTCTCTCCCAGTCATGGTGGGTCCACAATCACACCCCACCACTGGCCCTCCATTTTGGTTACAAAGCCCACCACTGGCCCTCCATGTTGGTTACATAGCCCAACACCGGCCCTCAATGTTGGTTACATAGCCCACCACCGGCTCTCAATGTTGGTTACATAGCCCACCACCGGCCCTCAATGTTGGTTACATAGCCCACCACCGGCCCTTCATGTTGATTACATAGCCCACCACCGGCCCTCAATGTTGGCTACATAGCCCACCACCGGCCCTTCATGTTGGTTACATAGCCCACCACCGGCCCTTCATGTTGATTACATAGCCCACCACCGGCCCTCAATGTTGGTTACATAGCCCACCACCGGCCCTCAATGTTGGTTACATAGCCCACCACCGGCCCTTCATGTTGGTTACATAGCCCACCACCGGCCCTCAATGTTGGTTACATAGCCCACCACCGGCCCTCAATGTTGGTTACATAGCCCACCACCGGCCCTCAATGTTGGTTACATAGCCCAACACCGGCCCTCAATGTTGGTTACATAGCCCACCACCGGCCCTCAATGTTGGTTACATAGCCCACCACCGGCCCTTCATGTTGATTACATAGCTGATAAGCAAGGCCTATACCGAAAGACAATGCAGCCAAAGACACAATGTAGAAGACATCTTTTCTGGAGAAAAATCTATCCATAACTGTTATAGTGGTCTACCGTCCTCCCTCAGCTAACTTTTGTGCACTCAAGGAGTTAACTAGTTTGTTGTATTATTTTACTAAATCAGAAGTTATTATCATGGATGCCCTAAATTATGATTGGGAAATGCAATCTAAAATGAAATCTAAAAGACATGTGTAATGATCTAAACCTAACCCAGATGGTAACCAAGCCTACACGGCCCAACCTGTGTAAGGATCACTGTGTAAAGATCCTTCAAGTCAACTCTGATTGATGTCATTCTAACGAAGACACCAGAGAAATATGTTTCTACTGGTGTCTTCGTCCAAGATATTAGTGACCATTGCCCAGGTGTTTGTGTTAGAGATGTGAGAATGCAAAAATCTCAGCCTCGTGTCATCACAAAGAGGAACTTTAACAACTTCAGTGAACAGGCTTTTTTACATGATCTTTATTTTAGTGATCTTGATTGTGTTTCATCTATACCTGAACCCGGTTTAGCTTTCAGCCTTTTTTCAGATGTGTTCAATACTATTGTGGATAATAATAAAACCAAGGGTTAAAGGTAGGTCGAATGCCTGGTACACTCTGGAATCAGAATCAGAAGAAGTATCAGAAGTAATTCATAAAATATATAATGCTTGGGTCAAGGCCAGGAACACAGGCTTAGGCTCGGACTGGCAAGCTTTTAAGCAGCTGAGGAATCATTGTGTAAGACAAATCAGAAAGGCTAAATCTGATCATTATGTAACCGCTCGTTCGGATTGTAATGGGAACCCGGCTAAATTCTGGAAAACTGTCAAATCCCTGAAGGGTTGTACTTCCTCTTCTCTGTCACAACAAATTAATTCAAATACTGACCTCATTATGGTAAAAATGCCATCATTGATGCATTTAATCACCATTTTATTTCAGCAGGCTATCTCTTTGAAATAACTTCTAAGCCTATTCACAATGATACTGGGCTGGATGCTGATAGGGGAAACTTGCTGTATGATGAGAGAAATGATAGTTAAAGCTTTTCTTTTAGGCTAATTACAGAAAAATAAGTCCCGGATGCTTTGTAGCAATAGACAACGAGAAATCCACAGGGGCCGGCCAATTGGATCCAATTGTACAACTTTGCTCTTTTTTATCTGAGAAATGTATTTTGAATGTAAACCAATCAGGGTTTAGGCATGGGCAAAGCACTATTACAGCAATCCCTTTAGTTGTTAATGATCTTGTCAAAGGTTTAGACACTAAAGTGAAATGTGCTGCTTTGTTTGTGGACCTGTCAAAAGCTTTTGATACTGTTGATCATGCTATTTTATTGAAGGAGTTGTCCTCGATAGGCCGGAGCTCTGACGCCTTTTCACGGTTTCATGATTATCTTAGTGACAGAACTCAGGCCATCGTGATTGATGGGGTTAATTCGGAATTTCTTGAAGTGCATAAAAGCGGTCGATTTTGGGACCTGTCTCTTCACTATTTATATAAACACAATTGGTCAATCTGTTGACGCTACTTCTGGCGCCGACCGAGATGGCCGCCTCGCTTCGCGTTCCTAGGAAACTATGCAGTATTTTGTTTTTTTTATGTGTTATTCCTTACATTGGTACCCCAGGTAATCTTAGGTTTCATTACATACAGTCGGGAGGAACTACTGAATATAAGAGCAACGTCAACTCACCATCGTTACAACCAGGAATATGACTCTCCCGAAGCGGATCCTGTATTTTGCCTTCCACCCAATACAATGGTTCTGATCCCAGCCGGTGACCCTAATTAACGACGCCGTAAAAGGGGCAAACAAAGCGATCTCCTGGTCAGGCTTCAGAGACGGGCACATCGCGCTCCACTCCCTAGCATACTACTCGCCAATGTCCAGTCTCTTGACAATAAGGTTGATGAAATCCGAGCAAGGGTAACATTCCAGAGAGACATCAGGGATTGTAACGTTCTTTGCTTCACGGAAACATGGCTCAATCGAGAGACGCTAACGGAGTCGGTGCAGCCAGCTGGTTTCTTCACGCATCGCGCCGACAGAAACAAACATCTTTCTGGTAAGAAGAGGGGCGGGGGTGTATGCCTTATGATCAACGAGACGTGGTGTGAACATAACAACATACAGGAACTCAAGTCATTCTGTTCACCAGATTTAGAATTCCTCACAATCAAATGTCGACCGCATTATCTACCAAGGGAATTCTCTTCAATTATAATCACAGCCGTATATATTCCCCCCCAAGCAGACACATCGATGGCCCTGAACAAACTTTATCTGACTCTTTGTAAACTGGAAACCACACACCCTGAGGCTGCATTCATCGTAGCTGGGGATTTTAACGGCTAATCTGAAAACAAAACTCCCTAAATTCTATCAGCATATCGATTGTTCTACCAGGGCTGGTAAAACCTTGGATCATTGTTATACTAACTTCCGCGACGCATATAAGGCCCTCCCCCGCCCTCCTTTCGGAAAACCTGACCACAAATCCATTTTGTTGCTTCCAGCCTACAAACAGAAACTAAAACAGCAAGCTCCCGCGCTCAGGTCTGTTCAACGCTGGTCCGACCAATCTGATTCCACGCTTCAAGACTGCTTCGATCACGTGGATTGGGATATGTTCCGCATTGCGTCCAACAACAACATTGACGAATACGCTGATTCGGTGAGCGAGTTCATTAGAAAGGGCATTGACGATGTCGTGCCCACAGCAACGATTAAAACATTCCCAAACCAGAAACCGTGGATTGATGGCAGCATTCGCGTGAAACTGAAAGCGCGAACCACTGCTTTTAACCAGGGCAAGGTGACCGGAAACATGACCGAATACAAACAGTGTAGCTATTCCCTCCGCAAGGCAATCAAACAAGCTAAGTCCCAGTATAGAGACAAAGTAGAGTCGCAATTCAACGGCTCAGACAAAAGAGGTATGTGGCAGGGTCTACAGTCATCACGGATTACAAAAAGAAAACCAGCCCCGTCGCGGACCAGGATGTCTTGCTCCCAGACAGACTAAATCACTTTTTTGCTCGCTTTGAAGACAATACAGTGCCACTGACACGGCCCGCTACCAAAACCTGCGGGCTCTCCTTCACTGCAGCCGAGGTGAGTAAAACATTTAAACGTGTTAACCCTCACAAGGCGGCAGGCCCAGACGGCATTCCCAGCCGCGTCCTCAGAGCATGCGCAGACCAGCTGGCTGGTGTGTTTAAGGACATATTCAATCAATCCTTATCCCAGTCTGCTGGTCCCACATGCTTCAAGAGGGCCACCATTGTTCCTGTTCCCAAGAAAGCTAAGGTAACTGAGCTAAACGACTACCGCCCCGTAGCACTCACTTCCGTCATCATGAAGTGCTATGAGAGACTAGTCAAGGACCATATCACCTCTACCCTACCTGACACCCTAGACCCACTCCAATTTGCTTACCGACCCAATAGGTCCACAGACGACGCAATCACAACCACACTGCACACTGCTCTAACCCATCTGGACAAGAGGAATACCAATGTGAGAATACTGTTCATCGACTACAGCTCAGCATTTAACACCATAGTAGCCTCCAAACTCGTCATCAAGCTCGAGACCCTGGGTCTCAACCCCACCCTGTGCAACTGGGTCCTGGACTTCCTGACGGGCTGCCCCCAGGTGGTGAGGGTAGGAAACAACATCTCCACCCCGCTGATCCTCAACACTGGGGCCCCACAAGGGTGCGTTCTGAGCCCTCTCCTGTACTCCCTGTTCACCCACGACTGCATGGCCATGCACGCCTCCAACTCAATCATCAAGTTTGCGGACGACACTACAGTGGTAGGCTTGATTACCAACAACGACGAGACGGCCTACAGGTAGGAGGTGAGGGCCCTCGGAGTGTGGTGTCCGGAAAATAACCTCACACTCAACGTCAACAAAACAAAGGAGATGATTGTTGACTTCAGGAAACAGCAGAGGGAGCACCTCCCTATCCACATCGACGGGACAGTAGTGGAGAAGGTGGAAAGTTTTAAGTTCCTCTGTGTACACATCACGGACAAACTGAATTGGTCCACCCACACAGACAGCGTTGTGAAGAAGGCGCAGCAGCGCCTCTTCAACCTCAGGAGGCTGAAGAAATTTGGCTTGTCACCAAAAGCACTCACAAACTTCTACAGATGCACAATCGAGAGCATCCTGTTGGGCTGTATCACCGCCTGGTACGGCAATTGCTCCGCCCACAACCGTAAGGCTCTCCAGAAGGTAGTGAGGTCTGCACAACGCATCTACGCATCAACGCATCTACGCAAACTACCTGCCCTCCATGACACCTACACCACCCGATGTCACAGGAAGGCCGTAAAGATCATCAAGGACAACAACCACCCGAGCCACTGCCTGTTCACCCCGCTATCATCCAGAAGGCGAGGTCAGTACAGGTGCATCAAAGCAGGGACCGAGAGACTGAAAAACAGCTTCTATCTCAAGGCCATCAGACTGTTAAACAGCCACCACTAACATTTAGTGGCCGCTGCCAACATACTGACTCAACTCCAGCCACTTTAATAATGGGAATTGATGGAAATTATGTAAAAATGTATCACTAGCCACTTTAAACAATGCCACTTAATATAATGTTTACATACCCTACATTACTCATCTCATATGTATATGTATATACTGTACTGTATATCATCCACTGCATCTTGCCATCTTTATGTAATACATGTATCACTAGCCACTTTAAACTATGCCACTTTATGTTTACATACCCTACATTACTCATCTCATATGTATATACTGTACACTATACCATCTACTGCATCTTACCTATGCCGTTCTGTACCATCACTCATTCATATATCTTTATGTACATATTCTTTATCCCTTTACACTTGTGTGTATAAGGTAGTAGTTGTGGAATTGTTAGGTTAGATTACTTGTTGGTTATTACTACATTGTCGGAACTAGAAGCACAAGCATTTCGCTACACTCGCATTAACATCTGCTAACAATGTGTATGTGACAAATACAATTTGATTTGATTTGTTAAAAAACCTAATCTATATGCGGATGATACTATTATGTATGCTATTGTCCCAACTGTTCATCTGGCTATGTCAAAACTACAGTCAGATTGTATAGCTACATAATTTTCCTGCCTCATAATGCCATCTATTTTGTGAAGTGCACCAGTCCCTCCTGCAGAAAAGCACCCCCACAACATGATGCTGCCAACCCCATGCTTCACGGTTGGGTTGGTGTTCTTCGGCTTGCAAGCCTCCCCCTTTTTTCTCCAAACATAACGATGGTCATTATGGCCAAACAGTTCTATTTCTCTTTCATCAGACCAGAGGACATTTCACCAAAAAGTATGATCTTTGTCCCCATGTGCAGTTGCAAACCATAGTCTGGCTTTTTAATGGCGGTTTTGGAGCAGTGGCTTCTTCCTTGCTTAGCGGACTTTCAGGTTATGTCGATATAGGACTCGTTTTACTGTGGATATAGAAACTTTTGTACCTGTTTCCTCCAGGATCTTCACAAGGTCCTTTGATACTGTTCTGGGATTGATTTGCACTTTTCGCACCAAAGTACGTTCATCTCTAGGAGACAGAACACATCTCCTTCCTGAGCGGTGTGACGGCCATGGTGTTTATACTTGCGTACTATTGTTTGTACAGATGAACGTGGTACCTTCAGGCGTTTGGAAATTGCTCCCAAGGATGAACCAGACTTTTGGAGGTCTACAATTATTTTTCTGAGATCTTGGCTGATTTCTTTTGATTTTCCCATGATGTCAAGCAAATAAGCAATGTAGGTGCTTGAAATACATCCACAGGTACACCTCCAATTGACTCAAATTTGGTCAATTAGCCTATCAGAAGCTTCTAAATCATGACATAATTTTCTGTAATTTTCCAAGCTGTTTAAAGGCACAGTCAACTTACTGTATGTAAACTTCTGACCCACTGGAATTGTGATACAGTGACTTATAAGTGAAATAATCTGTCTGTAAACAATTGTTGGAAAAATTACTTGCGTCATAAACAAAGTAGATGTCCTAACCGACTTGCCAAAACTATAGTTTGTTAACAAGACATTTTTGGAGTGGTTGAAAAATTAGTTTTAATGGCTCCAACCTAAGTGTATGTAAACTTCCGACTTCAACTGTATGTAGAAATCCTTTGCTGATTTAAAACTTGTGCTTAATATTGGCAAAACGAAATACATGTTGCTCTTAAACTCTAGTAGTAATGTTTTAGATGTTTACTCATTATATGGTTTTCCAATTGAACGTGTTCCCGCATATAAATACTTAAGCATTTGGATTGATATGGATTTGACGTTTAAAAGAACATAGATTAGCTGGTTAACAAGCTAAGATTTAAAGTTAGCTTTTTCTACACTAACAGATCGTGCCTTTGTCTGAGCAGTAGGAAGCAAATTATTTGGTCAAACATTTGATCTGTTCTTGATTATGGTGATATTTATCAAAGGGCAGCTGCAACTACTCTTAAACCTTTGGATGCCATCTACCATAGTGCCCTTGATTTTGTTACAGGTAACAGTTTGATACAGTTTTGATACTCATCACTGCATCCTGTAACAAAAGGTTGACTGAACTTCATTAAAGTCAAATACATTTTTATTTGTCAGATGTGCCGAATAAAACAGGTTTAGACTTTACCGTGATATGCTTATTACATGCCCTTAACCAACAATGCAGTTTTAAGAAAATGTGAGTTAAGAAATGTTTTACAAAATAAACTAAAGTTTTAAAAAGTAACACAATAAAATAACATTAACAAGGCTAAATACAGGCGTTACAGGGTACAGGTTAGTCAAGGTATTTGAGGTAATATGTACATGTAGGTAGGTATCTCTACATTACTCCCTTTATTTTACAAGGCCCTACTTCATAAACTTACATCTTATCTAACTTTGCTGTTGAAGTATAGACACCTGAGTTGCCTGACCTGTTCACAGGATTGGTTAACTCTTGAGGTTCCTAGGGTCTCCACCGAGCTAGGTAAATCTACTTTTAGTTTTAAAGCACCGTATTGCTGGAATAAAATAAAAAATACATTTAATATTAATGTCCTGGTGCCGTTCGGGCAATTTAGAGTATTGATTGGGGACTTATTTGTGGAGGAATGTAACTGTTTTTCTCGGTGATTTGTGATGTTTTACTTGTGCTTCCCATGACGGTGTTTTTGTATTTTAATGTGTATATACACTACCGTTCAAAAGTTTGGGGTCACTTAGAAATGTTCTTGTTTTTGAAAGAAAAGCAAATTTTTTGTCCATTAAAATAACATAACATTTATCAGAAATACAGTGTAGACATTGTTAATGTTGTAAATGACTATTGTAGCTGGAAACGGCAGATTTTTTATGGAATATCTACATAGGCGTACAGAGGCCCATTATCAACAACCCTTACTCCTGTATTCCAATGCCACGTGTGTTAGCTAATCCAAGTTTATCATTTTAAAAGGCTAATTGATCATTAGAAAATCATTTAGTAATTATGTTAGCACAGCTGAAAACTGTTGTTCTGATTAAAGAAGCAATAAAACTGGCCTTATTTAGACTATTTGAGTATCTGGAGCATCAGCATTTGTGTGTTCGATTACAGTCTGAAACTCGTCAGTCTATTCTTGTTCTGAGAAGTGAAGGCTATTCCATGCGAGAAATTGCCAAGAAACTGAAGATCTCGTACAATGCTGTGTACTACTCCCTTCATAGAACAGCACAAACTGTCTCTAACCAGAATAGAAAGAGGAGTGGGAGGCCCCGGTGCATAACTGAGCAAGAGGACAAGGACATTAGAGACGCTTTACAAGTCCTCAACTGGCAGCTTCATTAAATAATACCCGCAAAACACCAGTCTCAATGTCAACAGTAAAGATGCGACTCCGGGATGCTGGCTTTCTAGGCAGCATTTTATGTTATTTGAATGGGCAATTTTTTTTATTTTCTTTCAAAAACAAGGACATCTCAAACTTTTAAAAGGTAGTGTATATGTATATTTTGTGTATAATGTGTATATTTTGTCTATAATGTGTATATTTGTGTTTTGTGCAGGGCACATTCTTGTAATGCCTTAATCAGTGTGTAAGACATAAGATTTATACTACATTGAATATGTACGTGCATACAGTATTTCTGTGGGGTTTTGGAAGTCAAATCTCCCATCTAGTGCTCGGTGTATGTCCACTGCTTGACTGATAGATTATTAACAATGTGTTTCTTCTCGTCAGCCATTCCAGTGGAGGCGGTGAAGCAGAACCCTAACCTAGCCCTCCTCATCACCTGCCACGGTGGCCATATTGGTTTCCTGGAGGGCCTGTGGCCCCGACAGAGCACCTACATGGACCGCGTGTTTAAGCAGTTTGCCAAGGCCGTCATAGAACAGGGTGGCGACCTCAATGACCTTTCCAGCTAGTACGACATTCCTTTTCTCCCTCTCTCTCTTTCTTTCATTTCTTTCCTCCTCCCCTCCAGTCCTTCTCCCTCCCTCTCTCACTACAAGCAAAAAAGCATTGTTTATTTTGAAGGGCACATCCTGTCGCAACACAGCATTCGTCCGTCAACTCATGTATTCCTTCATACATTCATTAATTCAATGTATGTAGCCATGAATTCATATCATGCTTATTTTAAAAAGATGAGTATGTTCACATTAGTATGTTCAAATATGAATAATTTCAGCTGTCTTTCTCCATCCGTCAGTGTTCTCAACAAAACTCTGTATCAATAGGATTTTAGTCCTCAGGGATTTTATTTATTTTTTACATAGTGTCTGTCTGTCTGTCTGTCTGTCTGTCTGTCTGTCTGTCTGTCTGTCTGTCTGTCTGTCTGTCTGTCTGTCTGTCTGTCAAAGGTTTGTTATGAATGTGAATAGTTTATGTTAAAGAATGTTTAGTCCATTTAACAACAAAAAAAATACCTAACCTAATCTCCCGTGACAGACAGCTAGCTGCTATAGTAGCGTGAGATTTAGTTCTGGGTTCCGAGATGATACCTTTAATTTACCTCAACAGATCACAGTATTTATGTTCTCTTGAATTGTTCTGCATGCACTTTCATTCACACGTACTACCTGTACGCACACCAAATAGCTCTAACAATGTAATGTTATGGAGATAACTCATTATTAGTTATAAGGAATGTGAATTTGCACTATTTTAGTTTGAACAACCCATGCCTGTAATTCCTTCCTGCAAATGCCCGATTTCAATAGTTTTCATATGTAAATAAGTATACCCAAAAGGCCTAATAAATTAATATGCAAATACCACATGGATGTTATTATTTGTCCTGATGTTGAGGACACAGCTAAGTCTTAGTTACTTTGTGGGCCAGTATTACAGTATTTTACCGTACTTGTAGGGTATTTGCTGAGCATATCAACCTGATGCATATATCATCAAATCAGCTGGGTTGCCAGTTTGGTTCAAAAGTTACACCCGATCTGGCAACTCGGCTATTATGAATGCAGCTGGGTTGCCTGTTTAGTTCTGCTTCAGCAAACAATGATAAAGCAGTTGTTTACATCAAAGGAGTTAGCAAAAGTAGCACCAGATATGGCAACCGGACTGTCACCAATGCACTGCTTCAGACATTGCCTGTGTACAAAATGGCACCCTATTCAATATATAGTGCACTACCTTTGGCCAGAACCTCATGGACCCTGGGCAAAAGTAATGTAGGGAATGGGGTCTCATTTCATATGCACCTATGACTTTATTCCTGTGGAATTTGTATGTTTCTCTATTTTGCCCCATGGCCATTAAGTAGCATGTGTCTCATCGTTATGACGTCATCACGTCCTGAAACTTACGACTAATACCAACACTACATCGTAATCAGTAGCACAAAGGACATGTTTTGTTTGTCATTATATATACAGTATATATATATATATATATATAATATTATGTTTAATTTTATATACAAAACAATCAATTCTATTTACATTCGCAGCAAAAAGATATGCACGTATTAATATGAAGTGTATTATGCTGCATTTAATAAATTATTAAATGAAACATTGTGCATTTGTCTGCTGTCTCTCCTTTTACAAGTGCTCTGCTTGTAAATGCATTTTCTCAATTGATTTTATTGACTTTTAAGGGTTTTATAAAATACCCCACTGTTGGCATCAGCTTCAGTATCATCTAACAATTGTGTAATAACAAGTTATGTGGTGTCATCCATCCCTCTTTCCATGACTAGAATGACACAAGGATGCTTTATGCTTCTATTAATCATTCCTCCTTAGTGAAAACATATTCCAATGTAAATGTATTTTATTTCCCTCTTTACATTAAGTTAACATCTTTGCAGTATGCAGGGAAATAATCTGGATCTGAGTCACATGGTAATGGGTCTCTGTAAATTCTGGTCCATGGTCAGAGGACCTCACACAACCTCTAATGGGCTGACCACACCGCTCGCGTCACGTGCGCAAAATACATTTAGAAATCGATGTTATTCAATTATTGCACCCACACTGCTCGCACGCGTCAATGAGCGTCTGCGTTACCAAGGGCTAAAATAGAAGTCCTTTCTATTTCTGATGCAGATCGCGCTGCAAGTCCTGCCTCTCCCATCTCCTCATTGGTTTATAGAAGCAGGTAGAAGCAGGTACCCACGTCCCATTGGTTATACCCACGTGGGTGATTGAACGACGAACTGTGTTGCCGATCGGTGTAGTAATATTATGAAAGTTTAGATGCCAATCGCCATATAAGTTCAAAGATGAAAAAGCCTGGAAGGAGGAGAGATGACTAGAAACGATTCGATTTACCGTTTTATGTGTGGATTAATTGTCGGAGTAGAGGACCTTGTGCATTTCAGGTAAAATAACAACTCAATGTTTATATCCCAGGACAAATTAGCTAGCAACAGCAAGCTAGCTAAATAGGACGAATTAGCTAGCAAGTGCAAGCTAACTAGTTAAATTGCCATAAATGTTTAATGCTTTTCCACCTGTTCCCAAATTAATGTAATTGGTTCAGAGTTTGTTTTGATATTTTAACCTGCGTGTCGTGATCGTGTTTGGTGTAGGGGGACAAAATAAATGTATGCCCGATGGCGCACGATGGTGCACGCGCGCAGCCGGTTTGGGTTCCGTGTAAAGATATTCAGACGTCCTGTGAAAGTAAAATTTAATAGCTTGCCACAGAACAGAATCCTCATGGCTTATCATATAACCCGTAATGTGCTACACAACCAGGTTACTAGGTTATGACACATCTGTCACGCTATACCAGGCTTGCTGTTTTATGGTTGGCCGGATTTGGTGGACTCACTGTCATTGGCAGTCCTGCAGTCCTGGTGTAGTGTTTCTACCAGACCTGGGTTTGAATGGTACTACTGGTACTGGGCTATAATCCTTCATACATGCACACACTCATATATGAACGCACCAGTGGTGTAGTGGTGAGTGGTAAAGTGGGTATAGAATTTTTTTCCGAACAGTTTCACAAACGGTCCGCACTGGCGAAAGAATGGTGCCCTGCATGAACAATTCTTTGAGAAACACTGACATGTGGTAAGATGACACCAACAGACATGGCAGCTCTGCTTCTAGCTACTAAGCAACTTTGCAGTATATAGTTTTTTGGTGGATTATTTACATTTACATTTACATTTAAGTCATTTAGCAGACGCTCTTATCCAGAGCTACTTACAAATTGGTGCATTCACCTTATGATATCCAGTGGAACAACCACTTTACAATAGTGCATCTAAATCTTTTAAGGGGGGGGCGGGGGTTAGAAGGATTACTTTATCCTATCCTAGGTATTCCTTAAAGAGGTGGGGTTTCAGGTGTCTCCGGAAGGTGGTGATTGACTCCGCTGACCTGGCGTCGTGAGGGAATTTGTTCCACCATTGGGGTGCCAGAGCAGCGAACAGTTTTGACTGGGCTGAGCGGGAACTGTACTTCCTCAGAGGTAGGGAGGCGAGCAGGCCAGAGGTGGATGAACGCAGTGCCCTTGTTTGGGTGTAGGGCCTGATCAGAGCCTGAAGGTACGGAGGTGCCGTTCCCCTCACAGCTCCGTAGGCAAGCACCATGGTCTTGTAGCGGATGCGAGCTTCAACTGGAAGCCAGTGGAGAGAGCGGAGGAGCGGGGTGACGTGAGAGAACTTGGGAAGGATGAACACCAGACGGGCAGCTGCGTTCTGGATGAGTTGTAGGGGTTTAATGGCACAGGCAGGGAGCCCAGCCAACAGCGAGTTGCAGTAATCCAGACGGGAGATGACAAGTGCCTGGATTAGGACCTGCGCCGCTTCCTGTGTGAGGCAGGGTCATACTCTGCGAATGTTGTAGAGCATGAACCTACAGGAACGGGTCACCTTCTTGATGTTAGTTGAGAACGACAGGGTGTTGTCCAGGATCACGCCAAGGTTTTTTAGCACTCTGGGAGGAGGACACAATGGAGTTGTCGACCGTAATGGCGAGATCATGGAACGGGCAGTCCTTCCCCGGGAGGAAGAGCAGCTCCGTCTTGCCGAGGTTCAGCTTGAGGTGGTGATCCGTCATCCACACTGATATGTCTGCCAGACATGCAGAGATGTGATTCGCCACCTGGTTATCAGAAGGGGGAAAGGAGAAGATTAATTGTGTGTCGTCTGCATAGCAATGATAGGAGAGACCATGTGAGGATATGACAGAGCCAAGTGACTTGGTGTATAGCGAGAATAGGAGAGGGCCTAGAACAGAGCCCTGGGGGACACCAGTGGTGAGAGCACGTGGTGCGGAGACAGATTCTCGCCACGCCACCTGGTAGGAGCGACCTGTCAGGTAGGACGCAATCCAAGCGTGGGCCGCGCCGGAGATGCCCAACTCGGAGAGGGTGGAGAGGAGGATCTGATTTCTTAGACTATTAGCCCAGAACGGTTTTTGTGTCATTACATACTGCCGGAAATAACTTTTTGATACCAGAGCGGCGGTAACCAGAATTACGACCAGGTATACGACTTTCCCGAATTTGATCCTTATTCCGCAACCCCCAGGGCAAATTAACTTATCCCAGAGTCTGCTCCAAGACGCCGCCGGCAGAAAAGAGGTATTCAGAGTGGACTTCTAGTCCGACTCAGGAGGAGGCAACACCATCCATTGCTTCTGAGTGTATTACTCGCTAATGTTCAGTCTTTGGACAATAAAGTAGACGAGCTGGCCACGACCGGGAGACCCATGAGGCGGCGTGCAATTGGCCCAGCGTTGTCCGGGTTAGGGGAGGGTTTGTCTTGTCCTATTGCGCGACTCCTGTGGCTGGCCAGGCGTAATGCACGCTGACACGGTCGCCAGGTGTACGGTGTTTCCTCCGACACATTGGTTCAGCTGGCTTCCGGTTTAAGCGGGCATTGTGTCAAGAAGCAGTGCGGCTTGGTGGGGTCATGTTTCGAAGGAAGCACGGCTCTCGACCTTCGCCTCTCCCGAGTCCGGGAGTTGCAGCGATGGGACAAGACTGTAACTACCAATTGGATAACACAAAATTGGGGGGGGAAATGAAATAATAATCATGATTATTGATACCACCACATTTAACCATGGCAAAGTGACTGGGAATATGGTTGAATACAAACCGTGTAGATATTCCCTCCATTAGGCAGTCAAACAGGCAAAACGTCAGTATAGAGACAAAGTGGAGTCGCAATTCAATGGCTCAAACACGAGACGTATGTGGCAGGTTCTACAGATAATCAGAAATTACAAAGGGAAAACCATCCACGTCGCGGACACCAACGTCTTGCTCCCAGACAACCTAAACACCTTCTTTGCCTGCTTTGAGGATAACACAGTGCCATCGACGCGGCCAACTCCCAAGGACTGTGGGCTCTCGTTCTCCGTGGCCGACGTGAGTAAGACATTTAAGCGTGTTAACCCTCGCAAGGCTGTCGGCCCAGATGGCATCCCTAGCCGCGTTCTCAGAGCCTGCGACGACCAGCTGGCTGAGTGTTTACGGACATATTCAATCTCTCCCTATCCCAGTCTGCTGTCCCCACTTGCTTCAATATGTCCACCATTGTTCCTGTACCCAAGAGAGCAAAGGTAACTGAACTAAATGACTATCGCCCGTAGCACTCACTTCTGTCATAATGAAGTGCTTTGAGAGGCTAGTTAAGGATCATATCACCTCTACCTTACCTGACACACTAGACCCACTTCAATTTGCTTACCGCCCCAATAGATTCACAAACGATGCAATCGCCATCGCACTGCACACTGCTCTATCCCACCTGGACAAGAGGAATACCTATGTAAGAATGCTGTTCATTGACTCTAGCTCAGCCTTCAACACCATAGTACCCTCCAAGCTCATCGTCAAGCTCGGGGCCTTGGGTCTGAACCCCACCCTGTGCAACTGGGTCCTGGACTTCCTGACGGGCCGCCCCCAGGTGATGAAGGTAGGAAACAACTCCTCTACTTCACTGATCCTCAACACAGGGGACCCTCAAGTGTGCGTACTCAGCCCCCTTATGTACTCCCTGTTCACCCAAGACTGCGTGGCTAAAAGCCTCCAACTCAAGCATCAAGTTTGCTGACGACACAAACATAGTAGGCCTGATTACCAACAATGACGAGACAGCCTACAGCGAGGAGGTGAGGACCTTGGCGGAGTGGTGCCAGGATAATAACCTGTCCCTCAATGTCAACAAAACAAAGGAGCTGATCGTGGACTTCAGGAAAAAGCAGGGGGAGCACACCCCTATCCACATTGACGGGATTGCAGTGGAGAAGGTGGAAAGCTTCAAGTTCCTCGGTGTACACATCACTGACGATCTGAAATGCTCCACCCACACAGTATGGTGAAGAAGGCGCAACAGCGCCTCTTCATCCTAAAGAGGCTGAAGAAATTTGTCTTGGCACCTAAGACCCTTACAAACTTTTACAGATGCACAATTGAGAGCATCTTGTCGGGCTGTATCACCGCCTGGTACAGCAACTGCACCGCCCGCAACCGCAGGGCTCTCCAGAGGGTGGTGCAGTCTTCCCAACGCATCAACGGAGGCACACTGCCTGCCCTCCAGGACACCTACAGCACCCGATGTCAAGGAAGGCCAAAAAGATCATCCAGGACATCAACCACTCGAGCCACGGTCTGTTCACCCTGCTATCATCCAGAAGGCGAGGTCAGTACAGGTGCATCAAAGCTGGGACAGAGAGACAGGCCATCAGACTGTTAAAAAGCCATCCATAACCAGTGTGAGAGAAATATTAAGTATTTACCTGATTTGTTTGATATTAATAGTTAACAATTAATACTTAACAAATAGTAAGACATTTCTGTTCTACTAATGCTATGTTTTTATGGTCTCCACTCTAGCTCCCTGCAGCTAATTTGGGCGTATGGTCAAGGACATGGGTTTTACTAGAGATAGTTTAGGAGTAGAACAATCCCTCATTGTTCCTAATCATTCTTGTATTTGGGAAACTAAGCCGGTTGGGGGTTCAAACAACGCCAGGTGCAGATAACCACGAGATGAACCCAAAGTGTCTTATGATGCCCCCCGATCTGCACGGGAGGGGTTGAACCAGCCATGACTAAGCGTTCTTAGTGTCAGCTATATAAGAACCAGGATTCCGCTGTAAAGTTAAAGCTCTCTGCAACACACTTTAGAGTGTGCGGTCGACCAGCTTCATTATTGCAATAATTGATCGATGTTAAACAAAGATGATTGTGTGAAGAAATGACAAAGTCTCTCTCAATATACATGAATTCCCACGACACCGGCTACCACCCGATTACTCGACCTTGAACTTTAGAGGCTGCTGCCCTATATACATAGACATGGAACACTAGTCACTTTAATAATGTTTACATACTGCTTTACTCATTTCATATGTATATACTGTATTCTTTTCTACTGTATTTTCTACTGTATTATGTGACCAATAACATTTAATTTGATTTGATGTACTATGAATGACCTAAAATGATAAATCCCATATTGTTATTATTTTTGTTATTATTCATGTTCTCAGCATTATTGTTTGGTTAGCAGTGTTTATGAGACACATGAGATGGAGTTTGGAAAACAAATGCCCACTGGATTGATGCAAATAACCATTCTGCCAGGTAGGCAACTTTATAGCTTGTTAACATTTATTTATTTATTTTATTTTTACCCCCTTTTTCCCCCCAATTTCGTGGTATCCAATTGTTACTGTCTTGTCTCATCGCTACAACTCCCGTACGGACTCGGGAGAGACGTCCTCCGAAACACAACCCAACCAATCCACCATGCTTCTTACCACAGTGCGCATCCAACCCGGAAGCCAGCCGCACCAATGTGTCGGAGGAAACACCGTACACCTAGCGACCTGGTCAGCGCACACTGCGCCCGGCCCGTCACAGGAGTCGCTAGTGCGTGATGAGACAAGGATATCCCTACCGGCCAAACTGCGACAGAGCCTGGGCTCCAACCACTGCACCACCCTGGAGGCCCCTCATTAACATTTATTTGAGAAGGTTTTTGGGAAAGCCTTTCAATCTAGGCTACCAGAAGATGGTAGGCCTATCATTAGCACTGTTATATTTTTCCTGTTCTTTAATTGTATGAAACCTGGATGTTTTACTTCATATTATGAGGAATGTCTTATCTTGCTTCAAAGTAGCCAAGCCAAAAACAGGGAAATATTTTATAAACACTTCCTCATATGCACTCCTGTTTTTAGTGGTTTTTAAATCAGCTTTCTTCCATTATCTAGGAGACAAAATCATTATCCTAGTCATATTAGCAACCCATGATAGTTGTTTCATCTTTAGATCTCCCCTCTTTTTTTTCTAAAAGGAGATTTCCATCTCTGTCCATGAAACCGCTCGCAAGTGCCGTGCGCATTTTGGAATGGTGTTTTCCTACAAATTGCATTTTGGAACTGTCACGCCCTGACCTTAGAGAGCCGTTTTACTTCTCTATTTGGTTAGGCCAGTGTGTGATTAGGGTGGGCATTCTATGTGTTATATTTATTTGTTTTTGGCCGAGTGTGGTTCCCAATCAGAGGCAGCTGTCTATCGTTGTCTCTGATTGGGAATCATACTTAGGCAGCCTGTTTTGCCACCTTCGTTGTGGGTAGTTGTCTTTGTTAGTGGCCTGTATAGCCCTAGTAAGCTTCACGTTCGTTTTTGGTGTTTCTTGTTTTGTTGGCGACATTCTTAATGCCGTGTGCACATTGATGCGCTTATAATGTGAAGAAATCATAGTTTATCAATATTTTAAGCTAAACATTCTGATCTGTTCCATCAGCTTTATGAATTGATACGGCTATACCTCCACTACACTACTTTTGTATTTGTATTTATTATGGATCCCCTTTGGCTGCTGTTAAGGCAGCAGCTATTCTTCCTGGGGTCAGGCAAAATGACAGCATTTATACAATTTTTTAAACATTACAATACATTCACAACAGATTTCACAACACATTAAGTGTGTGCCCCCAGGGCACTACTCTACTACCACATATCTACAACACAAAATCCATGTGTACGTGTGTATAGTCAAATCAAATCAAACTATATTTGTCACATGCGCCTAATACAACAAGTTTAGACCTTAGCCCGTAACCAACAGTGCAGTTCAAGAAGAGTTAAGAAAATATTTACCAAATAAACGAAAGTAAAAAATTATTAAAAGTAACAATAAAATGCGTATGTTATCGTGTGTGTGTATGCATGTGTCTGTGTCTGTGTTTTTGTCTCTTCACAGTCGCCGCTGTTCCATAACGTGAATTTGTATCTGTTTTTTATCTAAGTTTACTGCTTGCATGAGTTACTTGATGTGGAATAGAGTTCCATGTAGTCATGGCTCTATGTAGTACTGTGCGCCTCCCATAGTCTGTTCTGGACTTGGGGACTGTGAAGACACCTCTGGTGGCATGTCTTGTGGGCAGTGGTGTAAAGTACTTAAGTAAAATACTAAAGTCGTTTTTGGCGTGTCTGTACTTTACTTAACAATTTTTATTTTTGCCAACTTTTTACTTTTACTAAATTACAGTCCGAAAGAAAAGAATGTACGTTTTACTCCACACATTTTCCATGACACAACCAAAAGTACTGTTTTGACAGTGAAATGGTCCAGTTCACGCACCTATCAAGAGGTCATCCCTACAGCCTCTGATCTGGCAGACTAACTAAACACGAATGCTTTGTTTGTAAATTATGTCAGAGTGTTAGAGTGTGCTCCTGACCATCCGTCAATAAAAATGTTTTTTTAATTCTGCCATCTGGTTTGCGTAATATAAGGAATTTTAAATGATTTATATTTTTTACTTTTGATACTTTAGTACATTTTAGCAATTCCATTTACTTTTGATACTTACAGTGCCTTGCGAAAGTATTCAGCCCCTTGGTGTTTTTCCTATTTTGTTGCATTACAACCTGTAATTTAAATTGATTTTATTTGGATTTCATGTAATGGACATACACAAAATAGTCTAAATTGGTGAAGTGAAATGAAAAAATGTACTTGTTTCAATTTTTTTTATTAAAAATAAATAAATAAATGGAAAAGTGGTGCATGCTTATGTATTCACCCCCTTTGATATGAAGCCCCTAAATAAGCTCTGGTGCAACCAATTACCTTCAGAAGTCACATAATTAGTTAAATAAAGTCCACATGTGTGCAATAAAAGTGTCACATCATCTGTCACATGATCTCAGTACATATACACCTGTTCTGAAAGGCCCCAGAGTCTGCAACAGCACTAAGCAAGGGACACCACCAAGCAAGCAGTGGTGAAGACCAAGGAACTCTCCAAACAGGTCAGGGGCAAAGTTGTGGAGAAGTACAGATCAGGGTTGGGTTATGAAAAAAAATCAGAAACTTTGAACATTTTTTTTAAAGAATATGGCACCACAACAAACCTGCCAAGAGAGGGCCGCCCGCCAAAACCCACGGACCAGGCAAGGAGGGCATTATAATCAGAGAGGCAACAAAGAGACCAAAGATAACCCTGAAGGAGCTGCAAAGCTCCACAGCGGAGAGTGGAGTATCTGTCCATAGGACCACTGTCACGATTTCCGCCAAAGTCGGTCCCTCTCCTTGTTCGGGCGGCGTTCGGCGGTCGACGTCACCGGCCTTCTAGCCATCACCAATCCACTTTTCATTTTCCATTTGTTTTGTCTTTGTCTTACACACCTGATTTCAGTTCCCCAATTACTTGTTCATTATTTAACCCTCTGTTCCCCCATGTCTGTTTGTGAGTAATTGTTTGTATGTAGTACGGTCCGGTAATGTGGGCTATCTTTTTGTATTGAATTTGCATATGTGGAGTAAAGTACGTTTATTTACTCATATTTGCTGTCCTGCTCCTGACTCCTCTACACCAGCTACACACAGACCTCATTACAACCACTTTAAGCCGTACACTCCACAGAGCTGGGCTTTACGGAGAGTTGCCAGAAAAAAGCCATTGCTTAAATTAGAAAATCAGCAAACACATTTGGTGTTCGCCAATAGGCATGTGGGAGACTCCCCAAACATATGGAAGAAGGTACTCTGGTCAGATGAGACCAAATTTACCTTTTTGGCTATCAAGGAAAACGCTATGTCTGTCGCAAACTGAACATCTACCATCACCCCAAAAACACCATCCCCACAGTGAAGCATGGTGGTGGCAGCATCATGCTGTGGGGATGTTTTTCATCGGTAGGGACTGGGAAACTGGTCAGAATTGAACGAATGATGGATGGTGCTAAATACAGGGAAATTCTTGAGGGAAACCTGTTTCAGTCTTCCAGAGATTTGAGACTGGGACGAAGGTTCACCTTCAAGTAGGACAAGGATCCTAAGCATACTGCTAAAGCAACACTTGAGTGGTTTAAGGGGAAACATTTAAATGTCTTGGAATGGCCTAGTCAAAGCACAGACCTCAATCTAATTGAGAATCTGTGGTATGACTTAAAGGCTGCTGTACACCAGTGGAACCCATCCCATTTGAAGGAGCTGGAGCAGTTTTGCCTTGAAGAATGGGCAAAAATCCCAGTGGCTAGATGTGCCAAGCTTATAGAGACATACCACAAGAGACTTGCAGCTGTACTTGCTGCAAAAGGTGGCTCTACAAAGTATTGACTTTGGGGGGTGAATAGTTATGCACGCTCAAGTTTTCTGTTTTTTTGTGTCTTATTTCTTGTTTGTTTCACAATAAAATATATTTTGCATCTTCAAAGTGGTAGGCAAAATAGGAAAAATGCCAAGGGGGTGAATACTTTCGCAAGCCACTGTAAGTATATTTAAAACTAAGTACTTTTAGACTTTTACCGAAGTAGTATTTAACTGGGTGACTTTCACAATTGGATACTTTTCCACCACTGCTTGTGGGGTATGCATGGGTGTCCGATCTCTGTGCCAGTAGTTCAAACAGACAGCTTGGTGCATTCAACATGTCGGTACTTCTCACAAAAATAAGTAACGATGAATTCAATGTCTCCTCCACTTTGAGCCAGGAGAGATTGACATGTTATATTAATGTTACTTTGATACGAATCAGTGGGGATTGAGAAGTGAGTATACGCAATGCCCACTGTGTATAGACTCCACTACACCATTGGAAGCACGCAAGCATGCACACACAAAACACACACACACGCAGTAAGCTCTAGAAGACTGGGAGAGTAATTTGAGTAGACAGTGTTGACAAGTCACGTGATTTCCTTTTAGTCGCCATCATAGTGGTTATTATTGTTGTGTTACTGTGTAACACCACCCCCAAGGGCAAATCTCATAATATCAGGAATCTATGTGATCTATGATGTATTGACTAGACACACACACACACGAACGCATGCACGGACGGACTCATACTTATGCACACACACATGCGCATTTGCACACACACACACAAGCACACACGCACATGCACACCCTTACTAATCTAACTAAGCAATGACGTTCAATTACTTCTGTTTCATAATTCATTATGTCAGATATTTAATATTTTAATCATGCAAATTGTGAGTGGTTAGATTAAGTACAGTATTGCCAGCTACAGAGAGAGACTGCCCTGAGGGCTGAACGACTGAACATACTTTTGAGATGGAATCCTCAGGAGAGAGACACATGTTTTTTTGTCAAGGGCTTTGTGACAATGGCATTTAAAAAAGCTCTGTAGAAACAATGCAATTGAGGAGGGAGAGGGGAAGGGGGGGGGGGGGGGGGGTGCATATGTAGCCCAGGAAAGACTTTGTGTATACATATTGTATATATTCCTGGAGGATCAATAATGTCTCAACCATTCTCTCAGCGCTGATAAACTCCCATGTTTACCACAGATGAAACACCTGGGGCAGGGTTTTCCAACTGTCGGAGGTGGTTTTATTTGGCCAGTCAAGTTCCTGAATTTAAAAAAAGAAAATATTTCATTGTTGGACATAAAAGACTGTAAAAACACCAGGAAATCCAAGTTATTTTAATTTAAGAAATCTGTTCCCAAGTATTCCCACACATAATAGAGAGACACGTGATCGTATACAAATGTAAGCAAGATTTGAAATTATTATGTTTTAGTCTAATATGATATACAGTATCAATCAATCAATCAAGTTTATTTTATATAGCCCTTCGTACATCAGCTAATATCTCGAAGTGCTGTACAGAAACCCAGCCTAAAACCCCAAACAGCAAGCAATGCAGGTGTAGAAGCACGGTGGCTAGGAAAAACTCCCTAGAAAGGCCAAAACCTAGGAAGAAACCTAGAGAGGAACCAGGCTATGAGGGGTGGCCAGTCCTCTTCTGGCTGTGCCGGGTGGAGATTATAACAGAACAATACCAAGATGTTCAAAATGTTCATAAGTGACAAGCATGGTCAAATAATAATCATGAATAATTTTCAGTTGGCTTTTCATAGCCGATCATTAAGAGTTGAAAACAGCAGGTCTGGGACAGGTGGCGGTTCCATAACCACAGGCAGAACAGTTGAAACTGGAATAGCAGCAAGGCCAGGCGGACTGGGGACAGCAAGGAGTCATCATGCCCGGTAGTCCTGACGTATGGTCCTAGGGCTCAGGTCCTCCGAGAGAGAGAAAGAAAGAGAGAAGGAGAAAATTAGAGAGAGCCAAGATTTTCAAAATGTTCATAAATGACAAGCATGGTCAAATAATAATCAGGAATAAATGTCAGTTGGCTTTTCATAGCCGATCATTAAGAGTTGAAAACAGCAGGTCTGGGACAGGTAGGGGTTCCATAACCGCAGGCAGAGCAGTTGAAACTGGAACAGCAGCAAGGCCAGGTGGACTGGGGACAGCAAGGAGTCATCATGCCCGGTTTGCCGTGACGTATGGTCCTAGGGCTCAGGTTCTCAGAGAGAGAGAAAGAAAGAGAGAATTAGAGAGAGCATACTTAAATTCACACAGGACACTGGATAAGACAGGAGAAGTACTCCAGTTATAACCAACTGACCCTAGCCCCCCGACACATAAACTACTGCAGCATAAATACTGGAGGCTGAGACAGGAGCGGTCAGGAGACACTGTGGCCCCATCCGAAGATACCTCCGGACAGGGCCAAACAGGAAGGATATAACCCCACCCACTTTGCCAAAGCACAGCCCCCGCACCACTAGAGGGATATCTTCAACCACCAACTTACAATCCTGAGACAAGGCCGAGTATAGCCCACAAAGATCTCCACCACAGCACAAACCAAGGGGGGGCACCAACCCAGACAGGAAGATCACGTCAGTAACTCAACCCACTCAAGTGACGCACCCCTCCTAGGGACGGCATGAAAGGGCACCAGTAAGCCAGTGACTCAGCCCCTCTAATAGGGTTAGAGGCAGAGAATCCCAGTGGAGAGAGGGGAACCGGACAGGCAGAGACAGCAAGGGCGGTTCGTTGCTCCAGAGCCTTTCCGTTCACCTTCACACTCCTGGGCCAGACTACACTCAATCATATGACCTACTGAAGAGATAAGTCTTCAGTAAAGACTTAAAGGTTGAGACCGAGTCTGCGTCTCTCACATGGGTAGGCAGACCGTTCCATAAAAATGGAGATCTATAGGAGAAAGCCCTGCCTCCAGCTGTTTGCTTAGAAATTCTAGGGACAATTAGGAGGCCTGCGTCTTGTGACCGTAGCGTACGTATAGGTATGTACGGCAGGACCAACTCGGAAAGATAGGTAGGAGCAAGCCCATGTAACGCTTTATAGGTTAACAGTAAAACCTTGAAATCAGCCCTTGCCTTAACAGGAAGCCAGTGTAGGGAAGCTAGCACTGGAGTAATATGATCAAATTTCTTGGTTCTAGTCAGGATTCTAGCAGCCGTATTTAGCACTAACTGAAGTTTATTTAGTGCTTTATCCGGGTAGCCGGAAAGTAGAGCATTGCAGTAGTCTATCCTAGAAGTAACAAATGCATGGATTAATTTTTCTGCATTATTTTTGGACAGAACATTTCAGATTTTTGCAATGTTACGTAGATGGAAAAAAGCTGTCCTTGAAACAGTCTTGATATGTTCGTCAAAAGAGAGATCAGTACCAGTCAAACGTTTGGACACACCTACCCATTCAAGAGTTTTTCTTTATTTTTACTATTTTCTACATTGTAGAATTATAGTGAAGACATCAAAACTATGAAATAACACATATGGAATCATGTAGTAACCAAAAAAGTGTTAAAGAAATATTCATATTTGAGATTCTTCAAAGTAGCCACTCTTTGCCTTGATGACAGCTTTGCACACTCTTGGCATCCTCTCAACCAGCTTCATGAGGTAGTCACCTGGAATGCATTTCAATTAACAGGTGTGCCTGGTCAAAAGTTAATTTGTGGAATTTATTTCCTTCTTACTGCATTTGAGCCAATCAGTTGTGTTTTGACAAGGTAGGGGTGGTATTCAGAAGATAGCCCTATTTGGTAAAATACAAAGTCTATATTATGGCAAGAACAGCTCAAATAATCAAAGAGAAACGACAGTCCATTATTACTTTAAGATGTGAAGGTCAGTCAATCTGGAAAATGTCAAGAACTTTGAAAGTTTCTTCAAGTGCAGTCACAAAAACCATCAAGCGCTATGATGAAACTGGCTCTCCTAAGGACCGCCACAGAAAAGGAAGACCAAGAGTTACCTCTGCTGCAGAGGATAAGTTCATTAGAGTTACCAGCCCCAGAAATTGCAGCCCAAATAAATGCTTCACAGAGTTCAAGTAACAGACACATCTCAACATCAACTGTTCAGAGGAGACTGCGTGAATCAGGCCTTCAATGTTGAATTGCTGCAAAGAAACCACTACTAAAGAACACCAATAAGAAGAAGAGATTTGCTTGGGCCAAGAAACACGAGCAATGGACATTAGACCGGTGGATTTTTGGTTCCAACCGCTGTGGCTTTGTGAGACGCAGAGTAAGTGAACGGATGTCCTTCGCATGTGTGGTTCCCACCGTGAAGCATGGAGGAGGAGGTGTGATGGTGTGGGGGGTGCTTTCCCAGTGATTTATTTAGAATTCAAGGCACACTTGACCAGCATGGCTACCACAGCGTTCTGCAGCAATATGACATTCAATCTGGTTTACCCTTAGTGGGACTATAATTTGTTTTTCAACAGGATAATGACCCAACAAATGTCCAGGCTGTCTAAGGGCTATTTGACCAAGAAGGAAAGTGGTGGAGTGCTGCATCAGATGACCTGGCCCCCACAATCCCCCGACCTCAACCCAATTGAGATGGTTTGGGATGAGTTGGACCGCAGAGTGAAGGAAAAGCAGCCAACAAGTGCTCAGCATATGTGTGAACTCCTTCAAGACTGTTGGAAAAGCAGTCCAGGTGAAACTGGTTGAGAGAATGCCAAGAGTGTGCAAAGCTGTCATCAAGGCAAAGGGTGGCTACTTTGAAGATCTAAAATATAATATAATTTCTTTAACACTTTTTTGGTTACTACATGATTCCATATGTGTTCTTTCATAGTTTTGATGTCTTTACTATTGTTCTACAATGTAGAAAATAGTAAAAATAAAGAAAAACCCTTGAAAGAGTAGGTGTTCTTCTTTCGGTCAATTTGCAGTCTACAAATGATTGGTAATCATGTTCTGGCCCCCCGACCATCCGCTCAAGAAAAAAACTTTCCACGGCTGAATCTAAGTGATCATCCCTGACCTACTGTCACGACTTCTGCCGAAGTCAGCCCCTCTCCTTGTTCGGGCGGCGTTCGGCGATCGACGTCACCGGCTTTCTAGCCATTGCCGCTCCATTTTTCGTATATATCTATTTGTCTTGTCTTGTTTCCATACACACCTGGTTTACATTTCCCCAATTAAGCTACTTGTATTTTCCCATCATGTTTTGTGTGTAATTGTTGTGATGGCATTTTCCTGCATTACCAAATGAGGAGAGTTACAAACCACACACCAGTCAGAGTTATACTTAAACTTCATCTTTAATAATATGAGCTTTACAATAGCCATTTGACTCTCAGATCAATTCACTATGTATAATGCATTTTGAGAGTCCCAACATAATGGCAACTGAGATCTTTTATAGCAAAGATCCACCCCCTAGTCGACATGACAAACCACAGATAATAGGAACTGTTCACAAAGAAAGACTTTTACTTGAGAGAGGAGTATCCCATAGCCAGATAGCATTCGCTATAAATTATCGTTCAGTTTGGTCTCTAAGACGAGGTTCTAATCTCGTTCCTGGTACTTCATAGCACAGAACTATTACCTCATCCAATGGCATAACTCAAGTGTCAACTCTAGGTACCCCCATCTCAAGTAAACCCCCTCTTGACCCCACTCCTGGACAAGCTCACTGAGGGGAGTGACTTGCACACAGACATTGTGGAGACAAGTAATTGGTTCCCTCTTAATCACGCCATCCCTTCACATGGTTTAACAGATACATTCACATATGAAGACAATGTTCCATCCTGTCCTCTTCCCTTTCTGATATTCTGCATAGCACCAGAGATATGTAAAAGACAAGCCTGACCTCTCCCCTCTCTGGGCCCCAAATGTCTGAGCCCCAGCTGAGGGAAGAAATGCAACTGCCAACACTAGAGTCTATTAGAAATACATGCTCATAAAAAGTACATCACATAAGAATATTATGCAGATATGACATCTTAATTAATTATGTTACCCAACTAATTCTGATTCATCCACCACATTCCCCTCTCAAGGGACTTCGTCCCTTCTGGAGAATCAGAACAGTAACGTTACCTTACTAACAGTAGTTGCAGAGTATATGAAAAAATAATAATAATACATAATCAAAATTTAAAGATAATAGGGAATCAAATCCCTTCAATGTCGAGTACCTTATTTCCATGTAAGCTTTCTCCCTTCAGAAACTAAGTTTACAACCTTTATACCACAAGACAGACTTGCACATGTTTAATCACACAGAATAATACATTGTTGAGTAAAAAATAAATAACAGAACATATAAATGCTCCCTAAGTTACAGGGAGAACCAGTGTCTAAACACAGACCTCATCACAACATATAGGACAGTCATCCCTCTAAGTCCTCATGCTCAGAATTGGAGTCCTCACCATCAGAGATGTAGTCAGGAATAGAGAATAGGTCAGGGAAATCATTCATATTCCAAATCATAATTAAAAGCCCAAGTAATTATCCAACCAAAATTTAGAATGACATTGCTCAGTGATTCAAATTGGTCTTATCACTCAAGTAAAAAACTAAATTTAACACACATTGTCATTGGCAGAATGTACATATATATAATAACATCCAGTATAATTACCTCATAATTGTACTATTAACTTTTTTATCACGATTATAATACAGATCAGTATCTCAATGCATTCTTAATCTAAATTACTATGATTTCACATGGTGTAGACCTCTACAATCAACCTGATACCACAAAGGTCTAAAACAATTTTTTGGCCACAGTTGACCAACCCCCTCCTTCAGGCACTGTTTCTTCTGGCGTCCTTTTCATTCTTCTTCAGAAAGCTTTACAGTTCAAAGTGGATGTCCCATGATAATGTCCCAATTTCCATGTCTCATCTTTACCACCCATTATGTCTTGTCCATTCGTCAACCAGTATACCAGCAACACAAGAGAAGTTTAGAACAGATTTCTCTCCATGCTCACTCCACGTGGACTCCTCTCACACTCCTGAGAGAAACATGAGAGAAAAGCAGTTGATAGCTTAGATCGGATACTGTACACCGATTTCTGTCTCGGCTCCCTTCTCTCGGTAGAAGTGGTTCGGACAGGGCCTTATTCAACACCGTTGTCACTCTTCTTCAGCCAGTTAGAGGGGGTTTTGAGGTACACACACAGTTCGGTCCAATTATCTCTTCCATGCATTAAGATACCGTCTGATGTCACTTTTCATGATAACCTTGAAAGAACAGATCAGAACAACTGTTTAGTTCAGTTCATTAACCACATGATAAATTATTACTTTTACCAATTATTCTTAATACAAATGTCTCAACATATTTCAAAGAGAATAACAACATATGCTATTGAAACTATTCTTTCAAATTGGCTTATACTCCCCAACACACTGTCAACTCCATCGTAGAGCCAAAGGATCAGGAAGATAGACCTATAACCCATCGGGAATAGAACAGAACAAACAACACAACAATACAATACACTCCTTCACATATCACTCAAGGTGTGTAAACTTCAATCCAAAACCTCAAAGAACTGAATCCTCCTGTCACGCCCTGACCTTAGAGATCCTTTTTATGTCTCTATTTTGGATGGTCAGGGCGTGAGTTTGGGTGGGCATTCTACGTCTGGTGTTCTATGTTGTCCTTGTTTTGTATTTCTATGTGTTTGGCCTGGTATGGTTCCCAATCAGAGGCAGCTGTCTATCGTTGTCTCTGATTGAGAACCATACTTAGGTAGCCTGTTCCGACCTGTGTTTGTGGGTGGTTATTTTCTCTTTAGTGTTTGTTGCACCTTTCAGAACTGTTCGTTGGTCGTTTTGTTGTTTTTGTTCACGTGTTCATCTTTATTAAAAGTATTATGGATACGTACCACGCTGCACTTTGGTCCTCCTCTCCTTCTCCCGACGACATGCGTTACACCTCCCTCATTTTTAACACATATCTCCCCATGAGAGTAATGTGAGAATAAACAAAACAAACACTAATACTGGTCAAAAGATAAAACAACATTTCAAATAACATACACAAATTAAAATCACTACTCTGAAAACCTCCACAAAGAAAAATTATTTTACCCATATGGTCATAGGAAAATAGACTTAAAGCAGCCTACCCTTGGTTAATATGGCTAAGAACTATAAACTCCATCTTATTTATCAATTACACAAATTACCTTGAAATCAGTATTACAAATGACCTTAAATTCATTATTCAAATGGCTTTCCAATGAGGGTGATCAAGCCACAACGGAAAGTCATGATATAGGTCATAGGTCATACAAAACCCTTCAAAGTGTTTCTTACTATATTAGACAAATTACAAAAATAGTCAAACATTTCGTACATGTTGTATCCCAGGTTCCCAGAACTTTCCTTTATCAAAAGAATTCACGTGTTTAATTAAAACTCATAAAAATTCTATGTGCGTGCGTGCCCCTTTCAGATATATTGGCACTAAAACAAATTGAAAACTCACCAAACCCAAAGGAAATTTTAAAACAAATCAAACATAGTATTTTAAAAACACCAACAAATAGTCATAACAAATATGTTGTGTGTGTGTATTTGCAAACCTTAAGGTAAAAACACACAAACTTCCAGGCCCTTTTCAATTTGGTAGTTTATGGCCTCAATCTCACTCACTCTCCCCAAGATTATAGTCCCAGGAAACATTTCAAAGAGAGACAATGACACCCCCATTTTCCCAGAAAAAAACACAAAACACTTCGTTAGCATTCATTATACTACACCGATTCAAAAACTCAAAAGTGAACTATAAATAAAACCTAATAATAATGATAATTCCACTGTACCTCAAATCATTAATCATGCATTTTAATCGACATCAATGTATATGTATGCTTAAGTGAACACACACTAAGATACAATTATCCTGGTATCATTACTATCTAAATGTAATTATTTTTTCCTCTGTCGCAAATGTAGTATATTTCTCGGTGTAAGGAATCAGTGATATTTAATCCCATGCATTTAATAAAAATGTAGACGTGTTCTCCCATGTCTCCTTTAACATACTTCAGGTAACTTCCATCCGTCCCGGAAGAAAGAATCCTACTCAAACACATCAGATAATACAATGTTTAATTAAGTAAAATCAACACCTAAAATAAACAATAAACAGTAAACAAATAAACAAACCCATAATCCCTTTAATCAGCAACTGTTATCCTTTTTATGTCTCTGTTTTGGTTGGTCAGGGCGTGAGTTTGGGTGGGCATTCTATGTCTGGTGTTCTATGTTGTCCTTGTGTTGTATTTCTGTGTGTTTGGCCTGATACGGTTCTATATCAGAGGCAGCTGTCTATCATTGTCTCTGATTGAGAATCATATTTAGGTAGCTTGTTCCGACCTGTGTTTGTGGGTGGGTGTTTCCGGTTTAGTGTTTGTGTCAACTTTCAGAACTGTGCATTTGTCGTGTTTTGTTGTTTTGTTTAGTGTTGCATATTTTATTAAATGATATGAACACTTACCACGTTGCATCTTGGTCCTCTTCTTCTCCTCCAGACGACAAGCGTTACAGAACCACCCACCAACAAAGGACCAAGCAGCGTGGGAACATGGACTCCTGGACATGGGAGGAGATTTTGGACGGCAAAGGACCATGGGCACAGCCGGGAGAGTATCGCCGTCCAAAAAAGGAGCTGGAGGCAGCAAAAGCTGCATTACCAAATGAGGAGAGTTACAAACCACACACCAGTCAGAGTTATACTTAAACTTAATCTTTAATAATATGAGCTTTACAACAGCCCTTTGACTCTCAAAATTCATTATAGATAGTGAATTGATCTGAGAGTCAAAGGGCTATTGTAAAGCTCATATTATTAAAAATGAAGTTTAAGTATAACTCTGACTGGTGTGTGGTTTGTACCTCTCCTCATTTGGTAATGCAGGAAAATGCCATCACATTGTTTTTTTGTTAGGTGGTGTTAGTTTACACGCTCTACTTTAATGTTCCGTTTTTTGAGCGCGTTTGATTCATGTAGTGCTCTCGTTTTTAAAAAACTTTAATAAAAGTGCTCCTGTTCATTAATATCTGCTCTCCTACACTTGACTTCGCCTCCAATACACCATCCTGACACCTAGGGCATCAGCAGTCCTCTGAGAGAGAGAGAGAGAGAGAGAGAGAGAGAGAGAGAGATAGAGATGGAAAGAGAAAGAGAGCATGAGATAGAGAGAGACTGTAAGTGTCTGCTCCTCCCAACGAGGCAATTATGACAGAGTTTATAAAAGAATCAGTGTGCCGTCCTTCCGCTCTGCTCTTCCTTATCCACACCCTGCTAGAGTCTTAAAATAACCTGGTGTTACACATCCACCTCCAGCCCATGTGACAACTCCCATGTCCCAAAAGTACTGCACATGAGTCAACCATGGGCTAACTCCCCCCACCAACATCCCCATTAAAACACCTTTAATGCTGTTGATGAAAGAGCAGTGGGTCACTGTGAAAATGGTTGAAAAAGGTGAAAATGGATATATAAAAGGTTGACAAAAAAAAGATGTGTTACGCACTACAAGCCAAAATCTTTAGTAAGGAACAGATTATTCTAAAACATGGCCTCAGGGGATTATTTATCAATCAAAATATTATGTAAGAGAGGAATTTAAGTTAGCAGTTTCTGTCCATCAATATAAATATTTTTTTATCCACCAATTGTAGTACCTTTCATTGAATGATTTCAACGTGAGCACAGCACAACATAAACAAACAGGTTTCAGGTAAGACCCAAGTACAGACTGTGTTGAAGTAACAATGTTTATTGCAACAACAGGGACAGGCAAACGACAGGTCAAGGCAGGTAGGGGTCGAGTAGTGGCAAAGGCACAGGACGGCAGGCAAGCTCAGGGGCAGGCAGAGTGGTCAGGTAGGCGGGCTCAGATTCAGGACAGGCAAGAGTCAAAACCAGGAGGACGAGAAAAAGAGAGACTGGGGAAAAGCTGGAGCTGAGACAAAATGCTGGTTGACTTGAACAAACAAGACGAACTGGCCCAGACAGACAGAAAACACAGGTATAAATACCCAGGGGATAAGTGGGGAAGATGGGCGACACCTGGAGAGGGGTGGAGACAAGCACAAGGAAAAGTGAACAGATCAGAGCGTGACATAAACAAAACAAATTCACAACTCCCTAGTTTATTGTAATGTTACTTTATTACATTTATAAATTGCAATGACAAAAGCATGTTTTCCAGTCAAATGTTCACAGTCCACATACTGTATAATCACAACAGTCAATATGAGGTAGATGACTCTGAGGTCAAGGCTACCATCGGGTGGGTCGCATAATCTCTAGAAAGAAACATACATGCACACAACAGATGATGCTTCAATGAAGATTGTGAGAAGCAAATTGCATAACTTACGTGCTCATCTAATTATCTACAAACAAACACATTTTATGGGTCAAAAGGGCTTGATAATAAATCAATAAATCTGATTAATCAATCAACACTGTCATTACTGACAATGTAATCTATATTTTTTGGTGTCTTTCTTCATCATTTACCCTTTACAGTTTTGATGACTATGGTCAATACTTTTTATTTTGCTGCTGGCAAGTTATATAGTGCAAGTTTACATTTCCTACCCCCTTGAATTTCAATAGATAACACTCAAGATCTCTTGGTCTTGTGCAAAGCCTTCATCGATGGTTTTCAGAAGAGGATACAATCAAAATTACTACACTTCAATATGATTATCAGTCCAAAATGCTTGAGAAAATAAATAAGAACTTCTCATGTAAAGGACATGATTTTCATTTAAAAAAAAAAAATCCAACATTAGAAATGAGAGGGAAACAAACACATGGTAAGAAGAATAAATCTTACATAGATTCGTTGTGCCTTGCCTGGCAAACACAGAAAAATATATTATCATGACACCAAAACATAACTGATAAAAGTGACAATACTAAAATGGTCAGAAACCCTCTGTGAGTTGTAAAAGGTTTTTTTAATATATTAATAATGTAACAAAGCTTTTAACAACAGACAGTAGTCCTAAAATTCAACCACTTCCTAAACTCAACCCCAACCAGACAAATTCTCTCCCTAGCTTTGGTCTATGGCCATTTTAAGAATTATTATGATATTACCTTCACTGTAAATTAGTGAGGATTAAGTGATTGATCTATGTAACAACATCATTTAATAAGGCATATTCTTTGGATGACCCTGTGCAGTAACATATAAAAACATTCCTACCTGCGTTCAACTGACCTAGTCATCTGATGGTGACTCTACACACCCATTCACTGATTATCCATAGTTTCATGAGAAAACCTGCAACTGTAAGAGATTTGACTGGATGAATTAAGGTATATGGGTGGAGGCCTAAGCCATCTATACAATGAGGCACAGAAATGTAACACTGAGTAATATTACAATCAGAAACAAGACCACAGGAACATTCAATAGCAAGATAGAGTTGGCAGTGAAAGTTTGTTCTTTCTCTAACATCTAGTAGTGGGAGTTACTGGGATATATGCATCAGCAGGGCTGGACAATCTGGACCCTCTCTTTTTAAAATTATCCGCCACCATTGTTGCAACCTCTATTACCAGTTTGTTCAACCTCTCTTTCGTATCGTCCGAGATCCCTAAAGATTTGAAAGCTGCCGTGGCCATCCCCCTCTCAAAGGGGGTGACACATTAAACCCAAACTGTCATAGACCTATATCCATCCTGCCCTGCCTTTCTAAAGTCTTCGTAAGCCAAGTTAATAAACAGATCACTGACCATTTCGAATCCCACCGTACCTTCTCCGCTGTGCAATCCGGTTTTCGAGCTGGTCACGGGTGCACCTCAGCTCAAGGTCCTAAACGATATCTTAACCGCCATTGATAAAAGACAGTACTGTGCAGCCGTGTTCATCGACCTGGCCAAGGCTTTCGACTCTGTCAATCACAGTATTCTTATCGGCAGACTCAACAGCCTTGGTTTCTCAAATGACTGCCTCGCCTGGTTCGCCAACTACTTCTCAGACAGAGTTCAGTGAGTCAAATCGGAGGGCCTGTTGTCCGGACCTCTGGCAGTCTCTATGGGGGTCCCACAGGGTTCAATTCTCGGGCCGTCTCTTTTCTCTGTATATATCAACGATGTCGCTCTTGCTGCGGGTGATTTCCTGATCCACCTCTACGCAGACGACACCATTCTGTACACATCTGGCCCTTCTTTGGACACTGTGTTAACAAACCTCCAAATGAGCTTCAATGCCAAAAAACACTCCTTCCGTGGCATCCAACTGCTCTTAAACGCTAGTAAAACCAAATGCATGCTTTTCAACCGTTCGCTGCCCGCACCCGCCTGCCCGACTAGCATCACTACTCTGGACGGTTCTGACTTAGAATATGTGAACAACTACAAATACCTAGGTGTCTGGCTAGACTGTAAACTCTCCTTTCAAACTCATATTAAACATCTCCAATCCAAAATAAAATCTAGAATCGGCTTCCTATTTCGCTACAAAGCCTCCTTCACTCATGCTGCCAAACATACCCTTGTAAAACTGACTATCCTACCGATCCTCGACTTCGGCGATGTCATTTACAAAATAGCCTCCAACACTCTACTCAGCAAACTGAATGCAATCTATCACAGTGCCATCCGTTTTGTCACCAAAGCCCCTTATACCACCCACCACTGCGACCTGTACGCTCTAGTCGGCTGGCCCTCGCTACATATTCGTCGCCAGACCCACTGGCTCCAGGTCATCTATAAGTCTATGCTAGGTAAAGCTCCGCCTTATCTCAGCTCACTGGTCACGATAACAACACACACCGGTAGCACGCGCTCCAGCAGGTATATCTCACTGATCATCCCCAAAGCCAACACCTCTTTGGCCGCCTTTCCTTCCATTTCTCTGCTACCAATGACTGGAACAAATTGCAAAAATCGCTGAAGCTGGAGACTTATATTTCCCTCACTAACGTTAAACATCAGCTATCTGAGCAGCTAACAGATCGCTGCAGCTGTACATAGCCCATCTGTAAATAGCCCACCCCAATCTACCTACCTCATCTCCATATTGTTTTTATTTACTTTTCTGCTCTTTTGCACACCAGTATTTCTACTTGCACATCACCATCTGCTCATCTATCACTCCAGTGTTAATTTGCAAATGTTTTATTACTTTGCTACTATGGCCTATTTATTTCCTTACCTCCTCATGCCATTTGCACACACTGTATATAGACTTTCTTTTTTTGTGTTATTGACTGTACGCTTGTTTATTCCATGTGTAACTCTGTGTTGTTGTTTGTGTCGCACTGCTTTGCTTTATCTTGGCCAGGTCGCAGTTGTAAATGAGAGCTTGTTCTCAACTAGCTTACCTGGTTAAATAAAGGTGAAATACAATTAAAAATATATATAGATAATCTGCAACATGAAATATAATTATACTATTTATCTAAGTATCAGCCCTTTAGACCTAGCTGATTGTTCAACAGGTCTCTTCCTGCTCTCCCTCACTCCTTTTGATTGGCTCAGTTAAACTAAAAAAGTCAGTACATTATGAAGGCACAAGAGCAACAGGATCCCTTGCAGTGGCTTGCCAGTCAAATGGAACTGGACTGTACCATATACAGTGGCTCGGATATCAACGAGAAGCGTTTTCCCCGACAGACCAGCATCGAAATGTATAGAAATCAAATACACTCCAGACTCTATCATCTTTACGCTAGTAATCTAATAATGGAGTGGGATTTCTTCTTGAGTGTTCTTGTGAATTAGGCAGACAGTCGAAGGGGATAATGAGAGGCGCCGGAGGGGATGGCTGCCGTTTTACGGGTTCCTAACCAACTGTGCTATTTTGTTAGTTTTTTGCGTTGTTTACTTATTTTTTTACTTATTCTGTACATAATGTCGCTGCTCCCGTCTCTTATGACCGAAAAAAAACTTCTGGACATCAGAACAGCAATTACTCACCTCGAACTGGACAACGAAGGATATACTGCTTTCTCGAGAACAGGCCCAAATCCCCGTCATTTGCGTGAAGAAAAGAAAAAGGGGGCGGAGGTCGGGTTGCCTTTTGAGAATTCATAGGCGAGTGAGTAAACGTCCACTACCATCCGTTCCATTGGCCAACGTGCAATCATTGGAAAATAAAATTGATGATCTTCGATTAAGATTATCCTACGGGACATTAAAACTTCTAATGGCTGAAGTCCCGTTAACGGGATCGATATGACAACAGCCAGTCGAAGTGCAGGGCGCCAAATTCAAAAAACAGAAATCTCATAATTAAAATTCCTCAGACATTCATGTGAACCTTTATCATTTTAAAGGTAATCTTGTTGTTAATCCCACCAAAGTGTCCGATTTCAAATAGGCTTTTCAGCGAAAGCACTACAAACGATTATGTTAGGTCACCACAAAACCACAATAATCACAGCCATTTTTTTCCAGCTAAAGATAGCTTCACAAAAAACAGAATAGAGATAAAATTAATCACTAACCTTCGATTATTTTCATCAGATGACACTCATAGGACTTCATGTTACACAATACATACATGTTTTGTTTGATTAAATTCATATTTATATAAAAACATCTGAGTTTACATTGAGGCGACTAGATTCACTAGTTGCAAAAACATCAAGACTTTGCATAGCCACATCGTTTCAACAGAAATACTCATCATAAATATAGATGATAATACACATGGAATTGTACACATGGAATTATAGATATACCTCTCCTTAATGCAACCGCTGTATCAGATTTCAAAAAAACTTTACGGAAAAAGAAACCCACGCTATAATCTGAGACGGCGCTCAAAAGTAAAACACCACAGCCGCAAAGATGGCGTCAACATAAACAAGAAAATATATGATAAATATTCCCTTACCTTTGATGATCTACATCAGAAAGCACACCAGGAATCCCAGGTCCACAATAAATGTTTGTTTTGTTCGAAAAAATCCGTTATTTATGTCCAAATACCTTCTTTTGTTAGCACGTCTGATTTACATATCCAAACGCTAATTCTGGTCAGCGTTATATCGGACAAAAACTTCAAAAAGTGATATTACCGGTCGAAAAAACATTTTAAACTAAGTACATAATCAATCATTAGGATGTTTTTAACATACATCTTGAATAACGTTCCAACCGGAGAACTACATCGACTTCAATTGAGAGATGGAACAGAGCTGCCTCTCACGTGAACTTGCCTGTTGAATGCTTGGTCACCTCATGGCACCTCATACTAAATTCTGTCTCCTTCGACCCCCCTTCACATTAGAGTCATCAGACTTAGTTCTATTGACTGCTGACATCTAGTGGAAGCCGTAGGAAGTGAAAACTCAATATGTCTCTGTATTTTGAATAAGAGCTTGGTTGAAAATATGGCACCCCCATAAAAAATACAAACAGGAAGTGGAACTTCTCAGGTTTTTGCCTGTCATATGAGTTCTGTTAATCTCACAGACTTAATTCAAACAGTTTTAGAAACTTTAGAGTGTTTTCTATCCAATACTAATAATAATATGCATATATTAGCAACTGAGACTGAGGAGCTGGCCGCTTACAATGGGCACCTTTCATCCAAGCTACTCAATACTGCCCCTTCAGCCATAAGAAGTTAAAAACGGCAATATATTATATTTCACAGAGTCGTGGCTGAACGACGACATAATATAGAACTGGCTGGGATAACTGTGCATCAGCTTGACAGAGGGGCTAAGTCTGGTAAGACGAGAGGCGGGTGTGTGTGTCTATTTGTCAATAACAGCTGGTGCACGACTAATATTAAAGAAAGCTCGAGGTATTGCTCGCTTAAGGTAGAGTACCTCATGATAAACTGTAGACCACACTATCTACCAAGAGAGATCTCATCTATATTATTCATAGCCATTTATTTACCACCACAAACTGATGCTGGCACTAAGACCGCACTCAACGAGCTGTATAAGGCCATAAGTAAACAAGAAAATACTAATCCAGAAGCGGCGCTCCTAGTGGCTAGGGACTTTATTGCTGCAAACTTAAATCCTCATGTCTACCAGAATGTCACATGTGCAACCAGAGGAAAAAAAACTCTGGACCACCTTTACTCCACACACAGAGACGCATAACAAGCTCTCCCTCGCCCTCCATTTGGCAAATCTAACCATAATTATATCCTCCTGATTCCTGCTTACGAGCAAAAACTAAAGCAGGAAGTACCAGTGACTCGCTCAATACGGAAGTGGTCGGATGACACGGATGCTATGCTACAGGACTGTTTTGTTAGCACAGACTGGCATATGTTCCGGGATTCATCCAATGGCATTGAGGAGTATACCACCTCTGTCACCGGCTTCATCAATAACTGCATTGACGACGACATCCCCACAGCAACCGTACATATCCCAACCAGAAGCCATGGATTACAGGCAACATCCGCATCGAGCTAAAGGCTAGAGCTTCCGCTTTCAAGGAGCGGGACACTAATCCGGATGCTTATAAGAACCAACTGGCAATTTTATTTATTTTTTATTTAACCTTTATTTAACCAGGTAGGCAAATTGAGAACACGTTCTCATTTACAATTGCGACCTGGCCAAGATAAAGCAAAGCAGTTCGACACATACAACAACACATAGTTACACATGGAGTAAAAACAAACATATAATACAGTGAAAAAGATAAAAAAATAAGTCTATATACAATGTGAGCAAGTGAGGTGAGATAAGGGAGGTGAAGGCAAACAGATATATGTATAAATAAATAAAAATATAAAAAGGCCATGGAGGCGAAGTGAGTACAACACAGCAAGTAAAATAAAAACTAAAAAAAACACTGGAATGGTTGGTTTGCATTGGAAGAAAGTGCAAAGTAGAGACAGAAATAATGGGGTGCAAAGGAGCAAAATAAATTAATAAATAAATACAGTAGGTAAAGAGGTAGTTGTTTGGGCTAAATTGTAGATGGGTTATGTACAGGTGCAGTAATCTATGAGCTGCTCTGACAGCTGGTGCTTAAAGCTAGTGAGGGAGATAGGTGTTTCCAGTTTCAGAGATTTTTGTAGTTCGTTCCAGTCATTGGCAGCAGAGAACTGGAAGGAGAGGCGTCCAAAGGAAGAATTGGTTTTGGGGGTGACTAGAGAGATATACCTGCTGGAGCGCGTGCTACGGGTAGGTGCTGCTATGGTGACCAGCGAGCTGAGATAAGGGGGGACTTTACCTAGCAGGGTCTTGTAGATGACCTGGAACCAATGGGTTTGGCGACGAGTATGAAGCGAGGGCCAGCCAACGAGAGTGTACAGGTCGCAGTGGTGGGTAGTATATGGGGCTTTGGTGACAAAACGGATGGCACTGTGATAGACTGCATCCAATTTATTGAGTAGGGTTTTGGAGGCTATTTTGTAAATGACATCACCGAAGTCGAGGATTGGTAGGATGGTCAGTTTTACAAGGGTATGTTTGGCAGCATGAGTAAAGGATGCTTTGTTGCGGAATAGGAAGCCAATTCTAGATTTGACTTTGGATTGGAGATGTTTGATGTGGGTCTGGAAGGAGAGTTTACAGTCTAACCAGACACCTAGGTATTTGTAGTTGTCCACATATTCTAAGTCAGAGCCGTCCAAAGTAGTGATGTTGGACAGGCGGGCAGGAGCAGGCAGCGATCGGTTGAAGAGCATGCATTTGGTTTTACTTGTATTTAAGAGCAGTTGGAGGCCACGGAAGGAGAGTTGTATGGCATTGAAGCTCGCCTGGAGGGTTGTTAACACAGTGTCAAAAGAAGGGCCAGAAGTATACAGAATAGTGTCGTCTGCGTAGAGGTGGATCAGAGAATCACCAGCAGCAAGAGCGACATCATTGATGTAAACAGAGAAGAGAGTCGGTCCAAGAATTGAACCCTGTGGCACCCCCATAGAGACTGCCAGAGGCCCGGACAACAGACCCTCCGATTTGACACACTGAACTCTATCAGAGAAGTAGTTGGTGAACCAGGCGAGGCAATCATTAGAGAAACCAAGGCTGTCGAGTCTGCCAATGAGGATGTGGTGATTGACAGAGTCAAAAGCCTTGGCCAGGTCAATGAATACGGCTGCACAGTATTGTTTCCTATCGATGGCGGTTACGATATCGTTTATGACCTTGAGCGTGGCTGAGGTGCACCCATGACCAGCTCTGAAACCAGATTGCATAGCGGAGAAGGTGTGGTGTGATTCGAAATGGTCGGTAATCTGTTTGTTGACTTGGCTTTCGAAGACCTTAGAAAGGCAGGGTAGGATAGATATAGGTCTGTAGCAGTTAGGGTCAAGGGTGTCCCCCCCTTTGAAGAGGGGGATAACCGCAGCTGCTTTCCAATCTTTGGGGATCTCAGACGACACGAAAGAGAGGTTGAAGAGGCTAGTAATAGGGGTGGCAACAATTTCAGCAGATAGTTTTAGAAAGAAAGGGTCCAGATTATCTAGCCCGGCTGATTTGTAAGGGTCCAGATTTTGCAGCTCATTAAGAACATCAGCTGACTGTATTTGGGAGAAAGAGAAATGGGGAAGGCTTGGGCGAGTAGCAGAGGGGAGGGCAGTGCTGTTGTCCCGGGTAGGGGTAGCCAGGTGGAAAGCATGGCCAGCCGTAGAAAAATGCTTATTGAAATTCTCAATTATAGTGGATTTGTCGGTGGTGACAGTGTTTCCTATCTTCAGGGCGGTTGGAAGCTGGGAGGAGGTGTTCTTATTCTCCATGGACTTTACGGTGTCCCAGAACTTTTTTGAATTTGTGTTGCAGGAAGCAAATTTCTGCTTGAAAAAGCTAGCCTTGGCTGTTCTAACTGCCTGTGTATATTGGTTTCTGGCTTCCCTGAAAAGTTGCATATCACGGGGGCTGTTCGATGCTAATGCAGAACGCCATAGGATGTTTTTCTGTTGGTTAAGGGCAGTCAGGTCAGGAGAGAACCAAGGGCTATATCTGTTCCTGGTTCTAAATTTCTTGAATGGGGCATGCTTATTCAAGATGGTGAGGAAGGCATTTTTAAAAAATGACCGGGCATCCTCTACTGACGGGATGAGATCAATATCCTTCCAGGATACCCCGGCCAGGTCAATTAGGAAGGCCTGCTCGCTGAAGTGTTTCAGGGAGCGTTTGACAGTGATGAGTGGAGGTCGTTTGACCGCTGACCCATTACGGATGCAGGCAATGAGGCAGTGATCGCTGAGATCTTGGTTAAAAACAGCAGAGGTGTATTTGGAGGGCAAGTTTGTTAGGATGATATCTATGAGGGTACCCGTGTTTACGGAATTGGGGTGGTACCTGGTAGGTTCATTAATAATTTGTGTGAGATTGAGGGCATCAAGCTTAGATTGTAGGGTGGCTGGGGTGTTGAGCATGTTCAAATTTAGGTCGCCTAGCAGCACGAGCTCTGAAGATAGATGGGGGGCAATCAGTTCACATATAGTGTCCAGAGCACAGCTGGGGGCAGAGGGTGGTCTATAGCAGGCGGCAACGGTGAGAGACTTGTTTTTAGAGAGGTGGATTTTTAAAAGTAGAAGTTCAAATTGTTTGGGAACAGACCTGGATAGTATAACAGAACTCTGCAGGCAGTCTTTGCAGTAGATTGCAACACCGCCCCCTTTGGCCGTTCTATCTTGTCTGAAAATATTGTAATTGGGGATAAAAATGTCTGAATTTTTGGTGGTCTTTCTAAGCCAGGATTCAGACACGGCTAATACATCCGGGTTGGTAGAGTGTGCTAAAGCAGTGAACAAAACAAACTTAGGGAGGAGGCTCCTAATGTTAACATGCATGAAGCCAAGGCTATTACGGTTACAGAAGTCATCAAAAGAGAGCGCCTGGGGAATAGGAGTGGAGCCAGGTACTGCAGGGCCTGGATTCACCTCTACATCACCAGAGGAACAGAGGAGAAGTAGGATAATAGTACGGCTAAAAGCTATGAGAATTGGTCGCCTAGAGCTACCAGAGCAGAGAGTAAAAGGAAGTTTCTGGGGGCGATAAAATAGTTTAAAGGAATAATGTACAGACAAAGGTATGGTAGGATGTGAATACAGTGGAGGTAAACCTAGGTATTGAGTGATGATGAGAGAGATCTTGTCTCTAGAAACATCATTGAAACCAGGTGATGTCATCGCATATGTGGGTGGTGGAACTGCAGGGTTGGATATGGTATAGAGAGCAGGGCTAGAATCTCTACAGTGAAATAAGCCAATAAACACTAACCAGAACAGCAATGGACAAGGCATATTTACATTAAGGAGAGGCAAGCTTAATCGAGTGATAAATAAGGGTCCAGTGAGTAGAGGTTGGTTGGGGTCGTGGCGATCCAGACAGCTGGCCGGGTATATGGCTATCGGTAGCAGCATAGGATGGAGGTCTGTTTGTAGATACCTCGTGCGTTTCCGTCGGTAGGTTCCGTGTAGTGGGGTTTTGTTCAGATAGCAGCCGATAAGACAGCTAACGATTAGCGGGCCTCAGATGAGCGTTCAGGTAACGCCGGGACGGAGGTGCCGGTTGGATAAATCCCTCGGGCAGATAACGTCGGCAGTCAGTCGTGAAGGCCCGGTGGGGTTCCGTATCTGCAGCAGCAACAAAGAAGCGGGTCCGGATGGTGATGGAACTCCTCAGCTGGCTAGCTCCAGCATGATTTGAGTTAGCTCCGGGGTCGACGTAAGCCAATAGTCACACGGTATGCAGCTAGCTAGCTGCGAAATCAAGGTGCAAAATAGAGGCTGAGGCTGCGGTTGGAATCCGGGGAAACTGAGAGAAAAAAAGTCCCGGAATGCTCCGGTCCGAGTCGCGTTGCACTAAAGTGCCGGTAGATTATCGAGCTAGAGGAATAGCTGATGACCGCAAAACGTGGGCAGCTGAAACACCAACGCTAGCCAGCAAACCGGCTAATTTCGGGGCAGCTACAGATTAGCTTCTGGCTAGCTATCGGAGTAGCTTCTGGATTAGCTTTCAGGCTAGCTTCTGAATTAGCCCCTGGCTATCTTCCACGATGGATTTTCAGATTGAGGTGAATAGTACTTATTGTAATTGGTGAAGCGGGTTGCAGGAAAGCATTTGCGGGATAGCTTTTGTAGTTGAGTTCTTGGATAATAAAATAAATAAAAGATATGTGAAGAAAAGGTGTAAATATATATATATACAGGACACGACACGACAACACGGAAAAATACGTCTGAACTGCTAAGCTACCTTGGTATATATTCTTTCTCTATTTTTTTATTTTTCCATACTCCCCTCTTCCCTTCCACCTGAGCTGAGACAGTGTCAGGCAAGTGTCTTCATTGATATGCTCAACCTCTCCCGGACTGATCTGTAATACCTACATGTTTCAAGCAAACCCCCATGGTCCCTGTGCCCAAGGAAGTGAAGATAATCTGCCTAAAAGATTGCCTCCCTGTAGCACTCACAAAACCTATATACTAGGCGGTGTCAGAGAAAGGCCCTAAAAATTGTCAAAGACTCCAGTCACCCAAGTCATAGACTGTTCTATCTGCTACCGCACGGCAAGCGGTACCAGAGCGCCGAGTCTTGGACCAAAAGGCTCCTTAACAACTTCTACCCCCAAGACATAAGACTGCTGAACAATTACTCAAATGGCCACCTGGACTATTTACATTGCCAACACCAACACATTGCTTTGTCAACACCAACACATTTACACCAACACTTTGTCAACACCAACACATTTACATTGCCAACACATTGCTAAAAACTCCATTAGTTTTTTTCACTGCTGCTACGTCACTGTCTATTATCTATGCATAGTCACTTTACCCATACAAATTACGCTGACTAACCTGTACCCCCTGCACATTGACTCAGTACCAGTACCCCCTGTATATAGCCTCATTATTGTTTGTGTTACTTTTTACAATTTTTTACTTTAGTTTATTTAGTAATATTTTCTTAACCAACAATGCAGTTCAAGAAAGAGTTAAAACTTGTTTGGGATAGGGGGCAGTATTTTGACGTCTGGATGAAAAGCGTGCCCAAAGTAAACTGCCTGTTACTCAGGCCCAGAAGCTAGGATATGCAAAACATTCTACAGTTTCTAAAACTGTAAAAATAATGTCTGTGAGTATAACAGAACTGATATGGGAGGCAAAACCCTGAGGACAAACCATCCCCCCCAAAAAATTAATTCAGCCTACCACTGTTTTCAATGGCTGCCACTTTTATTATAAGGCGAAATCCTCCCATATTGCAGTTCCTATGGCTTCCACTAGATGTCAACAGTCTTTTGAAAGAGATTCAGGCTGGTTTTTGGAAAAATGAGCCAGAAATTGTAGTTTTTCTAGGTGGCTCCCATTTTGGCTGTAGTGTTTCCAAGCGCGTGAATGAGAGCGCGTTCTTTGGAATTTTTCTCCGGTAAAGACAATAATGATTCTCCGTCTTAACCTGTTGAGGATGGGGGCGCTGTTGAGACTATTTATGCTAATTGGGTAATTTTTGAAACGGCTTCCCACAAAATCCTTGATCGTACAATATGCATATTATTATTATTATTGGATAGAAAACAGTCTATAGTTTCTATAGGAGTTGAAATTTTGTCTCTAAGTGGAACAGAGCCCATTCTACAGCAATTTCCCTGACATGGAGTCAGATTTCAGAAATGTTGGCCACTGTTCTGAAGTCAGTTAAAAGGGCACTGTTATTGCTATGACTATACGGACACTTCTTACGTCTTCCCCTGGATGCCTTTACGTGATGACGATTCCAATGGGGTCGATTGCGCGTTCACAGGCACTACAAATGAAAAAACCCTGTAGCTAGCAAGTCTTTTCTTGGTGCGTAACGCGCGTGGAAGACACCGACCCGCTCCTGTTCCAAGCGTTAGTTTAGCCTGTTATATTTCTCCGGTCATCTTTTCACTCGTTATAGGAGTTAAAAACATCATAAGGTAGTTAATTTAAAGCGTTTTATAGCAATTTATATCCGTTTAGTGCGATTTTGGGACATTTATTTTTGAAACGATGTGAATAGCCGGGCACGCTTTTCAGTTCATCCCGAACGCAGTTGGCATTTCCACATGGCAAGAGGACAGCTTTCCACCAAAAGACGATTACTCCCAAGAAAGGATCCTTTGCCCAAGATACTGATGGAAGAACAGCTCATAGTAGGACATTTTTATTATGATAAATCGTGTTTCTGTCGAAACATTTTAGTGGCTTAGGACGCCATGTTTTTTGACGTAGCTTCGCTTGGCGCAAACTGTATTGAAAAGTAAGGATAAATTAAAAAATGTAATTCCGCAATTGTATTAAGAATTAAATTGTCTATCAATCCCTGTCCACCCTATATTTTTTAGTCACGTTTATGAGTATTTATGTATAAGAGTAGATCACTGTCTAAGTGGCGCAAGGACATTTTCTGACCAGCTGAGCTACATTTCACATTGTCTAACCATGATTTTGGTGGCTAAATATAAACGTTTTCGATCAAACTCTATATGGATTGTGTAATATGATGTTACAGGAGTGTCATCTGAAGAATTCTGAGAAGGTTAGTGAAAAAATTAATATATTTTTGGCGATGTTGACGTTATCGCTCACTTTGGCTAGAATCAATGCTGGGCTGCTATGTGCTATGTGCTATGCTAATATAACGATTTATTGTGTTTTCGCTGTAAGACACTTAGAAAATCTGAAATATTGTCTGTATTCACAGGATCTGTGTCTTTCGATTCGTGTATGCTGTATATTTTTACGAAATGTTTGATGATTAGTAAGTAGGTAAACACGTTGCTCTAAGTAGTTTTTCTATTCCATTTGTGATGGTGGGTGCAATTGTAACCTATGCCATCTACCTGAAATATGCACTTTTTTCTAACAAAACCTATCCCATACCATAAATATGTTATCAGACTGTCATCTGATTAGTTTTTTTGTTGGTTAGGGGCTATAAATATCTTAGTTTAGCCGAATTGGTGATGGCTACTGGTGTTGGTGGACAAATAAAAGATGGTGGATTATGCTAATGTGTTTTTAGGTAATAGATGTACATCTTTACATATTGTGTCTTCCCTGTAAAACATTTTAAAAATCGGACATGTTGACTGGATTCACAAGATCTGTGTCTTTCATTAGCTGTATTGGACTTTAATGTGTGAAAGTTAAATATTTTAAAAATATATTTTTTTTGAATTTCGCGGCACTGGTTTTTCAGTGGGGGGGGGGGGGGGGGGGGGGTGTGCCGCTAGCGGCACGCTGATCCTAGACAGGTTAAATTTGATTGTTTATTTACATATTAGGGAACCTAAGGTTTGATTATAAACGTTGTTTGACTTGTTTGGAAAAGTTTATAAGTAACGTTTGGGATTAATTTTGTATGCATTTTGATGGAGGGAAACTGGGTGGATTTATTTTTATGGATATCAAGAAGGACGTTATCGAACAAAAGGACCATTTGTGATGTAACTGGGACCTTTTGGAGTGCCAACAGAAGAAGATCATCAAAGGTAAGGCATTTATTATATCGCTATTATATCTGACTTTCGAGTCGCACCTGCCTGGTTGAAATATGTTTTTCATGGTTTTGTATGCGGGGCGCTGTCCTCAGATAATCGCATGGTGTGCTTTCCCCATAAAGCCTTTTTGAAATCTGACACAGCGGCTGGATTAACAAGAAGTTAAGCTGTATTTTGATGTATTACACTTGTGATTTTATGAAAGTTAAATATTTATAATTCTGTAGTTTGAATTTGGCACTCTGCAATTTCACCGGATGTTGTCGAGGTGTCCCGCTAGCGGCACGCCTTTCCCAAAGAGGTTTTAAGGGCTTGTAAGTAAGCATTTCACGGTAAGGTCTACATCTGGTATTCGGCGCATGTGACAAATAAAATTGTATTTGATTTGAGAGGAGAAGTGAGGAGAGTAGAGGAGGTTAAGGGCAAGGTGCAGATGTGGATGTCTTCTGTGGGTGATATTTTGGGGTATCAACAACATTACAATTAAGCAATAAGACTCAAGGGGGTGTAGTATATAGCCGATATATACCACGGCTATGGGCTGTTCTAATGCACAACGCAACGCGGAGTTCCTGGATACCATATACCAAAAACCCTGAGGTGCCTTATTGCTTTTATAAACTGGTTACCAATGTAATTAGAGCAGTAAAAATACATGTTTTGTTATACCCCGTGCTATACGATCTGATATACCATGACTGTCAGCTCATCAGCATTCAGGGCTTGAACCACCCAGTTTATAACGGGTAATAAGTAACAACAATCGACACTGAGGGCGGAAAAGAAGAACAGTAGCTAGTGACGGAATACTCGTTGTTGCCTCTCACTTTAAAAACCCTGAGATAAAGCGTACGTCTACGACAAGACATACCAACAAGAACTGCGTTCGTCACAGATCCATGTTTACAATCTTTGAGTTTTTACAACCTTTTAAGTCCCGTTATCGATGATGAGAGTATCTTTTGCAGAAAGAAAATACATCAACAAATAAAAAATGTCATTAATTATAACGCTGATTTTTGTACAGCAAAGTCTTTGATTTTCAAACAGGCTCAGATCAGGGACAGACTCCAACACAAGCCTCAGTTAAGAGTCTTTGGCTGAACAATGTTAGGCTCATCCGAACATAGTGCAGCGTGGTAGAGGAGCGTATAGGAGAAGTTACATCCACATTGATGATGACCACGTGTCCATACAGGGCACTTGGGGCCTGGGTGTGCCCCAATACATCTCTCTGATCCTCTGACAGACAGAGAATAATTGTGATTGTTAACTGGTCTGAGATCAGTGGTTGGTGGTTATCCTTCTGCCTGGTTAGGGTCTATGGAACATGAGGCCACCTGGGCAGGTCTGGCATCAGTCTCAGGGTTAAACATGGCGTCCGGTGAGAAAGTAGAGGGGCCGGTCCTCGCTGCAGTTGGCCGTCTGGAACTCATCCCTCAGGCGGAACTGCCACTCGTCCTCCAACTCCAGCCGCATGATGGTCTGACGCAGAGAGTTACGGTCCCTGCAGATCACACACAATGTGGCACCTAGGAACAGGGTCAGGGGTCAGAGGTCAAGGAACCATTCAGAAAGGTGCCATTGTTTTCTTACGGTATATACGTGTATTGTTGTATGGTTCATTATACAGTATATGTCATTTTGGATGTATATATTGGAAAACATTATAATCAGAGGTCAGAGAACCAGTCAGAAAGGTGATATTGATTGAGTGAATTGAATTGAAGATTAATAGCCCTAGGCCTCACAGACAAAACTATGGATGAGGTTCCACTTAACTATACATAAGGGCTAACAAAACACAACATAGAAAATAGCATTAGTTACCTTTAATGAAGTGAAACTTCTTGAGGAGGCCAGAGACAACGAAGGAGTCACACAGGTAGAGCAGCAGGCCGCTGAAGACCAGACCCTGGTGGTCCAGGTTAGAGGAGTGTGGCCTGGAGCTGACGTAGCATACTGACACCTGGGGATGCAGAAAGCACAGTCACATCTCCACCATCTCAGTCATGATGTTTTATCATGGGAACATGGAATCATTCCAATTGTCCAAATCCTATACGAAAAATTCTTAAAACCTGTGCTTGACTTAACATTTTTACAATACATTTATTTTGCAGAAATCAATTCATGAGTTGGACACGAGTTGGCCTTCAGAAAGTATTCATTCCCCTTACATGTTCTACATGTTAGAATCACCTTTGGCAGCAATTACAGCTGTGACTCTTTCTAGGTAAGTCTCTAAGAGCCTTCCACACCTGGATTGTGCAACATTTGCCCACTATTCTTTTCAAAATTCTTCAAGCTCTGGCAAATAATTGGTTGTTGATCATTGCTAGACAACCATTTTCAAGTCTTGCCATAGATTTTCAATTAGATTTAAGTCAAAACTGTAACACAGCCACTCAGGAACATTCACTGTCTTCTTGGTAAGCAGCTCCTGTGTTGTTTAGGTTATTATCCTGCTGAAACATGAATTCATCTCCCAGTGTCTGTTGGAAAGCAGACTGAACCAGGTTTTCCTCTAGGACTTTGCCTGTGCTTAGCTCCATTCTGTTTCCTTTTCATCCTGAAAAACAGTATCAAAAGTATCAATGGTTCAACGAATACCTGGAAGACCGTCAACACGTTTGAAAGTATGGATCATATCTCTAAATCTCCGCGTAGGTCGAGTAATAATATTAATAAAGTGATTCATACGGCGACGTGCCCCCACGGTTCATTTAAACTGTATGTCAGACCACACACTGTTTTAGAGAATCTTCTCGCCCAAAGATTCAGAGTGACAGGAAAATACTGACGGTCTTCCAGGTATTTGTAGAACCATAGTTACATTGGTAACTTCTGTTTTATATGTATGAAGTTGAACGGAAGTTACGAATGTAACTATGGTTCTACAAATACTTGGAGGACTGTCAGTATTCATACCAACAAGGTCGCAAGGAATAGCACTAATAACCTCTGATTAATGTGCCGGTGCCACTGGAAGAATGGCAGACCCCATGTTGTGGCAGGATGCGACGTTGACATTGTAAAATCTTGAGAACGTGCAGGGCGATGACCAGGCAGCATCTGTGCATATCTCATTCAGGGGGACGCCTCTCAGTGCAGCCCAAGATGTGAACACACTTCTGGTCCAGTAACATATCACACTTTCTGGGACAGGGAGCCCTATACCCTTGTAGGCCTGAGCATTGACATCCACAACCCAGTGAGAAAGCCTCTGCTTGGACAATGCAAGGCCTTTTGACTTCCCAACGAAGCACAGAAACAGCTGGTCTGATTTCCTGTAGTGCTCCAAGATTTGCTCACTCCTCCTCCGCATACTGGAAAGGAGTGAGGGAAGTAGGCCGCCAGCTCGATGGCTTGATGTGAAGAGGTGATACATTTAGGCATAAGGCTGGATAGGGCCATAAGGCCTTCCATGGTATGCAGACAGGACTCAGAGAGTGCGTGGAGCTCACTCCCACGTTTCGCTGATGAAATAGCTAAGAGGAAAGCCGTTTTCAGAGGTAACCATTTTATGTCTGACTCCTCCGTATGTTCGAAGGGAGGTTTGTCAAAGCCTCCAATACTAGTCGCAGATCCCAATTTGTCGCTCGGACAGGTCCACATGTTCAGTTCCAAACCGCTGCCATATCTTCACTACTTGCGGGTGAAGTCTCCATTATTCCGGGGTTTCTGTCACGACAAGAAGTCTGCCACTTCGTTCACCTTGCCTGGGAGATTAATGGCTCGTACGGCCCATGTTAGAAGTTGTTGGGCCACCTCATTCCCCCTTGATGGTTGATGTGGAACACTGTCAATGTATTGTCCGATTGTATCAGGAACCGGCAGAAAGTGATTCAGGGCTAGGTAAACTGTCTGAAGTTCTAGCACGTTGATGTGCATTTTTCTCCAGCGGGGGAGCCACTCTCCCCATACAGACCTGTGTTGCCACAGTGCTCCCCAGCACTGTTAGTGAAGCGTCGGTTGTCAGTTCCCGCCTTACTGGAATTGATCCAAGAGGGACATCTGTAGTCAGGTAGGTTCTCTTCCTCCATGGCCGCAGAGTAGAGTAGCATGCCCATGTCACCTGCATTTTGGTGTTTCTGTCCCACTTGGGGTCCAAGAGGAGGTCATTAAACCACACTTGTAGTGGTCTTAAAGACAGGAGGCTTAACGGTGTCACCTCGGAGGCCGCCGTGAGTGTGCCCATCAGTTGTCGGAACGTTCGTACCTTCACCACTCATTCAACTGGAAAATTGCAGAAGAAGAATGCTGTCCACACACTGAGTTGTTTACATGCCCTTATAGTACTGGAGTTCAGAGCCATACCAATAAAGGTGACCCTTAGGCTTGGTGTGAAGTCGCTCTTTTTGTTGTTCATGGTAAGGTGGGTCAGTGTCAGCGCTTGGTTCTCGGCCACAAACTCGCGAGAGGGGGAGCAGATGAGCCCGTCGTCAAAGTAAGGAAGGATCTTGATCCCCTGTAGGTGGAGGGAGATCAGGGCTGCACTCACACATCTTGTGGAGATGCAAGGAGCCTGGGAGAGGTCGAAGGGTAATATCACAAACTGGTATGCCTGGCTTTGGATGGCGAACCGCAGAAAATGCCTGTGTTCTGGTAAAACAGGAATGTGAAAGCCATCAGTTTTGTGGGCTTTAGCTCTTTTGGTCGCCCTGGGTGGATCTAGGTGAACAACGCTGGTTAATTATCTATGAAAACCAGGCTGTCAATTCTGACTAACCTCGCTTCCCTTACTCTCACAGGCATAATGGTGGAGTTAATGCAGGGTTCAGCAAGGGCCTCATACAGGTGGCCAACGCTTAGGCAGGCGGGGCACAGGTCATGACCATCTTCTACTTGTAGTTTAGCTCCACAAGAGGAGCGGCCATGGATGCCCAGTGTTCTCTCAGAATGTGAAGAAAAATGTATAAAATAAGCAAATAAAATAATTCTTATGCAATAAACTGATTACTCAAATGAACTAATATAATAGTAACTGGAGACTGTATTACAACAACTACCACAATACAGAGTAAAGGTAGAGAGCTACAATAATCTGGCAGGAATTGTACAGCACCTGCCAAACAATTTAGGGTGAGCCTAGCTATGACCACAGTGCTGGAGCAGGAGATATATCATGTTTAGGAAAGATATCACATAGGCTTATTAATGTGAAACACGCACGAATGGCCGTCGTTTGGTAAGCCAAGCTGACAACACACAGTGGCAGCTAGGTGGAGTTAGTAAACTAGCTGATGACACACAGTGGCAGCTAGGTGGAGTTAGTAAACTAGCTGATGACACACAGTGGCAGATAGCTTGTAGCATGCCAGTAATACCAGGGGAGAGGGATGCCTAAGGGGAGGCAATCCAAATCTCACGTCTTATAGCTGAGTACGCTAACAACCTTCCTAGACGCGGTTATCTAGGGAAGTGACCCGTTTGAGTTTTAAATAGTCGAAGTACAACGAGTGCCCAGTGGCCTCGATAACGAGCACAGCAGTGGAGAATATATTGACAAGGTTAGCACCAGAGTACGGTGGCCAACACACACACACCACTTTGATATTGTAAGGGTATTGTGTATAGGCCAGTGACCAAACATTTATATTTAATCCATTTTAAATTCAAGCTGTAAAACAACAACATTTGGAAATCTTAAGATTTTCTCAGGGCCTATGTTGAGGTAACTGACTAAATCTTACCGCAGGGCCTATGTTAAACACCCTCCCCCCATAGGCCAGAGAGAAAAAACGTGAAGTTTTACAGAGAATCTCGTGCTATTCTACACATTTTGACACGAGGCTCAGATTTTTTTGCTGTTTTAGAACTCAGGGATTCTTAAAAGATGGGACAATCTCAACTATATTGTGATTGACCAAAGTATTAGCCATCACACCATGTAAAGGAACAACCTCCTAATTATTATTTTAATTTTTTTTATCAACTAACTGGATTCATGTCAACTCCAGACACCATAAAAGGCATTTCATTTTTACAATTATTATCCAACAAGTGTTTAAAGGCCTTGTTTAATTCTAATTTTAGATGATTCAAATATGGAATACAAATCTCCAAACATCTTTTTTGTTTTGTTTTATAGCTCTATTAAAGACTTCAGGGCTGATTTTGTTAGCATTTTGGCATGTTTTCTAGGTTGAGAACATAAAACAACATGTATAAAGCAAATATTATCCCTTATACCTAGAATAGCATATACTTCAACAGCAAATATTGCAGAACAGTGATTCTAATATTTTTTCTGAATGTTTACAAAAAAACGATATCTCACCATCAGTGATGGAATTGACAAGCCACTGACGGAGATGACAATAGATATTAAAAACAGACATATTATTGCCTCTAAAAATAAAAGTTCAATACAAACATTTGTAAAATATGGAGAATGATTCATTTGAAAATCCCCAATAAAAACAACCATTCTATCAGATCTTGCAACAGTCTGACGGAGTTGATGTTTTACATAGTTGACAAAAATAAAAATGTTCTTCTTCATTCAAGTGGTATACAAAGCAGCAATTTAGTTTTTCCTCAGTAGCTTTATAACTCCAAAATCTAATGACATGTAACATATTTTAACCAAAATTCATATTCTATCTTAATCTAGCAGGCAGACGGAGTTGACAGTTCATGGTTGTGACCAAGGTGATTCCAAAATTGTCTGTTTAAATCTATCAAAAGTAGAGAACTTTACAGATTTTTAGTGGTCTTTTGGCGCTACATGTAATGAGGACATGAATACGGATTTTAGACAAATTAGGATTTTAAACAAATCTGACAGATCTGACATCTCCGGGAAACATCTTTTAGGATTCTAAGTTTGGAGAGAAATATTCTTTAAAGTCACAGAATTCTATTGCAAGAAACTTACTGCAAGTAGTCTTACATCAGGGCCTATGTTGAGGTAGCTGTCTATATCTTACCTCAGAGCCTATGTTCAGGCAACTGTCTATGGAACTTACCTCAGGGCCTATGTTGAGGTAGCTGTCTAGATCTTACCTCAGGGCCTATGTTCAGGCAACTGTCTATGGAACTTACCTCAGGGCCTATGTTGAGGAAACTGTCTATGGAACTTACCTCAGGGCCTATGTTGAGGAAACTGTCTATGGACTTACCTCAGGGCCTATGTTGAGGTAGCTGTCTAGATCTTACCTCAGGGCCTATGTTGAGGAAACTGTCTATGTAACTTACCTCAGGGCCTATGTTGAGGTAGCTGTCTAGATCTTACCTCAGGGCCTATGTTGAGGAAACTGTCTATGGAACTTACCTCAGGGCCTATGTTGAGGTAGCTGTCTAGATCTTACCTCAGAGCCTATGTTCAGGCAACTGTCTATGTAACTTACCTCAGGACCTATGTTGAGGTAGCTGTCTAGATCTTACCTCAGGGCCTATGTTGAGGTAGCTGTCTAGATCTTACCTCAGGGCCTATGTTGAGGAAACTGTCTATGGAACTTACCTCAGGGCCTATGTTGAGGTAGCTGTCTAGATCTTACCTCAGGGCCTATGTTGAGGAAACTGTCTATGGAACTTACCTCAGGGCCTATGTTGAGGTAGCTGTCTAGATCTTACCTCAGGGCCTATGTTGAGGTAGCTGTCTAGATCTTACCTCAGGGCCTATGTTGAGGAAACTGTCTATGGAACTTACCTCAGGGCCTATGTTGAGGTAGCTGTCTAGATCTTACCCCAGGGCCTATGTTCAGGCAACTGTCTATGGAACTTACCTCAGGGCCTATGTTGAGGTAGCTGTCTAGATCTTACCTCAGGGCCTATGTTCAGGCAACTGTCTATGTAACTTACCTCAGGACCTATGTTGAGGTAGCTGTCTAGATCTTACCTCAGAGCCTATGTTGAGGAAACTGTCTATGGAACTTACCTCAGGGCCTATGTTGAGGTAGCTGTCTAGATCTTACCTCAGGGCCTATGTTGAGGAAACTGTCTATGGAACTTACCTCAGGGCCTATGTTGAGGTAGCTGTCTAGATCTTACCTCAGGGCCTATGTTGAGGAAACTGTCTATGGAACTTACCTCAGGGCCTATGTTGAGGTAGCTGTCTAGATCTTACCTCAGGGCCTATGTTGAGGTAGCTGTCTAGATCTTACCTCAGGGCCTATGTTGAGGTAGCTGTCTAGATCTTACCTCAGGGCCTATGTTGAGGAAACTGTCTATGGAACTTACCTCAGGGCCTATGTTGAGGTAGCTGTCTAGATCTTACCTCAGAGCCTATGTTCAGGCAACTGTCTATGGAACTTACCTCAGGGCCTATGTTGAGGAAACTGTCTATGGACTTACCTCAGGGCCTATGTTGAGGTAGCTGTCTAGATCTTACCCCAGGGCCTATGTTCAGGCAACTGTCTATGGAACTTACCTCAGGGCCTATGTTGAGGTAGCTGTCTAGATCTTACCTCAGGGCCTATGTTCAGGCAACTGTCTATGTAACTTACCTCAGGACCTATGTTGAGGTAGCTGTCTAGATCTTACCTCAGAGCCTATGTTGAGGAAACTGTCTATGGAACTTACCTCAGGGCCTATGTTGAGGTAGCTGTCTAGATCTTACCTCAGGGCCTATGTTGAGGAAACTGTCTATGGAACTTACCGCAGGGCCTATGTTGAGGTAGCTGTCTAGATCTTACCTCAGGGCCTATGTTGAGGAAACTGTCTATGGAACTTACCTCAGGGCCTATGTTGAGGTAGCTGTCTAGATCTTACCTCAGGGCCTATGTTGAGGTAGCTGTCTAGATCTTACCTCAGGGCCTATGTTGAGGTAGCTGTCTAGATCTTACCTCAGGGCCTATGTTGAGGTAGCTGTCTAGATCTTACCTCAGGGCCTATGTTGAGGAAACTGTCTATGGAACTTACCTCAGGGCCTATGTTGAGGTAGCTGTCTAGATCTTACCTCAGGGCCTATGTTGAGGTAGCTGTCTAGATCTTACCTCAGGGCCTATGTTGAGGTAGCTGTCTAGATCTTACCTCAGGGCCTATGTTGAGGTAGCTGTCTAGATCTTACCTCAGGGCCTATGTTGAGGTAGCTGTCTAGATCTTACCTCAGGGCCTATGTTGAGGAAACTGTCTATGGAACTTACCTCAGGGCCTATGTTGAGGTAGCTGTCTAGATCTTACCTCAGGGCCTATGTTGAGGTAGCTGTCTAGATCTTACCTCAGGGCCTATGTTGAGGTAGCTGTCTAGATCTTACCTCAGGGCCTATGTTGAGGTAGCTGTCTAGATCTTACCTCAGGGCCTATGTTGAGGAAACTGTCTATGGAACTTACCTCAGGGCCTATGTTGAGGTAGCTGTCTAGATCTTACCTCAGGGCCTATGTTGAGGTAGCTGTCTAGATCTTACCTCAGGGCCTATGTTGAGGTAGCTGTCTAGATCTTACCTCAGGGCCTATGTTGAGGTAACTGTCTATGGAACTTACCTCAGGGCCTATGTTGAGGTAGCTGTCTAGATCTTACCTCAGGGCCTATGTTGAGGAAACTGTCTATGGAACTTACCTCAGGGCCTATGTTGAGGTAGCTGTCTAGATCTTACCTCAGGGCCTATGTTGAGGTAGCTGTCTAGATCTTACCTCAGGGCCTATGTTGAGGTAGCTGTCTAGATCTTACCTCAGGGCCTATGTTGAGGTAGCTGTCTAGATCTTACCTCAGGGCCTATGTTGAGGAAACTGTCTATGGAACTTACCTCAGGGCCTATGTTGAGGTAGCTGTCTAGATCTTACCTCAGGGCCTATGTTGAGGTAGCTGTCTAGATCTTACCTCAGGGCCTATGTTGAGGAAACTGTCTATGGACAGCACAGGGTTGCTGTTGTTCTGTACTGCCTTGGGGAACAGTCTGTGGCTGCAGCTTTGGAGGAACTTCTCTAGGAGGAACTGAGCCGGGGCAGCCAGGAGGGTGTGATCACTGTCTGGGGCACAGACATACTGGTACGGGCTGATGGGGGCTGGATTCTCCATCACCTAGAGGGGGAGAAGGGTGGGGGTTAGGTTGACTGACTGTGTTTCAGACATATTCAGGCACATACAAACACACTATATTATGTACAATACCAGTCAAACATTTAGACACACCTACTCATTCCAAGGTTTTTCTTTATTTTTACAATTTTCTACATTGTAGAATAATAATGAATACATCAAAGCTATGAAATAAAACATATGGAATCATGTAGTAACCAAAAAAGTGTTAAAGAAATATTTATATTTGAGATTCTTCAAAGTAGCCACTCTTTACCTTGATGACAGCTTTGAACATGCTTGGCATTCTCTCAACCAGCTTCATGAGGTAGTCACCTGGAATGCATTTCAATTAACAGGTGTGCCTTGTTAAAAGTTCATTTGTGGAATTTCTTTCCTTCTTATTAATGCATTTGAGCCAATCAGTTGTGTTGTGAAAAGGTAGGGTTGGTATACAGAAGATAGCCCAATTTGGTAAAAGACCAAGTCCATATTATGGCAAGAACAGCTCAAATAAGCAAAGAGAAACGACAGTCCATCATTACTTTAAGACATGAAGGTCAGTCAATACGGAAAATGTCAGGAACTTTGAAAGTGCAGTCGCAAAAACCATCAAGCGCTATGATGAAACTGGCTCTCATGAGGACCGCCACAGGAAAGGAAGACCCAGAGTTACCTCTGCTGCAAAGCATAAGTTCATTAGTGTTGACTGCACCTAAGATTGCAGCCGAAATAAATGCTTCACAGAATTCAAGTAACAGACACATCAACATCTACTGTTCAGAGGAGAAGGCGTGAATCAGGCCTTCATTATCAAATTGCTGCTGCAAAAAAAACAATACTAAACTTGATAAGAAGAAGAGACTTGCTTGGCCAAGAAACAAGAGCAATGGACATTAGACAGGTGGAAATCTGTCCTTTGGTCTGATGAGTCCAAGTTAGCGATTTTTGGTTCCAACCACCATGTCTTTGTGAGATGCAGAGTAGGTGAACAGATGAACTACGCATGTGTGGTGTCCATCGTGAAGCATGGAGGAGGATGGGGGTGCTTTGCTGGTGACATTGTCAGTGATTTATTTAGAATTCAAGGCATACTTAACCAGCATTGTGCAGCGATACGCCATCCCATCTGGTTTGCGCTTAGTGGGACTATCATTTGTTTTTCAACAGGACAATGACTCAAAACACTCCTCCAAGCTGTGTAAGGGCTATTTGACCAAGGAGAGTGATGGAGTGCTGCATCCGATGACCTGGCCTCCACAATCATCTGACCTCAACCCAATTGAGATTGTGTGGGATGAGTTGGACCGCAGAGTGAAGGAAAAGCAGCCAATAAGTGCTCAGCATATGTGGGAACTCATTCAAGACTGTTGGAAAAGCATTCCTCATGAAGTTGCTTGAGAGAATGCCAAGAGTGTGAAAAGCTGTCATCAAGGCAAGGGTGGCTACTTTGAAGAATTTAAAATATATTTGATTTGTTTAACACTTTGTTGGTTACTACATGATTCCTTGTGTTATTTCATTCTTGTATTTTACCTTTGTTTAGCTAGGCAAGTCAGTTAAGAACAAATTCTTATTTACAATGACGGCCTACCAAAAGGCCTCCTCCTGGGATTAAAAATCCCCAAATTTAATTAAAATATAAGACAAAACACACATCACAACAAGAGAGACAATACAACACTACATAAAGAGATACCTAAGACAACAACATAGCATGGCAGCAACACATGACAACACAACAAGGTAGCAACACAACATGACAAGAACATGGTAGCAACACAGTAGCAACACAACATGGCAGCAGCACAAAACATGGTACAAACATTATTGGGCACAGACAAAAGCACAAAGTTATTTCATAGTAGTGATGTCTTCACTACTATTCTATAATGTAGAAAATAATAAAAAGCACAAAGAAAAACCCTTGAATGAGTAGGTGTGTCCTTACTTTTGACTGGTACTGTATATATATACATAACTTTTATATATAAAAGTTAAAAAGAAGGATGTGGTAGAAAAAGTAGGAGCAGAAAACTCACTGTGAATTTGGGTTTGACCAGGAAGTCCTTGTGTCCTCCAAAGGGGATGTGTTTGTTCATCAGGCTGAAGTGGTTGAAACGACAGAGCAGCAGACCACTGCTGTTGGCTCTCAGGTTGAAGTCCACCTCCTCACAGCTGTACCTGTTGAGGTCGTACTGTACGTTCTGTGTCAGGTCCACATTGAGCATGACAAAGTCATGGAGGTGGCATCGGGAGAAGGGCATGGCAGGCAGGCGGCGGGCCAGGGCACTGCTCCACTTGCGGGTGCCACACATGGTATACAGGAAGATCTTGGGAGTAGCCTCAATGTGCTGCAGCACCGTCTTCAAAGACACGTTGGTCAGACTGGGCCCTGTGTCTGCCATATCACTGAGGGAGAGAGGGAAGAGACAGATATTAGTAAGGGTGTTGATAGAGTAGTCCAGATAAATGATGGTTCTTTCTGAGAATTCATTGCAGATCAATTTTCATGGGCCAACAATCAGGGAGTTTTTGAGTATATATATATATATATTTTACATTTTAGTAATTTAGTCACTCTTAACCAGAGCAACTTACAGTAGTGAGTGCATACATGTTGGTACTTTTTCATACTGGTCCCCAGTGGGAATCACACTCACAACCCTGGCGTATCAAGTGCCATGCTCTACCAACTGAGCCACACATGAGGATATGCTTGCATGCGTACGTGTGCATGCAAGTTTGCGTTTGAAACTGTACCTGCTGCTGTACTGGGGCTGGTGTGCGTTCCAGAGCACACAGGAGTCGTTCATCATGACTATGAAGGGCCAGATGTCCTGCCTCTTGACCCCCTGCTCTTCCAGACGGTTCCTCTCCAGCTCCAGGTTGTGGTATGACAGCTCCTTGATCATGAACCGAGCTGCGCCTGGGACAGAGACAACAGTAATGTTACAGCTATGTTACTGACAGTGGGTACGTTCCAAATGGCACTCTATTCCCAATATGGTGCATTACTTTTGACCAGGACTCTGACCATAATGACATATATGATGATGGTGGAGATCCACTGATTCCTTTTTATTTTATTTAGTTTGGTCTAGTCACATGACCTGACTAGAAAAAGGTCTGGACCGTGGTTATCACCAAGGTCAAATCCAACAGATGTATTGTGGGTCAAATTCACAAATTGTATGAACACAGCAGAAAAATATTTGCCAACCACTAACCAAAGAGCTCTACCACAGAGCTCCAACTCTAAGGCTCTAACTCAAACGACAGTCTGAACACAGTAGCTTTGACCTGAATTTTAATTATTACTTTATTGGTCCGTCCACCTGCTGAACTGTTTTGTTTTTTCGCCCTTTACCTAATGCTCCTATTGCTGCACGTGCCATGTGCCTGTAGTGCTGCAACACTATTGGTCCATCCATAAAGACTACACACCTGATTGGTGGATCCATATATCAGACTACTGGCCTGCTTGTGTTTTCATTGACCAGGCCCTACCCTATTGGTTAATGTAATATTTAACTCACCTACTGACTACAACCTTACTCAACAGATGGCAAGATACAGTGCGTCTCTTGATGTTCACACTGACTGCCATAAATTCATCACTATCAGCAGAGAGAGATAAGCTACTGGACAAACTAAAAGTGTAAAATACATTACTATATAAAGAAAGACATAAATGTAGTTTATACAACACAAGGCAACTCTATGATCTCTTTGCTGAGTGTTCTATCACAAATTACTATGGTCCTCAATGCTACCACTCAGCAGTGAAACACCTTATTGAGCACTATGATGGGACAAAAAACCTGTAGTACTGCAACTCTCCAATCAGGGATCACAGAACTAGACGAACGAAATGAGAGGAACTATATCTAAATGAGGGGTGAGGTTGCCCCTAGACGCTGATGTTGGGTCAGTTTAGTATTTTCCCCACTAATGGTTAAGGTTAGCATTGTGGGAGGGAAAGCTGGTCCTAGAACTGTACCTAAGGGAAACTTCACCGCAGAGCCCAGACACTCACCGACTCCGGCGCTGTTCAACATGGCTGGCAGCACCAGCAGGATGTGGTTGGGCCATTTTTTCCTGTAGTGTTGCATCTCGTACTCCTTGACCACCAGGATGTGGAGGTGGGCGGTGCCCTCCATGGCGTGGAAAATGTTGAAAAGGCCGTGCTCCTGACGCCCCGTGGTCGGGGTGAAGATGGGGCTCTTCAACAGACTGGGGTCCTGGGGAGAGGAAGTAGAGATATAATTAAAGTTGCATAGTGTAGCCGGCTAGGGCCCAGGTAGCCTGGTCAAGCAGACTGACTGTTGAGCTGAGCTATCACGAGATCAGGCTACTTCCATTAGGCTAGGACCAGGGCTCATTAGCATCAAACCACTAAAGTGAGAGAAGGAGAGCTACATCAGTGTATAGATCGCTCTGTGTGAGACATGTGGCAACTTCTTGTAACATAATGATGTGAGTGTCTGTGTTGATAATGTGTTGCTTACTGTAGGTGTTGCTTAAATGTTGCTTCTGGCACTGTTTCATTGAAGCATATTACATGCAGTTAGGAAAGCTAAGGCTAGCTTTTTCAAAAAGAAATTGGCATCCTCTACTGTGGAAAGTCTGCACATCAGAGGTATCGGATTCACATGGAATTGTGGTTTAATTCAAATGTTTGAATATAAAATTATGTGTGAAGAGATGAAATGTAATTTTAGCTTCCAAATGAGAGATTTGGGTTTTCATAAGTTTAGGGCTCTGCTCAACCAGTGGCCCGCCCCTGTGAAGAGACATGGGTAAGAAACTTTTCAGACACACCCCTCTCCCTCCACTATATAAGCCAAAGACAAAAATTTAACCTCCTGTTCCGAGGATGTGAGGACGACGGTCCAATGTCAGAATGGTTCAGAAAACATGTCAACTACAGAACTAAGCCAACCTCAGCATGAGCTTTGGTTGCGAATGGTATGAACTTTGAACTCTTATTCACTATAGAAGTGATACCTCCTAGACGTTGTTAGCAACAGCAGCTGCAAACGTAAATTAGGACAGACAGAGTATCCAGTCTACCACTCAGCAGCAGCAGCAGAGACATTCTTCAAAGGACCCGGTTGGGCAACACGGCCTTCCATCTACCACCAACCTACTGAAGCACATCTCAGAGTAAATATTTATTGCATTTTCCTTTTCCAAATGGGCGGTAATTTAGAATGCATAAGATATTGTATTTACGATAGCACAGATTCGCCCTTTGTTCCTCAGTCTTCCCGCTCTTTCACTCAAACCCAGCCCCTTTCTTTTGTGTAACAAGCTGTCATATCTGTTCCGCCCGCTAGGGACGTTTTCCTTTATGATGTAATTTGTAATCAAGGTATGATTCATTCTGTGTATATGTAATTCTGTGTGATTAGTTAGGTATTTAGTAAATAAATAATTAAGCCCAATTTTTTATTGCTGATTCAACATGTTAGCCAGGGTTCGTGAAGATAACCAAGAATTTACAACTTTCAGATGAGACTGAAATAAGGTGACGATTAATATTGACTGCTATTGATGTAAAATATTACTAGGTCTTTAAGAGTTTATTCGGAAGATAACAGCTCTATAAATATTATTTCGTGGTGCCCCTCCTCTCTAATTAATTACATTTACATGATTAGCTCAATCAGGTAATATTAATTACGGAGAAAGTATTTTATAGAATAGCATGTCATAACACTTAATCCGGCATAGCCAAAGACACGACACCCCTGATAAATCCACTATAATTGAGAATTTCAATAAGTATTTTTCTACGACTGGCCATGCTTTCCACCTGGCTACCCCTACCCCGGTCAACTGCCCTGCACCCCCCACAGCAACTCACCCAAGCTTCCCCCATTTCTCCTTCACCCAAATCCAGATAGCTGATGTTCCGAAAGAGCTGCACAATCTGGACCCCTACAAATCAGCCGGGCAAGACAATCTGGACCCTCTCTTTCTAAAATTATCTGCCAAAATTGTTTCAACCCCTAATACTAGCCTGTTCAACCTCTCTTTCGTATCGTCTGATATTCCCAAAGATTGGAAAGCTGCCGTGATCATCCCACTCTTCAAAGGAGGAGACACTCTAGACCCAAACTGCTACAGACCTATATCCATCCTGCCCTGCCTTTCTAAGGTCTTCGAAAGCCAAGTTAACAAACAGATTACCGACCATTTCGAATCCCACCGTACCTTCTCTGCTATGCAATCTGGTTTCAGAGCTGGTCATGGGTGCACCTCAGCCATGCTCAAGGTCTTAAACAATATCATAACCGCTATCGATAAGAGACATTACTGTGCAGCCATATTCATCGAGCTGGCCAAGGCTTTCCACTGTCAATCATCACATTCTTATTGGCAGACTCAATAGTCTTGGTTTCTCAAATGACTGCCTCGCCTGGTTCACCAACTACTTCTCAGATAGAGTTCAGTGTGTCAAATTGGAGGAACTGTTGTCCGGACCTCTGGCAGTCTCTATGGGGGTGCCACAGAATTCAATTCTCGGGTCGACTCTCTTCTCTGTAAACATCAACAATGTGGCTCTTGCTGCTGGTGATTCTCTGATCCACCTCTACGCAGACGACACCATTCTGTATACTTCTGGCCCTTCTTTGGACACTGTGTTAACTAATCTCCAGACGAGCTTCAATGCCATTACAACTCTCCTTCCGTGGCCTCCAACTGCTCTTAAATGCAAGTAAAACTAAATGCATGCTCTTAAACTGATCGCTGCCCACACCTGCCCGCCGGTCCAGCATCACTACTCTGGACGGTTCTGACTTACAATATGTGGACAACTACAAATACCTAGGTGTCTAGCTAGACTGTAAACTCTCCTTCCAGACTCACATTAAGCATCTCCAATCCAGAATTAAATCTAGAATCGGCTTCCTATTTCGCAACAAAGCATCCTTCACTCATGCTGCCAAACATACCCTCGTAAAACTGACCATCCTACCGATCCTCGACTTCGGCGATGTCATTTACAAAATAGCCTCCAACACGCTACTCAGCAAATTGGATGCAATCTATCACAGTGCCATCCGTTTTGTCACCAAAGCCCCATATACTACCCACCACTGCGACCTGTACGTTCTCGTTGGCTGGCCCTCGCTTCATATTCGTCACCAAACCCACTGGCTCCAGGTAATCTACAAGTCTTTGCTAGGTAAAGCCCAGTCTTATCTCAGCTCAGCTCACTGGTCACCATAGCAGCACCCTCTCGTAGCACGCGCTCCAGCAGGTATATCTCACAGGTCACCCCCAAAGCCAATTCCCCCTTTGGCCGCCTTTTCTTCCAGTTCTCTGCTGCCAATGACTGGAACGAACTGCAAAAATCACTATAGCTGGAGACTCATATCTCCCTCACTAGCTTTAAGCACCAGCTGTTAGAGCAGCTCACAGATCATTGCACCTGTACATAGCCCATCTGTAAATAGCCCATCCAACTACCTCATCCCCATACTGTATTTATTTATTTATTTATCTTGCTCCTTTGCACCCCAGTATCTCTACTTGCACATTCATCTTCTGCACATCTATAACTTCAGTGTTTAATTGGTATATTGTTAGTGTTCATTTCCTCATCAATTAGTTACTCATTGGTGAAATTAGCATTATGACAATATCTTTAATTAAATAATTTAAAAACCTTTATTAATGCAATTGCAGACAGAAGTTGACAAACAGGAACATAGCATGAATGTTGCTGAGTAAGTTCTGCATCCAACAAAAGGTCTCCAGGGATTTTATTAAAACCTAAGTCGCGCCGTGGTGATGTCACTGCCTACGTCATCATACTCTACTCCTGGGACCAAAACCATGCCTACAAAGCTGTATAAACAGGGCATTTGTTAGCTAAACACTTAGCAGTAAATGTCCCCCTCCCCCAAAGTTGATTTATTGTGGAATGTTAACCTGGTCTGATCTCCTTCACTCCCCTGCAGAGTTCTTTCTAAGTCACACATTTCTTTATAATGAGGCAGAAAAAAAGAGAGAGAAAACAAAAATACAAATATAGAACAATACTAAACTTCTACAATTAATATATATATTGTTAATCAATAGTCTAAAACCCTATAAATGTAAGGAGGAGGGGTCTTTTAACCCCTCCCCTTCTATTAAGAAAACATAAGCATAATAGATTTTTTTCTAATACATCAAACACTTTGGTACAACCCTTTTCATGACCTCTAGGTGAACCCGACAATATTGTAATTACTTTGCCACCATGGCCTATTTATTGCCTTACCTCCCGTATCTTACCTCATTTGCACACACTGTATATAGACTTTTTCTACTGCATTATTGACTATATGTTTGTGTATTCCATGTGTAACTCTGTGTTGTTGTAGGTGTCGAACTGCTTTGTTTTATCTTGGCCAGGTCACAGTTGTAAATGAGAACTTGTTCTCAACAAGCCTACCTGGTTAAATAAAGGTGAAATAAAAAAATATACATAAAAAATGCACTACTGATTACAGAAGCTGAAGGGAGAATATTCCTTGCCACTATTCATACTCATCTTGGGAACAACATTCTTAGAACTCGAGGGCAGACTCAAGATTGTCCATATCACCCTTTACCTGCGCAGAGACGAGGGGCAGCCTCATGCTCTCCAGGTGCCTGCCGTGCTGGCTGAAGACAAAGTGCTGCTCCTTGGCCTTGGGGATGATGAAGTGGAGCTGCACCTCCTCTCCCAGCATGGATGAGCAGAATGTGAAGGCGTGGAAGGTACACTCCGACAGCTGAACAAAAACACACATCGTTACACACCCTGTACACTCAGAGCTCCACCACCCAACACACCACCCAGCACACCACCCAGCACAAAAGGCTGCTATGCTCAGCACAACAGTCCTTCTTCAAGTTGGGTGGTGTTTTTCTAGAGGTTTAGAAAAGTGGAAGAAGGGTGGGGCTGTTGAGAACACACAACACAGCAATAGTTGACACAGGTGTTCTGTTAGTTAAGCCAATAAATCAAGTTCTCCCATGAGACAAACAATCTCTTCACAATGACAAACTACTTTTCCCCTTCCAGAACCATCTTTAGATCTAAATATATAGATGGCTTTGTTCCCTCCCTATGTACTGACCTGTGTGGCAGGGCTTCCTTCACAATAATGGTGACACTGCTCACAATGGTGAAATGCATTGTGGGCCGCGAACATACTCAGCCGAATCGATACAGTTTCCCTCTTTACAGGCCTTTGGCTCTCTCCTTCCAGTTTAGGATCTGTATGGACAAATATTACAGTTACATCCACATGCTATGGGACAAAGCAGTTTAACTTAGGGCTGCAATCCCGTCAACGGGATCGATATGACAACAGCCAGTGAAAGTGCAGGGCACCAAATTCAAACAACAGAAATCTCATAATTAAAATTCCTCAAACATACAACTATCTTATACCATTTTAAAGGTAATCTTGTTGTTAATCCCACCACAGTGTCCGATTTCAAAAAGGCTTTACAGCGAAAGCACCACAAACTATTATGTTAGGTCACCGCCAAATCACAGAAAAACACAGCCATTTTCCCAACCAAAGACAGGAGTCACAAAAAGCAGAAATAGAGATAAAATGAATGACTAACCTTTGATGATCTTTATCAGATGACACTCATAGGACTTCATGTTACACAATACATGTATGTTTTGTTCGGTAAAGTTTATATTAAAAAATATCAGTATACATTGGCGCGTTATGTTCAGTAGTTCCAAAAACATCCGGTGATTTTGCAGAGAGCCACATCAATTTCCAGAAATACTCATAATAAACGTTGATCAAAGATCAAGTGTTATACATGGAATTTTAGATCCACTTCTCCTTAATGCAACCGCTGTGTCAGATTTCAAAAAAGCTTTACGGAAAAAGCAAAAACCATGCAATAATCTGAGGTCGGCGCTCAGAGCCCAATCAAGCCATACAGGTACCCGCCATATTGTGCAGTCAACAGAAGTCAGAAATAACATTATAAATATTCACTTACCTTTGATGATCTTCATCAGAATGCACTCCCAGGAATCCCAGTTCCACAATAAATGTTTGATTTGTTCGGGTAATGTCCATCATTTATGTCCAAATAGCTACTTTTGTTAGCGCGTTTGGTAAACAAATCCAAAGTCACGAAGCGCGATCACTAAAAGCAGACGAAATGTCAAAAAGTTCCCTAACAGTCAGTAGAAACATGTTAAACGATGTGTTGAATCAATCTTTAGGATGTTTTTAACATAAATCTTCAATAATGTTCCAACCGGAGAATTCCTTTGTCTTCAGAAATGCAATAGAACAGAGCTCGCTCTCACATGAACGCGCATGGTCAGTGCATGTTCAGCTCATGATAGACCTTACTCAATCCCCTCTCCTTCGGCCCCACTTCACAGTAGAAGCATCAGACAACGTTCTATAGACTGTTGACATCTAGTGGAAGCCATAGGAAGTGCAAAATGACCCATATCCCACTTTGTATTTGATAGGCGATGAGTTGAAAACCTACAAACCTCAGATTTCCCACTTCCTGGTTGGATTTTTTCTTCGGTTTTTACCTGCCATATGAGTTCTGTTATACTCACAGACATCATTCAGACAGTTTTAGAAACTTCAGAGTATTTTCTATCCAAATAGACTAATACTATGCATATATTAGCAACTGGGACTGAGGAGCAGGCAGTTTACTCTGGGCACCTTTTCATCCAAGCTACTCAATACTGCCCCTGCAGCCATAATACGTTTTAAGATACACACAGATAACAAATCAATATACATAGCACACTTGAGGTAGAAGTTGCCCTTAAACTAAGATCAGATGATCTAAGATCAGATGTTAACCCCAAATAGTAACTTAACTTAACCTATTAATGGGGTCCACTCATATCTGACTCTGAATCAGTGAATCAGGGCAGCTTCCTTCTACAATGACAGGGACATGGGCCGTGAATAAGAGTTTATTTCTGCTGACCTTTCAAGCCCTTTGGCATCTTGTCAGTGTAAACGGAACTGGCACTTCTGAACTTAGGGTCTCTAGGGAAGAGGTCAAAGGGTAGTTTGCGGATCTCCTCGATGTCTGGCCACTGGGTCCTGGCTGGGGGTGTGGCCTCAGACATGTCTGTGATCGCTAGAAGAGGAGGAGAATGACACATCAACAAACATTTACATCAGCTTCAGTTCCTCGAGTCACACAGCATCAGAGAGAGAGAGAGAGAGAGAGAGAGACAAAAATAAAGACAGAGATAGATAAAACAGAAGATCCAGCTCTCCTTACTTTCCTCCAGCTCCTCTTCATCGTACACATCCACTTCCAGCAGTCTAATCAACATGCGGAACAGGATGCGTAGAAACTGCAGGTAGGCACCGGTCTTCCCCACCTATTACAGAGAACAGAGTAATTAAATGGACTTACCTATCTGGTTGATACAACTGACACTTTGACATTGCATGCAGCCATCAACACTCAATCTTAGGCATCCATTCTAATACCATAATTATACACAATTGCCTCTTAGGACTCCATACAACTAGGCCGATATTCTCTTGCCAATGGTGGTAGAAGACTGATACTTATCTCTGTATCCGTATTGGAGGGATATGATGGGACAATCCATATCAGCATGCAGCTCTAGACTACGCCGGATGGCATGCACAGGAGAGGTGCTGTCATTGATATAGATATGAGGTGATAGATTAATATCTGTATGGTCTCTAACCTGTGGGGGTCCACTGAGCAGCAGGCGTCGTGCGTGTGGCACTGGGGGAGCCTCGTGGTTGGCATGGTGCTGCCCGGCTACGGTCCACTGTCTGTAGAAGAGGCTCTGCTCTGCCCCCTGGAGGTTAGGTCTGAAGAGGGGCCTCAGCAGGCTGCTCCAGCCCACATCAGCGTGAGGCAGCAGGGAGAAGGAGCTCAGCTGGCTCCCTGATTCTGGAGCCAGGAGGTTGTAGGCTGCGTGGGACAGGATGACAGTCCGCGGAGACACTAGAGAGGACTTGCTGCCCCCGCCACACTGCGTGGACTGGCTGGGGCGTTGGGTAGAGGAGGAGGAGAGGGAGGAGGAAGAGGAGGAGCAGGAGGGAGGGGTGTTGGAGGGGCAGGGGGCGGTATTACCCAGGGAGTCACACTCCTGTTTGCCCCGGCAGGGGGAGGATGAGGTAGTGCTCGGAACTGTCCTGTAGTCCATCATGATGCTGCCTGTCTTGCCTCCGGGGGGGCAGGAGAAGGTGGAGGGCTTCTGGGAGGAGTCAGGGATGTCAGAAGAGCTGACCCCGTTCTCTGCCAGAGAGCCTGAGGAAGGGAGAGGAATAGGATGGGGAGAGAGAAAGTTCAGACTCATAGAATAGTCTTTCAACTGTTTCGTAAACCCTTTCCAACTGTAACACCCTCACTACACAGTATCCTGAAACCTGAAAACAAGCGGCTCATCCCCATTTTCTAAACATGTTGAGTCTGTTGTCCAGGGACCTACCTGAGGCTTTAGTAGCAGTGCTGACATTGCTCTGGGACTTCTCCAGGTCAACGTGAAGGTCTGGGCCCTGGGGACCGCTGGTTTTGTCTGTCTCTTGGTCCCTGGGGGCCATTGCCTTGCGGGGCTCCTGCACCATCCCCAGGGACACGTAGGAGCAGGCTAGACCTACCTCTTGCTCCAGGGCCGTACGTGTCAGGTAGCTGGAGTCGATCAGACGCAAATCACAGTACTTCAGGGACCTTTAAGGGAAAAAATAGGAAAGGTGAGGTGGGGGATTCAGCAGTTTTACCAAGTCAATCCAAAGGACAGTAAACCTTTTTTTACAGGATGGTGATGACCATTGGGACTAGTTATCCAAATTGGGAAACACTTTGCATTGCTAGCATTATTACAACATTACTATGGAGGTTTAAGAGCAACATCAAGTGCTACACAAATTTGTAATATGCTGTCATCATATCAATACTACTGTGGCAAATGTGATGTGTTTGAGTTGATCACCTTGGGAAGGTCTCTCCCAGAGGGTCTTTTCCAGTGAGGATGACGACGCAGGGAAGACCCTCCAGATCCTCAAAGGTTTGAGGGATCCAGTCCTCATTTTCACATCCCTGCCAGGCCTGCAGCAACAACACAATAGTTTCGGGACCAAATTAAAAGCAAGTTAGGTAACACTTTATTTGGATAGTTTGTAGAGCATCTATAGATGGACTATCACTAATATTTAAACTATCTACGAATACTAACTCTAACTCTAGCCCTAACCTTTACCCTTATCCTAATCCTAAACTTAACTCTTACCCTAACCCTATCACTTACACTAACCCTTATTTGCGTTTTTTGTAACTTGTTTTTTCACTTATTTTGTACATAATGTTGCCACTACTGTCTCTTATGACCGAAAATAACTTCTGGAAATCAGGACTGTGATTACTCACCACAGACTGGCAGAATCTTTTTTTTTCCTTTAACGAGTCTGATGATCCCGACGCGAACGATATACTGCTTTCTTGGGAACAGGCCCAGATCCCCATGATTTGCGTGAAGAGGAGGCGGAGAAAAAGGGGCCAAAGGGCGAGTTGCCTTCTGAGAATTCGTAGGCGATCGAATAAACACCCACTACCTTCCATTCTGTTAGCAAACGTGCAATCGTTGGAGAATAAAATAGATGACCTACAGTTGAAGTCGGAAGTTTACATACACCTCAGCAAAATACATTTAAACTCAGTTTTCACAATTCCTGACATTTAATCCTAGTAAAAATTCCCTGTCTTAGGTCAGTGAGGATCACCACTTAATTTTAAGAATGTGAAATGTCAGAATAATAGCAGAGAGAATGATTTATTCAGATTTTATCTATTTCATCACATTCCCAGTGGGTCAGAAGTTTACATACACTCAATTAGTATTTGGTAGAATTGCCTTTAAATTGTTTAACTTGGGTCAAACGTTTCGGGTAGCCTTCCACAAGCTTCCCACAATAAGTTGGGTGACTTTTGGCCCATTCATCCTGACAGAGCTGGTGTAACTGAGTCAGGTCTGTAGGCCTCCTTGCTCGCACACACCTTTTCAGTTCTGCTCACAAATTTTCTATAGGATTGAGGTCAGGGCTTTGTGATGGCCACTCCAATACCTTGACTGTGTTGTCCTTAAGCCATTTTGCCACAACTTTGGAAGTATGCTTGGGGTCATTGTCCATTTGGAAGACCCATTTGCGACCAAGCTTTAACCTCCTGACGGATGTCTTGAGATGTTGCTTCAATATATCCACATAATTTTCCTTATTCGTGATGCCATCTATTTTGTGAAGTGCACTAGTCCCTCCTGCAGCAAAGCACCCCCACAACATGATGCTGCCACCCCCGTGCTTCATGGTTGGAATGGTGTTCTTCGGCTTGCAAGCCTCCCCCTTTTTACGCCAAACATAACGATGGTCATTATGGCCAAACAGTTATATTTTCGTTTCATCAGACCAGAGGACATTTCTCCAAAAAGTATGATCTTTGTCCCCATGTGCAGTTGCAAACCGTAACCTGGCTTTTTTATGGCGGTTTTGGAGCAGTGGCTTCTTCCTTGCTGAGCGGACTTTTAGATTATGTCGATATAGGACTTGTTTTACTGTGGATATAGATACTTTTGTACCTGTTCCCTCCAGGATCTTCACAAGGTCCTTTGCTGTTGTTCTGAGATTGATTTGCACTTTTTGCACCAAAGTACGTTCATCTCTAGGAGACAGAAAGCGTCTCCTTCCTGAGCGGTATGACGGCTGCGTGGTCCCATGGTGTTAATACTTGCGTACTATTGTTTGTACAGATGAACGTGGTACCTTCAGGCATTTGGAAATTGCTCCCAAGGATGAACCAGACTTGTGTAGGTCCACAATTTTTTTCTAAAGTCTTCACTGATTTTTATTTTCCCATTATGTCAAGCAAAGAGGCACTGAGTTTGAAGGTAGGCCTTGAAATACATCCACAGGTACACCTTCAATTGACTGAAATTATGTCAATTAGCCTATCAGAAGCTTCTAAAGCCATGACATAATTTTATGCTGTTTACAGGCACAGTCAAAATAGTGTATGTAAACGCAAACTGGAATTGTGATAGTGAATTATAAGTAAAATAATCTGTCTGTAAACAATTGTTCGAAAAATTACCTGTGTCATGCACAAAGTAAATGTCCTAACCGATTTGCCAAAACTATAGTTTGTAAACAAGAAATTGGTAGAGTGGTTGAAAAACTCGTTTTAATGACTCCTACCTAAGTGTACGTAAACTTCCGACTTCAACTGCACGCGCAAGATTATACTACCAACGAGACATTCAAAACTGCAATATCTTATGCGTCACAGAGTCGTGGCTGAACGACAACACTATGAACATACAGCTGGCTGGTTATACGCTCTACCGGCAGGATAGAACAGCGGCGTCTGGTAAGACAAGGGGTAGCGAACTATGTATTTTTGTAAATAACAGCTGGTGCACAATATCTAAGGAAGTCTCGAGCTATTGCTCGCCTGAGGAAGAGCATCTCATAATAAGCTGTAGACCACACTATCTACCTAGAGAGTTTTCATCTGTATTTTTCGTAGCTGTTTACATACCACCACAGTCAGAGGCTGGCACTAAGACAGCATTGAAAGAGCTGTATTCCACCATAAGCAAACAAGAAAACGCTCACCCAGAGCTGGCGCTACTAGTAGCCGGGGACTTTAATGCAGGGAAACTTAAATCCGTTGTTAAAGCATGTTAAATGTGCAACCAGAGGAGAGAAAAAAAAACTCTGGACCACCTTTACTCCACACACAGAGATCCATACAAAGCTCTCCCTCACCCTCCATTTGGCAAATCTGACCATAATGCTATCCTCCTGATTCCTGCTAACAAGCAAAAATTAAAGCAGGAAGCACCAATGACTAGATCAATAAAATAGTGGTCAGATGAAGCAGATGCTAAGCTACAGGACTTTTGTGCTATCACAGACTGGAATATGTTCCCGGGATTCCTCCGATGGCATTGAGTTGTACACCACATCAGTCATTGGCTTCATCAATAAATGCATCAATGACTTTGTCCACACAGTGACCATATCAACCAGAAACCCCACCCAGAAGCCACTGAGCTAAAGGCTAGAGCTGCCGCTTTCAAGGAGCGGAACTCTAGTTCAGAAGCTTATAAGAAATCCTGCTATGCCCTCCGACGAACCATCAAACAGGAAAAGCGTCAATACAGGACTAAGATCGAATCGTACTACACCGGCTCTGACGCTTGTTGGATGTGGCAGGGCTTGCAAACCATTACAGACTACAAAGGGAAGCACAGCCGAGAACTGCCCAGTGACACGAGCCTAACAGACGAGCTAAATAACTTCTATGTGCATGAGAGCACTAGCTTTTCCGAAAGACCATGTGATCACGCTCTCCGCAACCAATGTGAGTAAGACCTTTAAACAGGTAAACATTCACAAGGCAGCAGGGCCAGACGGATTGCCAGGACGTGCACTGCGAGCATGCGCTGACCAACTGGCAAGTGTCTTCACTGACATTTTCAACCTCTCCCTGTCCGAGTCTGTAATACCAACATGTTTTATGCAGACAACCATAGTGCCTGTGCCCAAGAACATTAAGGTAATCTGCCTAAATGACATTACCAACCCGTAGCACTCACATCTGTAGCCATGAAGTGCTTTTAAAGGTTGGTCATGGCTCACATCAACACCATTATACCAGAAACCCTAGACCCACTCCAATTTGCATACTGCCCCAACAGATCCACAGATGATAAAATCTCTATTGCACTCCACACTGCCCTTTCTCACCTGGACCTCAAAGCTCATCAAAAAGCTAAGGACCCTTGGACTAAACAACTCCCTCTGCAACTGGATCCTGGACTTCCTGACGGGCCGCCCCCAGGTGGTAAGGGTAGGTAAACAACAGATCCGCCACGCTGATCCTAAACACAGGGGCTCCTCAGGGGTGCATGTTCGGTCTTCTCCTGTACTCCCTGTTCACTCATGACTGCACGGCCAGGAACAACTCCAACACCATCATTAAGTTTGCTGATGAAACAACAGTGGTAGGCCTGATTACCGACAACGACGAGACAGCCTATAGGGAGGAGATCAGAGAACTGGCCGTGTGGTTCCAGGACAACAACCTCTCACTCAACGTGATCAAGACAAAGGAGATTATTGTGGACTACAGGAAAAAGAGGACCGACCATGCACCCATTCTCATCGACGGGGCTGCAGGGGCAGGTTGAGAGCTTCAAGTTCCTCGGTGCCTACATCACTAACAAACTAACATGGTCCAAGCACACTAAGACAGTCCTTAAGAGGGCACGACAAAGCCTAATCCCCCTCAGGAGACTGAAAAGATTTGGCATGGGCCCTCAGATCCTCAAAAGATTCTACAGCTGCACCATCGAGAGCACCCTGACTGGTTGCATCACTGCTTGGTACAGCAACTGCTCTGTCTCCGACCGCAAGGCACTACAGAGGGTAGTGTGAGGCTGGGGCCAAGCTTCCTGCCATCCAGGACCTCTACACCAGGTGGTGTCAGAGGAAGGCCCTAAAAATGGTCAAAGACTCCAGCCACCCTAGTCAAAGACTGTTCTCTCTGCTACCGCTCGGGAAGTGGTACCTTAGCACCAAGTCTAGGTCCAAGAGGCTTCTAAACAGCTTCTACCCACAAGCCATAAGACTCCTGAACACCTAATCAAATGGCTACCCAGACTATTTGCATTGCACCCCCCTCTTTTACACCGCTGCTACTCTCTGTTGTTATCATCTATGCATAGTCACTTTAACAAATCTACCCACGGGCCTCCCGGGTGGCGCAGTGGTCTAGGGCACTGCATCGCAGTGCTAACTGCGCCACCAGAGTCTCTGGGTTCGCGCCCAGGCTCTGTCGCAGCCGACCGCGACCGGGAGGTCCGTGGGGCAACGCACAATTGGCATAGCGTCGTCCGGGTTAGGGAGGGTTTGGCCGGTAGGGATATCCTTGTCTCATCGCGCTCCAGCGACTCCTGTGGCGGGCCGGGCGCAGTGTGCGCCTACCAAGTGGGCCAGGTACACGGTGTTTCCTCCGACACATTGGTGCGGCTGGCTTCCGGGTTGGAGGCGCGCTGTGTTAAGAAGCAGTACGGCTGGTTGGGTTGTGCTTCGAAGAACGCATGGCTTTCGACCTTCGTCTCTCCCGAGCCCGTACGGGAGTTGTAGCGATGAGACAAGGTAGTAATTACTAGCGATTGGATACCTCGAAAATTGGGGAGAAAATGGGAGAAAAAAATATATAAAAAAATAAAAAAATAAAAAATCTACCCACATGTACATATTACCTCAACTAACTGGTGCTCCCGCACATTGACTCTGTACCAGTACCCCCCTGTTTATAGTCTCGCTATTGTTAATCTTTACTTGTTACTTTTATTTATTATTCTTATCTGTATTTTTTTTAAACTGCATTGTCTGTTAGGGGTTCGTAAGTAAGCATTTCACTGTAAAGTCTACACCTGTTGTATTTTCTGCGCATGTAACTAATAAAATATGATTTGATTCTAAACCTAACCCTAACTGTGACCTTAACAAGTAGTTGCTTATCAACAGATATTTTATTGATGGTATTACCATATGTAGAGCATCTACAGATGGACTATCCAAACTATCCAAATAAAGTGTGACCCAAAGTTCTCACCCTGAGTCGGTTAGCGAAGTGTCGTGGAAGGCTGAGCTCGGCGGCAGGGCTCCCCAGCAGTATGGCGAAGCAGAACTGGAGACCCAGCTTGTCCCTGACGTCCTCCAGGCGCTCCTGGGCCAGCATGGCTAGCTGCAGAGAGGGCACCCGGACCAGCAGCATGTGGCCCCGTCCCCTGGTCCCCTCCCGGCCCGGAGCACTGATCAGATCCTCCACCATGGCCAGGGTCTCGGGGGTGATGTGGTCCCGTAGGGAAGGAGAGGAAGTCAGAGCCATCATGGCTTCCGTGTACTGCTGGATCAACAGGTAGCTCCTGATCACCATGCTGTGTAGGTGGGGATGTCTGCAAAAGGGAAAGTAGAGGTGGTGGTGTTAGTCATTTTAAGGCAGGTTTGGTGTCCAGGTGAACTGGCTTAGCAGCTTCTTGGGGACCTGACACCTGACACAGTGTGACTGACCTCTCCAGCAGCGTGTTGACCATCTTCTCGAAGGCGTCATCACAGCGCAGGATGGGGCTGGCCACCCCCCAACGCAGAGAGCTGCTGTAGTCCCTCAGGCCAAAGTACACCAGCTCCTTAGGAGAGACCTCCCCCTATGGGTCAAACACAAGAACATCAGCTGCTGTCTAAGCAAACTGACTGTTCTCTGTGTCTGTCAGTTACATTTACATTTGTTTCTTATTTTATTTTTTTCACCTTTATTTAACCAGGTAGGCCAGTTGAGAACAAGTTCTCATTTATAACTGCGACCTGGCCAAGATAAAGCAAAGCAGTGCGACAAAAACAACAACACAGAGTCACACATGGGATAAACAAACGTACAGTCAATAACACAATAGAAAAATCTATATACAGTGTGTGCAAATGTAGAAAGGCAATAAATAGGCCATAGAGTTGAAATAATTACAATTTAGCATTAACACTGGAGTGATTGATGTGCAAGTAGATATACTGGGTGCAAAATAGCAAAAAGATAACAATGTGGGGATGAGGTAGTTGGGTAGGCTACTTACAGATGGGCTGTGTACAGGTGCAGTGATCGGTAAGCTGCTCTGACAGCTGATGCTTATAGCTAATGAGGGAGATGTAAGTCTCCAGCTTCAGTGACTTTTGCAATTCGTTCCAGTCATAGGCAGCAGAGAACTGGAAGGAAAGGTGGCCAAAATAGGTGTTGGCTTTGGGGATGACCAGAGAAATATACCTGCTGGAACGCGTGCTACGGGTGGGTGTTGCTATGGTGACCAGCGAGCTGAGATAAGGCAGGGCTTTACCTAGCAAAGACTTATAGATGACCTGGAGCCAGTGGGTCTGGCGACGGATATGTAGTGAGGGCCAGCCAACGAGAGCATACAGGTCGCAGTGGTCGGTAGTATATGAGGCTTTATTGACAAAACGGATGGCACTGTGATAGACTACATCTAATTTGCTGATTAGAGTGTCGGAGGCTATTTTGTAAATGACATCGCCGAAGTCGAGGATTGGTAGGATGGTCAGCTTTACGAGGGTATGTTTGGCAGCATGAGTGAAGGAGGCTTTGTTGTGAAATAGGAAGCTGATTCTAGATTTAATTTTGTATTGGAGATGCTTAATTAATGTGAGTCTGGAAGGAGAGTTTACAGTCTAACCAGACACCTAGTTATTTGTAGTTGTCCACATATTCTAAGTCAGAACCGTCCAGAGTAGTGGTGCTAGTCGGGTAGACGGGTGCGGGCAGCGATCAGTTGAAGAGCATGCATTTAGTTTTACTAGCGTTTAAGAGAAGTTGGAGGCCACGGAAGGAGTGTTGTATGGCATTGAAGCTTGTTTGGAGGTTTGTTGACAGTGTCAAAAGAAGGTCCAGATTATCCAGAATGGTGTCTTCTACATAGAGGTGGATCAGAGAATCACCAGCAGCAAGAGCCACATCGTTGATGTATACAGATAAAAGAGTTTGCTCGAAAATTGAACTCTGTGGCATCACCATAGAGACCACCAGAAATCCGGACAACAGGCCCTCCGATTTGACACACTGAACTCTATCTGAGAAGTAGTTGGTGGACCAGGCAAGGCAGGCATTTGAGAAACCAAGGCTGCTGAGTCTGTCGATAAGAATGTGGTGATTAACAGAGTTGAAAGCCTTGGCCAGGTCGATGAAGACGACTGCACTGTACTCTCTTTTATCGATGGCGGATATGATATCGTTTAGGACCTTGAGCGTGGCTGAGGTGCACCCATGACCTGCTCCGAAACCAGATTGCATAGTGGAGAAGGTATGGTGGGATTCGAAATGTTCGGTGATCTGTTTGTTAACTAGGCTTTCAAAGACTTTAGAAAGGCGGGGCAGGATGGATATAGGTCTGTAACAGTTTGGGTCTAGAGTGTCTCCCCCTTTGTTTTTGTCGCACTGCTTTGCTTTATCTTGGCCATGTCGCAGTTGTAAATGAGAACTTGTTCTCAACTGGCCTACCTGGTTAAATAAAGGTGAAATAAAAATAAATAAAGACAATTTGAAGAGGGGAGGGGGGTGACTGTGGCAGCTTTCCAATCTTGTTGTCTCAGTGGTGGAACAATTTTCTACCCCATTATTTGTGCGGCTATTTAGAAGTTTTTACTTGCAATGACTGTGATATGTGTTTGTTTTCCTACCTTAGTTGAATGCACTGACTAAGTCGCTTTTGATAAAAGTGTCTGCTAAGTGACTCAAATGTGAATGTAATTCCAAATAGGTACCACCAGATGATGTAGATGAACCACTGCGCAGGGCCACTCACCAGGCTGTCTGTGTTGGCTGGCCAGTGCACCTCGTTGTGAACGCTGATACGGGACTGTCTTGTCTGCAGGGCGAAGGGGAAGCAGCTGACCTGCAGCACCAGCAGGTTCAAGGCCTCCAGGACCTCCTGGCAGTTTACCACCCTGTCAGCTATACCCTGAAGCTCCCCGTGGCACACCAAGCCGGACCGGGCACTACACAGCGAGGGGAAACAAAAATGAAGTTACTTTGGCGTAAGTAGTTCTGTCCTCTTCTATATTTATGACCAAAAATATGCCTCTGCTCTTTTCTGTCTTGTTCTGACTTGGCTTGGGCTGTTCTGTTCGGATTCAGTACACTATGTAGCGGAGGACAGACCCTCTAGCCATAGCAAAGTTTTCATCACTACATCTGTCAGAACCAAAAGTATCAGCAGCACAACTTCAAGTTTACTCAAATGTGTGTGTGCATGTGTTTGTGTGTGTGTGTTACCTGGTCAGGTCCACGTGGGAGTTGTCGTGGATGAGCACGAACAGGGTGTAGGGGTTCTGTTTGACTTTCCTCATGAAGGCCTCCATCTTGGCGTGGAAGTCTCCGTCTAGACGCACCACATACTGGTCTGACCTCTGGTGGGCTGAGGAAGCATCCTCTATACCCAGGTCCACTAGCACTCCTGTTGGAGACAGGCAGAAAGAGATTACTAAAAGTCCAACAATCATTACTAAGAAACCTCATAAAAGGCAGATATACTGTAATCCTGAGATGAGTCTCTTGTAGACGACCACCTAAAAATGTGATTTTTCAATCCATTGTTTTGCTAGTGCAGCCTTTAAATTCTAATTTGACCCTCTCGCCCCTCATGAGTACCTGATTGTTGGATGCGATGAGCGGTCTGGTTCACCAGGATGTGAGACGGAGGAACCAGAACCAGGAAGTCCACCTTGCAGAAGCGGCCCAGGTCCAGACTCTGGCTGCCTGAGTTTGCTATGGAACACACCAGGGAGAGCAGGCTCCTGGCTACACTCAGCTGGGGAGAGTGGATCTGAAACATGTCACTCAGCAGCTCTGTTGGAGGAGGGGGTAGGAACATGCAGGTCAGCATACTGGAAACTTAGAGCTGAATATATACAGTAGATTATTATGATATCTATCCATCCATATTCTGATCCAGAAGCTTCATAGTGAGTCTCCAGCAGGAAGAGGAGGAGAAGACAGAGGAAGGGCCAGACAGAAGCCATGTCTCACCTGACTCGGAGGGAGGTACCATGGTGGCTGCCTCCTGGGACGGGATGTGGTTGGTGACATCGCTCTGGAATGGCTGGATGACCTGGCCCTTCAGTTGCCGCTGGATGTGTAGCAGCTGCTTGTCCAGGTTGTCCCCTGGAAACATCAACACAACAGGCCACCACCCGTCAGAGACAAAGACACTCACACACACAGCAGCTACATAAGCAAACCCTCCTCATCAAATATTGATGTGTCTGTCTGTGGCACAGTGTCCCGTTCCCATCCTGTGACTGCCAAACTGCCAGTTCAAGGTATTGCTAAACTAAGCAGTAGGGATGGGCCAGTGGGCATTAAGGAAGGTGAATATGCATCATTTGGCAAATATACATAAACAGAATAATATGGGACCTAGATTGTGGTGTTGTTCTGTTTTCATATTGACACTAAAATAAACATTGGCCTTGAAACACAGTTCATGTTTCTTTGATTAATTGATTGATTCATTAAATGGACTACCTACATAATTACTTTTCCTCCAACAAAAAAAATTGAAAATAGAGTAGAAATGATCTTTGAGTTTTTTCCATTGATGTCCTGTCCCATGGCACTTACTATGCTCACCTAGTGATGTGGTTTTGAAGTTAGACTCCAGGACACTGACTTTTCCTGTTATGAGCTCGTAGCTGATCTCCTTCAGGAACTCATTGGTGGTGAGCATTCCCTCAGCTAGTGCTCTCGCCTGGTACTTCCCTGTAAGACACATACAGACAAGTGTGAAACAGTCTTACGGTCCTTTGCGCCGTAAGACTGTTTCAGCCCACAGAACTAATGCCTAGGCAGCTCTGGGAGCTGACGCAAGACTTCAGGTCTCAGGCAAGGTTCACCTACTATAATTACTTCCTTTGGCAATTTTTTCTAGAGTGGATAGTCAAGGGGCCGGAACATAATTACAAATAATTTTAAGACTGCAAATTGCCCTCAAGAAGCCCAACAGATGTAATATGTAAAACATAACTATTTCAAACCTTGTTACATTTATATACGATCACATACATATATCTCTTTATTATAGAAACAGATTTGCAAAATTAAAATCACTTGGAGCTGATTTGCTGGTGTCTTTCATGTCCAACAAATATATAAAAAATGTTATCTCAGAAAACTTGGGGGGGCCAAATCAAATCACCCGTTGGCCAAATTCGGACCATGGACCACCATTGGGGAACACTGCTATAACTATACAGACACAACACATCTAGGTATTGTAGTGTAAAGACAGAATGAGAACACTCACCCAGGACGAGCACACAGAACTCGTTGCCGCTCATCTTGGAGGCAAAAACAATAACCACGTAGGTGGGCAGGCACTGTTGGTGGGGCGGCCCACTGCAGAGTGAGCGCAGGGACTCGGAGATGCCCTCCCCCAGGGAGTTTTGGGTGACTAGGACCTGAACCCTGCCCCCAGAGACGCTGGCCTCCAGGCGGGCTAGCCAGGGAAGCTGGGCCGGGGAGATGGAGGGACCTCCAGGACAAATCAACATGGCCTTCAGCACAATCTGCTCAAACACCTCCCTCAGAGGGATCTGCTCCGAACCTGGGGTGGGGGGAGGAGATATGAGGAAAGGAGAAGTGTAGAGAAGAGAAGTGAACAGAAGATAAAAAATAAATATATCAGTTTCCCATGTCTACTTGCTATTTGTTTTGCAGGGGATGGTGTTCTTATGCAGTGCTTAATTTGAGCTGGATCCTCTGGTACCTCTCTGTTTTGGACTGAAAAATAATTTTCACTTTTAGCAATGTAAAAATTCTAATAAAAGTTGCCTCTTCATTAAATCCCCTGCCCCAATGTAATATGAAAAAAGTAGATATTCGAAGAGTTGATTCGGGTTGGGCCGGCTCATGGTTTGCGCAACATAGCAACCTATGTTTGAGACAAACGCGTGGCCATGGCTGTGTGAGAAGAACGCCTGTATCGCTCACAAAATTAGAATGACATTCACTTTCTATGATCTGATAGACATGAGCCTGCAACTCTCATCTCTCCACCGCAAAGGGTTCTGGAGCTGCAGCACCCCTGATGAATTGAAATAAATGAGCCAAAGTTATAGAATTACCGCTATCTGTTCAAAAATAAATGAAATTATTCAGAGTAGCCTACCAAGAAAAGGCCTATAATTTTGACACAGAGAATCAATAACTTATTTTTTAAAATGACCTAGTTGTGGATTGTGTATATTCCAACAACAAGTCATAGCCTACAGATGAGAACGCGCGGCAAATCTGTGAATGAACAGCATAAAAAATAAACCTTTTTCCAATTTTTCAAATATAATCGCAGGAAAACACAGGTTGCAATGCAAATGGTTCCTGCTGAAAAGAATCTAATCTGTCTGCTGTAGGCTAACAAAATATTTCATTTTACAAAGTAAAACAACAGAGATATGCTTTCAAGTGAAACTGGACTATAATTTCCTCCTCATATTGTAGCCTACAGTGTCTCCACACACCTAGGCAATTGATGGATTCAAGACAAGGTCATTTTTATCAGATTCTCAGTTTGTCAGTGTCAAAGTAGCCTGTCAATTTGATAACTTGTGCAGTATTAAAGATTCCAGTTATGTAAAAGTATGCAGAATTGCATGAAATGCATTTATAAAAGTCCACATTTCTTCCGGACCGTAGGCACTAAAAATGTTCCCCATGTGTGCAACTTCTGCTCTACGCCTCTACGCAAATGCGATGATATGCATGCAATGCTTTATTAGCCTATAAAGGTGATTTTCTTTTCTCATGCGTTCCGGTACCTCAGAGCTCCCTAGGTCACCCCCCTCTCACCCTCACTTTTTGTTCCGGCACCTCGTGATTTACAAATGATGCACTGGTCTTATGTTTGTATAATGTGAACAAAATGTTCATCTCAAGGTCATGCTAGCTTTTTGGAGCTGCCATTAAAGTGCATCAGTGACAGTAAGTGGAGCAGTGGCAGGGATTGAGCACTTTGAGTTACAATGGGGGAGGGGGATCCAACTACCTCAACGGTGTTACCCATAGAGGTACACTACATGACCAAAAGTATATGGACACCTGCTCGTCGAAAATGTAATTCCAAAATCATAGGCATTAAAATGGAGTTGGTCCCCCCTTTGCCGCTACAACAGCCTCCACTCTTCTGGGAAGGCTTTCCACTACATGTTGGAACATTGCTATGGGGACTTGCTTCCATTCAGCCACAAGAGCATTAGTGAGGTCGGGCACTGATGTTGGGCGATTAGGCCTTGCTCGCAGTCAGCGTTCCAATTCATTCCAAAGTTGTTCAATGGGGTTGAGGTCAGGACTCTGTGCAGGTCATTCAAGTTCTTCCACACCGATCTCGACAAACCATTTCTGTACAGACCTCGCTTTGTCCATGGGGACATTGTCATTCTGAAACAGGAAAGGGCCTTCTCCAAATTGTTGCCACAAAGTTGTTATCACAGAATCGTCCAGAATGTCATTGTATGCTGTAGCGTTAAGACTTCCCATCACTGGAACTAACAGGCCTAGCCCAAACCATGAAAAACAACCCCAGACCATTATTTCTCCTCCACCAAACTTTACATTTGGCACTATGCTTTCGGGCAGGTAGCATTCTCCTGGCATACGCCAAATCCAGATTCATCTGTGGGACTGCCAGATGGTGAAGTGTGATTCATCACTCCACTGCTCCTGAGTCCAATGGCGGCGAGCTTTACACCACTCCAGCAGACGCATGGTGATCTCCGGGTTTTGTGTGGCTGCCATGCAAACCCATTTGATGAAGCTCCCGATGAACAGTTCATGTGCAGACGTTGCTTCCGGAGGCAGTTTGGAACTCAGTAGTGAGTGTTACAACCGAGGACAGACGATTTTTACACGCTACGAAGTGGCTTACCACTTCGCGGCTGGGCCATTGTTGCTCCTAGACATTTCCACTTCACAATAACAGCACTTACAGTTGACTGGGGCAACTCTAGCACGGTAGAAATTTGATGAACTGACTTGTTGAAAGGTGGCATCCTATAACGGTGCCACGTTGAAAGTCACTGAACTCTTCAGTAAGGCCATTCTACTGCCAATGTTTCCTATGGAGATTGCATGGCTGTGTGCTTGATGTTATACACTTGTCAGTAACGGATGTGGCTGAAATAGCCAAATCCACTAATTTGAAGGGGTGTCCATATACTTTTGTATATAAAGTTAGAAGACGGAACATTGTATCCGTCCCATTATTGCATCTGTGAGTGCACGGGCGGCGCCATTGAGACCATTACCATTTTGAAGTAGTACATTTTCTTCTTCTACTACTTCTATAAGTTGGTAAACAAACTGAAAGGGTGCACACTGCCCCCTGTAGTGTGTTGTTAGAACAGGTATGAAGCCAAGGTTGGCCATTTACTGCCACCTGCAGTTATGGAATATTTGCTCATGAGTATAATTAATTAGATGATCCCTCCTGATGACCTGAATGGAATTATGTGAACGTTCCTTAACCAATAGGAAGACCCACCCAGTTGATTTCTTCAAAATGCTGAAAATCTTCAATGGTGCTGCCCATGCTAAGCCTGTCTTTTGGGCACTAGAGTCCTCTGTAATTCTCTATTGTGTTACCAAACTTAAAACAACCAGGCCTTGGCTGAGCTTAGCCTGTCAATCATTAGCCTCGATGTGTGATTCTAAATATTATGTAAGCCTTGCATATCGAACAGGGTGTATACATGCATGTGCGTGCAAGTGTATGAGTGTTTTAAGACCTTTACCTAGCCTTGCAAGGTACTGCAGGGTGAGGAGGATTACGGTTTCCACACTGAGCAGTTGGCTACTGTTCAGTCCATAACTGGACAAGGTCTTCTCAGTCAGCTTGTTGCCCTTATAGCAGCTCACTAGCAGGGGGCTCACCACAATGTCCCCCATGTTCCCGTAGAAGTATGGCAACGTACCGTGCCCTGCAAAACAAAACATCAGAGTCAATTCAATTCACTTACATTCAATTCAATTGCAGTCAGTCAAAGAATGGTGGTTTGTACCGATGAGGATGACGGGACGGACTCCTGAGGTGTTGAGCAGGTTGTTGGGGACGATGACAGTCTTTCTGGCAGTGACAGGTTGGGGCTGAAGGACCCCTGCTACAGGTGCCTGAGTAGTAGGCATGGCCAGTACAGAGCCTGATGGAAAAGACAGAGAGCTACATGTAAATACTGGGATTAGAATACAGCTAGACATCAGCTCAGCACCAACTCTCCTCCTTCAGAGATACCCTCCTGCAGACTTTCACTGAAAACCTTATCTAGCACAGCTAATTCTACTGAACTACTCACCAGGACCATGACGAGGTCAACCCACTCCAGGAGGAGAATCTACTGTAGATTTTTCAGATTGTTTCCATTATTTGAAGATAACCATGTCCAATGTTTGTAGGTGGAGTAGTCATACACATGGCTCTATACAGCCCTTTATCCTCTGGATATATACAGAATAAAACCAGGGAATATATGTCTCCTTTAAGTCATAGTGTCCTGGCTCTCCTAGCTTGGCAGACCTCTTTCAGTTTTAGCAATTCTCTGTTCATACTGTATCTGCACTAACCCGTCTGACCCGATCTCCATGGAGATGCTGAATGAATCACACTGACAACAGAGAATGTCTCAGAACTTGTGTCCTTCCTTCTCCCGAAAAGGGAGGTCAATGTACTAGTCAACATCACGCCCGCACACAGAGACAGAGACAGAGACAGAGAGAGAGAGGCTAAATTAATCTACAATCTATGAGTAAATGTACTATTTCAGAACATAGAATCTACAAAGAGGAGCTAGTGCGGTTGAGTTACACTCAGTTGGGTTTAAAACAGCAACAAAGACAAGCCTCACAAAGGTTTGGGAGGAGAACATGGTGCTCACCAGGGCTGTCTCCTGGGTCCGAGGTTCTGTGCCCCTGTCCTTGGGTTCCCAGAGACACCTGGGAGAGACTCAGTAAGGGGGGGCGGCCCTCTGCACCTAGTCCGCTAGTCGGACTGTTCACTCTCAGAACTGTGGGCACAGACAGACAGACAGACAGACAGAGACAGACAGACAGAGACAGACACAGAGACACACACAGAGACACACACAGAGACACACACAGAGACACACACAGAGACACACACAGAGACACACACAGAGACACACACAGATACACCCACATACACACAGACACACCATACATTGTTATGATGCATTTCACCACAGTTCATTTTCAGATGATTCAATGCTAAATCATTTACTTTCGTAAGATAACGTTTTGACAGTTTTTTGAGAGATGCCATACGTGAAATGCACATTTATCTTCCTCTGTTATAGGAAACAAATAGTAAAAAAATATAAGAGATACATGTGTTTGATTATCACAAAAGAAAACCAATCATCCTGACATATCTTCCAAATACAGAGACTGAGCAGTATACTTTATAAGAAGGATTTAGGCCTGCCTAACACTGAGCTATTGGTTTCTTATTGTCAATGAACTGATGGGGCACTTACCAATCTCAGATTCACTGTGTGTGTTTATACGCTAACACATTGATCAGTACAGTATGTGTAGCCCAGGCCTGTCAATCTCGCAACCTTGTAAATGAGCTAATGGATAGCCAGCCCTTAAAAAGTCATTACAGGGATTTTCTGCTAATTATTGATGAGGCCTGTGTGAGTACGACATCACTTCTGCTATGTGCCCTGGTCTGAGTAGGAGAATGAGCTGTTGCCTACAAACATGTTGGTTTACATGGCCAAGCATAGGCCAGATGGAGCTGTGGAGTGTAGATTATTCTACTGACTGGAGACACACACACACACTCACACATGCATGCACGAGGAATGTTCTGACCCTTAGAAATACCCAGACTAAAGCCTATTACACGTGAGGCAGTCTGCATAATATCACTGGATATTATTGCTGTATGATGTACCATGGTGTAAAACACTTTGAAGCTGACGTTGTGGGGGAAAGATGACTATGCGATGGAGATGTGATCACACATAGATTAACACAATGTCATCCAGAAACAGTGGTGGTAGAACTAGAGTAGAAGAAGAGTTGAACCTATTGGTAGAGTCTCTGTCCCAGGGGTAGAGGCCAAAGGCTTGAGGAAGCTGCACTCTTGGGCCAGGTCCTGGGCTGAGAGGAACACAGAGGATGCAGAGGGAATTCTGGTAGATGGGGAGTCTGGAGGGCAATAAGAACACAGTGTGGGTGTTAGAATGGATCCTGTCAAGTGATGTTAACCAAAATGTCTCCAAACAACACTAACAAATCAACAATAATGACTCAATCCAGTTTTTCCATTACAACAAGTAGACTATAACTGTCCCCTTTAACCAAAGAATGCTTTGAAAACAAACACAGACACTATTCACTCCAGCCAGATGTCATCTTGGTGAGAGGAGGGAGGGATGGGAGAAGAGGGCAGGGAGGGGAGAGGAGAGGGGGTGTTGTGTCAAACCTCTACCCTTCCCTGACAGAGGAGCAGGATGTAGCTCAGTAGAAGGCTAAAGTCAATGGAGCATATGAGCACAGCTGTCTAACATCAGGTTAGATCTTACACTGGCTGAACACGAACTACCCTACAAACTGACCAGGCTCCACTGCCATGAGTGAAGGGTAACAGGAGGGTGTGTGTCCTACCTGACATGTAGAATGGTAAGAGGAGGGTGTTTGTGTCCTACCTGACAGGGAGAAGGGGGAACGGCTGTGTCTGTTGGTACCTCCATTCTCCTTGATGCTCAGGGAGGATGAGGAGTTGGGCTTGGAGGTGGATGCACTGCTAATGTAGAACTGACGTGTCTTACAGTCTGGGGAAAAGGACAGGAGAAATATATATACGTACATTTTTAAATAGACCTGGAACCATTCTATCAGTGAATCAATAAATAATACAATAATGCTTCACTAGTCCTCAACTGGCAGCTTAATTAAATAGTACCCGCAAAACACCAGTCTCAACGTCAACAATGAAGAGGCGACTCAGGGATGCTGGCCTTCTAGGCAGAGTTGCAAAGAAAAAGCCACATCTCAGACTGGCCAAAAAAAGAAAAGATTAAGATGGCCAAAAGAACACAGACACTGGACATAGGAACACTGCCTAGCGTCCCGGAGTCGCCTCTTCACTGTTGACATTGAGACTGGTGTTTTGTGGGTACTATTTAATGAAGCTGCCAGTTGAGGACTTGTGAGGCATCGGTTTCTCAAACTAGACAATCTAATGTACTTGGCCTCTTGCTCAGTTGTGCACCGGGGCCTCACACTCCTCTTTCTATTCTGGTTAGCGCCAGTTTGAGCTGTTCTGTGAAAGGAGTAGTACACAGCGTTGTACGAGATCTTCAGTTTCTTGGCAATTTCTCGCATGGAATAGCCTTCATTTCTCAGAACAAAAATACTGACAAGTTTCAGAAGAAAGTTATTTGTTTCTGGCCATTTTGAGCCTGTAATCGGCTCAAAATGGCTATCCAGATATCCAACTAGTCTAAAGAAAGACAGTTTTATTGCTTCTTAAATCAGAACAACAGTTTTCAGCTGTGCTATCATAATTGCAAAAGGGTTTTCTAATGATCAATTAGCCTTTTAAAATGATAAACTTGGAATAGCTAACACAACGTGCCATTGGAACACAGGAGTGAGGGTTGCTGATAATGGGCCTCTGTACGCCTATGTAGATATTGTAATAGCTGTCGCTTTCCTCATCCTCAGATGAGGTGAGGAGAGAAGGATCTTCGGACCAAAATGCGGAGTCAGGGAAATATGCCATCTTTATTTTATAACGAAAACCGATGACACGAAAACAAACACTTTAACAAACTACAAAATAAGAAAACGACGTACAACGGAACCTGAACATAAACTCACATCAACAAACGTAAACTCACGAACAGGAACGTACATCAAAACGAACGAACAGCCAAACAGCTCCAAAAGTGAATACATCGAACATAACGAAGACATCACAGGAGACAATCACCCACAAACACACAGTGAGAATGCCCTACCTAAATATGACTCTTGATTAGAGGAAAATGCAAACCACCTGCCTCTAATCAAGAGCCATACCAGGCAAACCGAAACCAACATAGAAACAGATAACATAGACTGCCCACCCAAAACACATGCCCTGACCATAAACACATAAAAACTAACATAAATAGGTCAGGACTGTTACAGTACCCCCCCCCCCAAGGTGCGAACGCCGGGCGCACCAGCACAAAGTCCAGGGGAGGGTCCGGGTGGGCAGTTGACCACGGTGGTGGCTCAGGCTCCGGGCGCGGTTCCCACCCCACCATAATCCATCCTAACTTCCTCCCACAAAGAATGTCCACCCTCTTTTTTCCCCCACACAATTCTCTTAATAATATATTTAATAAAGATAACACCGGGACAGAGAGATAAATCAAGATAGAGGGATAGATAAGACTATAGAGATAGATGAAGATAGAGAGGGAGATTAGGATAGAGGGGCAACTCCGGACTGAAAGGCAGCTCCGGACAGAGAGACAGCTCTGGACTGATGGGCAGTTCTGGGTATCCAGCCTTTTCAGGCTGAAGGGCAGCTCATGGCTGACTGACGACTCTCGATGATCATGGCTGGCTGACGGCTCTCGACGCTCATGGCAGGCTGACGGCTCTCGACGCTCATGGCAGGCTGACGGCTCTCGACGCTCATGGCAGGCTGACGGCTCTCGACGCTCATGGCAGGCTGACGGCTCTCGACGCTCATGGCAGGCTGACGGCTCTCGACGCTCATGGCAGGCTGACGGCTCTCGACGCTCATGGCAGGCTGACGGCTCTCGACGCTCATGGCTCTCTGACGGCTCTGGCTGCTCATGGCTCACTGACGGCTCTGGCTGCTCATGGCTCTCTGACGGCTCTGGCTGCTCATGGCTCTCTGACGGCTCTGGCTGCTCATGGCTCGCTGGCGGCTCTGGCAGATCCTGTCTGGTTGGCGGCTCTGGCAGATCCTGTCTGGTTGGCGGCTCTGGCAGATCCTGTCTGGTTGGCGGCTCTGGCAGATCCTGTCTGGTTGGCGGCTCTGGCAGATCCTGTCTGGCGGGCGGCTCTAGCAGATCCTGTCTGGCGGGCGGCTCTAGCGGCTCCTGTCTGGCTGACGGCTCTAGCGGCTCCTGTCTGGCGGATGGCTCTGTAGGCTCATGGCAGACGGGCGGCTTTGCAGGCTCATGGCAGACGGGCGGCTTTGCAGGCTCCTGGCAGACGGATGGCTCAGATGGCGCTGGGGAGACGGATGGCTCAGATGGCGCTGGGGAGACGGATGGCTCAGATGGCGCTGGGGAGACGGATGGCTCAGATGGCGCTGGGGAGACGGATGGCTCTGGCCGGATACGGCGCACTGTAGACCTGGTGCGTGGTGCCGGAACTGGAGGCACCGGGCTAATGATAAGCACCCTCCTACTAGTGCGTGGAGCAGGGACAGGGCACACTGAACTCTCAAAGCGTACTCTATACCTGGTGCGTGGTACCGGCACTGGTGGCACCTGGCTGAGGGCACGCACCTCAGGACTAGTACGGGGAGAAGTGACAGTGTGTACAGGACTTAGGAGACGCACAGGTGGCTTAGTGCGTGGGGCCGGAACTGGAGGCACTGAACTGGATACACGCACTATAGGGAGAGTGCGTGGAGGAGGAACAGGGCTCTGGAAATGCACTGGTAGCCTAGTGCGTAATATAGGCACTGTAGGTACTAGGCTGGGGCGGGGAGGTGGCGCCGGAAATACCGGACCGTGCAGGCGTACTGGCTCTCTTGAGCATTGAGCCTGCCCAACCTTACCTGGTTGAATGCTCCCGGTCGCCCTGCCAGTGCGGCGAGGTGGAATAGCCCGCACTGGGCTATGCAGGCGAACCGGGGAAACCATGCGTAAGGCAGGTGCCATGTATGCCGGCCCGAGGAGACGCACTGGAGACCAGACGCGTTGAGCCGGCCTCATGACACCTGGCTCAATGCCCAATCTAGCCCTACCAGTGCGGGGAGGTGGAATAACCCGCACCGGGCTATGCACACGTACAGGAGACACCGTGCGCTCTACTGCGTAACACGGTGTCTGCCCGTACTCCCGCTCTCCACGGTTAGCCTGGGAAGTGGGCGCAGGTCTCCTACCTGCCCTTGGCCCACTACCCTTTAGCCCCCCCCCAAGAAATTTTTGGGAGTTACTCACGGGCTTTTCGGGCTTCCGTGCAAGACGTGTCCCCTCATAATTCCGGTTTCGAGCTTGATTCTCCGGCTTCCATCCACGTCTCCTAGCTGCCTCCTTAAACCACCGCTCCTGGGCTGTGACTGCCTCACTCTTCTCACGAGAGCAGCGATATTTCCCAGTTTGCGCCCAGGGTCCTCTACCAGACAGGATCTCCTCCCAAGTCCAAAAATCCTTGTTGCTCCGTTTAGCATTCCCATACCGCTTGGTCTCTGTATTTTGGTGGGTGATTCTGTAATAGCTGTCGCTTTCCTCATCCTCAGATGAGGTGAGGAGAGAAGGATCTTCGGACCAAAATGCGGAGTCAGGGAAATATGCCATCTTTATTTTATAACGAAAACCGATGACACGAAAACAAACACTTTAACAAACTACAAAATAAGAAAACGACGTACAACGGAACCTGAACATAAACTCACATCAACAAACGTAAACTCACGAACAGGAACGTACATCAAAACGAACGAACAGCCAAACAGCTCCAAAAGTGAATACATCGAACATAACGAAGACATCACAGGAGACAATCACCCACAAACACACAGTGAGAATGCCCTACCTAAATATGACTCTTGATTAGAGGAAAATGCAAACCACCTGCCTCTAATCAAGAGCCATACCAGGCAAACCGAAACCAACATAGAAACAGATAACATAGACTGCCCACCCAAAACACATGCCCTGACCATAAACACATAAAAACTAACATAAATAGGTCAGGACTGTTACAGATATTCCATAAAAAATCTGCCGTTTCCAGCTACAATAGTCATTTACAACATTAACAATGTCTACACTGTATTTCTGATCAATTTGATGTTATTTTAATTGACAAAAAATGTGCTTTTCTTTAAAAAACAGGGAAATGTCTAAGTGAACCCAAACTTTTGAACGGTAGTGTATATATTGATGGGTCATAAAAATATTACAGCCCCAGACCAATATCACATTTTAGTTAAAATGGGAGGGTTTGGCCGGCAGGGATATCCTTGTCTCATCACGCACTAGCGACTCCTGTGGCGGGCCGGGCGCAGTGCACGCTGACCAGGTCGCTAGGTGTACAGTGTTTCCTGAGACACATTGGTGCGGCTGGCTTCCGGGTTGGATGCGCACTGTGTTAAGAAGCAGTGCGGCTTGGTTGGGTTGTGTTTCGGAGGATGCATGGCTCTCGACCTTTGTCTCTCCCGAGCCCATACTGGAGTTGTAGCGATGAGACAAGACAGTAACTACTAACAATTGGATACCACGAAATATGGGCGAAAAAGGAGGTAAAAATAATAATAAATAATAATAATAATAAATAAATAAATAATTACATGTAGTATGAAACATGATGCAATGTTGTATAACCACAGTGTTACTACACAGGTATAACAGCAATTGAATGTAAAGTGTTACAGAAAGTGTCTGAAATATGCAGATAGAGTCGGAGAGACATCTCACGTTGTATTATACATTTTTTATTGTAGATATGTAGTGGTGTAATAATGATACACAATGTACTGTTTAATCTTTTGTTTTATGTGTAATACCAGTGCCTTAATGTGTTTAGACCCCAGGAAGAGTACCTGCTGCCTTGGCAACAGCTAATGGGGATCCCTAATAGATACAAATACAAATCTCACCTTTCCAGCAGATGAGGGGTCCTTTGCACAGAGCATCCTGACAGTTCTTCACCAGGTAGTATTTTAAGTGCTTCTGCTTCTTGGGCTGCGTGGCCAGCTTCAGGTTGATGTGGTTGGAGAACTCAGTAAAGTACCGGAACCCCTTCTCTCCACAGCCAACACAGTTCCCTGAAAACCCTGCACACACCAACCACAGAGACAGAGAACACGAGTTGGGAACTGTAGGTATTTACAGAATAAGTATGCATTATTTCAGATTATATGGATACATTATTGTCTTATGTCAAAATTGCTAAACCAAAACATTTTCAAAACAACCCAAAATAAGCCATTCAATTCACTTACTTATTATTGCATTAAATGACAGCAAAGCACAGGTTAATCAAATGCTGAATGCAACAGGAATCAAAGTAGTAGCAAGCTACATTACGGATGGTGGAAAAAACATATCACTTCAGATGACTCATCCAAGCTGAGTGGGTAAAATAGTACATTCATTTCAGAGGCCTAAAGTACATTCCATTTCTTGTAACTCTGACCTAGGCTGTGGACGATCTTCGTATTGTATCAAGTCAAAGAGGCATGGCAGACTGACCTAAAAGTGCATTTTTCCCATTCTCATCAGGCAGAAAGCGTCGATCCACAGCACACACCAGTATGTGTTCTGGGATGCTGGGGGACTTGGCACCGACTAACTCAAAGCCAGCTGGGACTTGGATTGGCTCTGTCAACATGGAGACCAGACGGAGGTCCCTACCGGCCTGACAGAAACCTGAGGAGAAGAGAGAGAACACCAGTCAACTCTGGAGTAAACATCCACAACAATAACCCCCCCCCCCCCCCCCCCCCCATTATTTAGGCAGGCCAGGGTGGAGTCCCATTGAGACCAAAGACTCTTTTACAAGAAGCCCTGCATGACAAGGGCTCCCTGCATGTAATCTACATGTCTACATTACAGTGGAACATGCTAAGGTGAATATTGCTGCAAACGTGGTGTTCCTAGGGAGAGAATGAACAAGATGTGTTCTTCAGATATGCTTTTTAGCAGGGATTTGAATCCCAGGGCTTCGCAACTTCTGAGAAAGTCCCAGGGCGAAAGGAGTTTGAGATTGTTTGACACTTACCGTCCATGGTGCAGCAGCTGTCTGGCGAGGGACCATGTAGGTAGGGTGGCGGGGGGCTGCTGGTGTCAGAGTTGCCGTCCACCTCCATCTCCTGCAGACCGTTAGAGGCCTGGTCGATCAGCTGATCCTGACCTGGAGGCTTCCCGCACGGCAGGTACAGGTCCACCTTGGGCTTTATATCTGTGCCCATAACACAATGACCCCTTAAGACATAATGTCCCCATAACACAATGAAGACATAAGACATAATGACCCCATAACACAATGACCCCGTAAGACATAATGGCCCTGTAAGAAACAAGGACTGTGTAAGACATCATTTCCACCTATGACATAATGTCGCCATAATACACAACACATTAAATTATCTTAGAGTGAAGATGCCATACAAAAGCAAGGAGCTGGAGATTGGACACTCTGCAAGGTATTTTTCAAGAGAAGGATGAACCCATAACACATTACATGGCCACATTCAAGTCTACCTTTCTTCAAGAGAACTACACTGAACAAAAATATAAACACAACATGCAACAATTTCAAATATTTTACTGAGTTACAGTTCAGTTGAAATACATTCATTAGCCCTGATCTATGGAATTCACATGACTGGGAATACAGGTATGCATCTTCTGGTTTCAGACACCAGATATAGTAGAGGTGTGGTCAGAAAAGCGGTCAGTCTCTGGTGTGGCCACAATCTGCCTCATGCAGCGTGACACATCTTCACATAGAGTTGATCAAGCTGTTGGTTTTGGCCTGTGGAATGTTGTCCCCCTCTTCAATGGCTGTGCGAAGTTGCTGGATATTGGCGGGAACTGGAATACGCTGTCGTACACCTCGATCCAGAGCATTTCAAACATGCTCAATGGGTGACATGTTTGGGGAGTATGCAGACAATGGAAGACCTGGGACATTTTCAGGTTCCAGGAATTGTGTACAGATCCTTGCGACATGGGGCCATGAATTATCATGCTGAAATGTGGTGATGGCGGATGAATGGTCAAGACCCTGGTGAGGATGACAAGCACGCAGATGAGCTTTCCTAAGCCGGTTTCTGACAGTTTGTGTGGAAATTCTTCGGTTGTGCAAACCCACAGTTCCATCAGCTGTCCGGGTGGCTGGTCTCAGACGATGCCGCAGGTGAAGAAGCCGGATGTGGAGGTCCTGGGCTGGCATGGTTACACGTGGTCTGCAGTTGTGAGGTTGGTTGGACGTACTGCCAAATTTTCTAAAACAAAGTTAGAGTTGGCTTATGGTAGAGAAAAAACATGACATTCTCAGGCAACAGCTCTGGTGGATATCCCTGCAGTCAAAACAGCACATTCTAGAGTGTCATTTTATTGTTCCCAGCACAAGGTGGACTTGTGTAATGATCAGGTGGATGGATTATCTTGGCTCTTTAACAGCAATGTAAACTAATTTGTCCACAACATTTGAGAGAAATAAGCTTTTTGTGCATATGGAACATTTCTGGGATCTTTCATTTCAGCTCATGAAACATTGGATCAACACTACATATTACTTTTATATTTTTGTTAAGTATAAATTACTGAGATGACATGGACTTGCTGTATGGGTATAATTGTCAAGTGCCATTCATTCTCAAGTGTCATTCAGCTGGTCAACATCAGCATAATTAAACATGATCAGAGATGGCAGTTTCAGTTTTAATGTGTTTCTGTTAACTATGATCCACTAAATGAAAGAGGCAGCTAGCTATAGCTAGTGTTTTGTTCTGTTTATATATCTAACAATCTAGATGAGGACACAGACAGACAGACAGACAGACAGACAGACAGACAGACAGACAGACAGACAGACAGACAGACGTACCCTCCATGTTGCCAGGATAATGGACCGGCTCCAGGTATAGCTGAGTGAAGATGGGCTGTGGGTCTCCACTGCTGGAGCGTAGGGAGGCCTTGATAGAGTTGTGGAGGGCCTCTTCGAAGCGAGCAGATTTCAGCTGCCCTGCATATGAATTCCCCATTATCTGGAATGAGAAGAAGGGTATACCATGAACAAAGGCACAGCTATCCACTCCAGGCTCAGCTCCATCCACATCAATAAGTAAGAGAGTAGAATCAGAGGAGGCTGGTGGGAGGAGCTATAAGAGGACGGCTAATTGCTGGAATGGAATAAATGGAACGGTATCAAACACATCAAACACATGTGGCCTGGTGACCCTGATAGAGTGTAAAGAGAGGGGGTAAGCTTAGGGAAAATCCCTTGTTCAAATAAATGGAAACTATATGGAAACTATGTTTGACTCCGTTCCATTAATTACATTCCAGCCATTACAATAAGCCCATCTTCCTATAGCTCCTCCCACCAGCCTCCACAGGTAAAAATCCAATCTACATAGGATACTTGTCCATACAAATGCTAAGATGAACTTAGATGCATCTTCCTGTGTGAGACTAAGCATGCACACACATGATTTCTCTTTCGCGTTTTCCCCTCTGTCGTTATCTCTGTTTCATATTTTTTCTGTTTTTGTCTCTTTCTCTTTACCTCTCTTTCGATCTCTCCTTCTGTCACTACTTTTCTCTCCCTCTGTCTTTCTCTCTGCCTGCCCTGCCCTGGCTCTGTTCCCTGTTGCCCCTTCCCCTGGTCCACTCTTCGGACATCGGCCGAGGCCAGCTGTGTGGGCCTGGGGTTGGTGTTGGATTTGGGCAGCAGGTAGCAGGTAGCAGCTAGACAGACAGGGAGGCACATGTGGCCTGGTGGCCCTGATAGAGTGGAAGGAGAGAGGGGATAAGCTTAGTGAAAAGCCCTTGTTCAAATAAAACAGAGACCACTGCAGGGCCAGAGGTCTCAAGCAAGGAAAATTGCCAAGTACCCTGATATAGCCAATCCCTACTAAATAACTCTCCTTTACCCTCATACTACCCTCTGGGGTCATTTTGACGCCAGAGGAATATTTTAGATCATAGCCCAAGGTGGTTTATTCAATTCTTCACATTTGTCATGACTTTGTCAATCAACTTGTTCTTAACAAATAAAAATTATTGTTTAGTGATTCTGTATCATGTTGGTCCCGTGTGGCTCAGTTGGTAGAGCATGGTGCTTGCAACGCCAGGGTTGTGGGTTCAATTCCCACGGGGGGACCAGGATGAATACGTATGAACTTTCCAATTTGTAAGTCGCTCTGGATAAGAGCGTCTGCTAAATGACTTAAATGTAAATGTAATGCAAATCCCAAAACACCTAATTTCCGCCTGTACTGATTTGATAGAACGGACCTTTATTTGAATCTAGGTTTCTCTGGAGAAATAATAACAAGTTATTCATACTACCAGGGGTGGAGGGGGACCTGTATCAATGATGTTGACCAGATAGACAGCTATTTCATGTACTTGCCTAAGATTGTCATTTTCTACACCATGCATCGTATAACTGTGTACAAAACCAAAATTACCTTATTTTGTGCACATAAAAATCAGCCAGTGGTACACAAAGTCTTCCACTGGTAGACATACTTGATATAACTGCAAAACAGAACTCAGATACACTCTGAATCTACACAGAGAGCTGTACTGGTGTGTATTCTCTGAAAAGTAGTTATTCTAGCCAAATCTCAAGAAATATTTAAATCCACGTTTCTCTGAAGACATAATATTAAGTTACACATATCCTCAGAGGGTGGAGGGGGACATGTACCAGTGATTTTGACCAGATAGACAGATCACCTGGCGACATGGAGCACCTTATGAACTCACCTATGGTTAGAACTTGGATTGAAGGTGTACAAAATGTAAATGACCTTACATATATGCTTTTTGAAGCATCCTGCCATTGGCCCTACCTCCCATTGTTCCCCTAGCAGTGATGCTAATGCTGGCTGTGGGGTAAGTAACTAAAGAAAACTAAGCAATATTATTGGTCATTGTCTCTCAGGATCAATGGGTGAATTCCTTTTTTGTCAATAAAACGAAGTATATTTAAAATGTTGGTGTACCGGCCATTTAAAAGGAAGTTGTACCACATAAATAAGAAAACATAAAAATTGACTTCAAAATTCTAAAAACTAAATTATACTACAATCAAATAATGGTAAATCAGCTTTTAAGTACTAATGTGGATTGTACTTTAGAAAATAGCGGTACATTATTTAAGAGAACAATTCATTTTTTTGTTCTACGGAATATGCAATTTAACAGTCAGTTTGCTAATAATACAGTCTGTTTTTGTTATTTTGTATTTCCGCTAACATTATTTACATGTCTAATGATGTTTTGAAAATAATTGCGTTGATATTTTTCTATGGTTGTTGCTTTTTTCATTAGTTTCAAAATGACCCCAGTTGATAATCCATGTATGTAAAACATGTTGGTAGTATGAGGGTTAAATTAATTTAAAAAATTCTGGACCGAGCACGCCCCCATTCTCATCGACGGGGCTGTAGTGGAGCAGGTTGAGAGCTTCAAGTTCCTTGGTGTCCACATCACCAACAAACTAGAATAGTCCAAACACACTAAGACAGTCGTGAAGAGGGCACGACAAAACCTATTCCCCCTCAGGAGACTGAAAAGATTTGGCATGGGTCCTCAGATCCTCAAACAGTTCTACAGCTGCACCATCGAGAGCATCCTGACTGGTTGCATCACTGCCTGGTACAGCAATTACTCGGCCTCCGACCGCAAGGCACTACAGAGGGTAGTGCGTACAGCCCAGTACATCACTGGGGCTAAGCTGCCTACCATCCAGGACCTCTACACCAGGCGGTGTCAGAGGAAGGCCCTAAAATTTGTCAACAACCCAAGCCACCCCAGTCATAGACTGTTCTCTCTGCTACCGCATGGCAAGCAGTACCGGATCGCCAAGTCTAGGACCAAAAGGCTTCTCAACAGCTTTTACCCCCAAGCCATAAGACTCCTGAACATTTTATGAAATGGCTACCTGGACTATTTGCATTGTGTCCCGCCAACCCTAACCAACCAACCCCTCTTTTACGCTGCTGCTACTCTCTGTTTACCATCTATGCATAGTCACTTTAACTATACCTACATGTAGATATTACCTGGGGCGGCAGCGTAGCCTAGTGGTTAGAGCGTCGGACTAGTAACCGGAAGGTTGCAAGTTCAAATCCCCGAGCTGACAAGGTACAAATCTGTCGTTCTGCCCCTGAACAGGCAGTTAACCCACTGTTCCTAGGCCGTCATTGAAAATAAGAATTTGTTCTTAACTGACTTGCCTAGTTAAATAAAGGTAAAAAATTAAAAAAATAAAATAATAATTAGCCCAACTAACCGGTGCCTAACCGCACACAGGTTAGGGCCTGTAAGTAAGCATTTCACTGTAAGGTCTACACCTGTTGTATTCAGCTCACGTGACAAACAAACTTTGATTTGAAGCCATTTATTTGCAGGGTTTACAAAGGAATGAAAAGAAAGTCACATTTTTTGGCAATGTCTTGGCTCCCTACCTTGGTCCTTGGGCTGGTGTTACTGTAGTGTTGTATAAACGCAGCCATTAACAGCCAAGTCAAGTCAAGCCACAGGTTGAAGGCTGTTTGGGAACAGCTAGGACTCTGTAACAATTACGTTATCTGTGGTGTGGAAGAGGCGTCTGTGCGACAGTTCTTTTTAAGGACAAGATTATTTGTGTATTTTGACTAATACAATGCCAGAAATATTGATTTTGACTATGTCAAGCAATTTAAGAATGGCCTTCAGAAAACAATTCCAAAACAAAACCCTGTATTACAAGCTTAAAAACATTCACAGGAATGCTACAAGCCTACATATAATATCTATAGTACCTCCAGAATTTGGAGACAAATTACATTTAAACATACTGTAACTAAACAACTTGCGTACATTTATTTGGTTAAAAAAAACGAGTTGCAGCCAATCCAGCTAATTTAATTTGCAAATGAATTGCCAATACCACTCGGCTAAGGTAACAATTATGAAATAGAACCAAACAAACTTAACTAAATCAAGAGATCACTTTGACAAATTAACCACTATCAAAAATGAATGATTAGCTAGTAGCTATCCCTCTCATATGAAAAGAAAGGTACAGTAGGCCTACCTTACAACAACCCAGGCTTCATTTTTTATCAATATCATGCAAATCATTACATGTGGTAAAAGCAAATTGCAACTGAAAACGTGGGTAATTAACTGCGAGTTGACAACAGCTGCTCAATGCAGGTCTTCGCTATCTGAGATCCTTGGGATGTCCAACTCTGACATCACCGCATTGAAGTTGACATTTTAAACAGTTAAGTTTAGGGTTAGGCAAGGGTTATGGTTAAGGTTAGGGTTAGGGTTAGGGTAGGGGTTAAGGTTGGGGTTTAAGGTAGGGACTTCCCAAGGATACCGGATACCACTAACTCTCAGTGCAGCCAGCCAAAGAACCACTTGCCTTTTTTTAAATGTGAAATCCTTAGTTGAAACAATAACAAAGCGTCCTCCCTCCCACTGTTTCAGCAAAAAGCTGAGAGATGGGCCTGGAGAAATGTAACCACTCTCAAATTCATATACAGAGCTATGGATGCAAGGACTGACCATCCATGATATATATGGTATCCATGATACCATCCATGATATTGTTTTAACCATGTTTGAGGCTATACACTGTTTGTTTACAAGTACATTATTTATAAACACTAGGGTATGACAATTTAACTAAGCTCATTAGGTTATATAAGTTATATTCTTCAAGAATCAATGGGTACATATAATTAATTTATAATAATAATAAGAGTCTTGGTGGTTCCAATCTTCTTCCATTTAAGAATGATTGAGGCCAATGTGTTATTAGGGTTCTGCAATGCTGCAGAAATGTTTTGCCACCCTTCCCAAAAATCTGTGCCTCGACACAATCCTGTCTCAGAGCTCTACCGACAATTCCTTCGACCTCATGGCTTGGTTTTTGCTCTGACATGAACTGTCAACTGTGGGACCTGATATAGACAGGTATGTGCCTTTCCAAATCATGCAAAAACCAAGCCATGAGGTCGAAGGAACTGTCCGTAGAGCTCCGAAAGGATTGTGTGGAGGCACAGATCTGGAGAAGGGTACCAAAAAAAATGTTTCAGCGGCAGGCACTGGGAGACTAGTCAGGATCGGGTGAAAGATTAACGGAGTAAAGTACAGAGAGACCCTTGATGAAAACCTGCTTCGCTGGGGGCAAATGGTTCACCTTCCAACAGGACAACGACCCTAATGTCACGTTCCTGACCTGTTTTCTGTTTTGTATGTGTTTAGTTGGTCAGGACGTGAGCTGGGTGGGAATTCTATGTTGTGTGTCTAGTTTGTCTGTTTCTATGTCAGCCTAGTGTGGGTTCTCAATCAGAGACAGATGGTAGTCGTTGTCTCTGATTGAGACTCACTAGTCCGGAGTTGTCCCTCTGTCCTGAGCTACCTCTCTGTCCTGAGCTACCTCTTTGTCCTGAACTACCTCTCTGTCCTGAGTTGTCTCCTCTATTGTAGAGGGGAGTTGGTGAAGGTTCCTGGACCATGGTCGGGGGCGAGGGTCGCCACTCAAGGGACGCTAAGGAGGTGGACAAAGACAATGGTGGAGTAGTGCCCTCGTCCACCGCCGGAGCCGCCACCGCGGACAGATGCCCACCAAGACCCTCCCCTTGAGTTTACGGGGTGCGCCCGGAGTTCGCACCTTGAAAGGGGGGTCTGTCACGTTCCTGACCTGTTTTCTGTTTTGTATGTGTTTAGTTGGTCAGGACGTGAGCTGGGTGGGAATTCTATGTTGTGTGTCTAGTTTGTCTGTTTCTATGTCAGCCTAGTGTGGGTTCTCAATCAGAGACAGATGGTAGTCGTTGTCTCTGATTGAGACTCATATATAGGAGGCTTGTTTTGTGTTGGGATTTTGTGGGTGTTTGTTACCTGTCTCTGTGTTTGTGTTCTGCACCAGATAGGTCTGTATCGGTTTTGCACATTTGTTATTTTGTATGTAGTTTGTAGTGTTTCACTTGTGTTTGTATTAAACATGTTTAAAACTAGCCGCGCTGCACTTTGGTCCTCTCCTTCACCCCTGGAAGAAAACCTTTACAGAAACACCCACCAAACCCGGACCAAGCAGCGTGGCAACGGGCAGCAGCAACAGCAGCAGCAGTACAAGGAGGAATGGACATGGGAGGATATTCTGGACGGAGATGGACCCTGGGCAGAGCCAGAGGAGTGTCGCCGTCCTAAAGCGGAGCTGGAGGCATCAAAAGCGGAGAGGCGGCATTATGAGGCGCTTGCAAGGCAGAGTGGCTGGAAACCCGAGAGGCTCACCCAAAAATTTATTGGAGGGGGGCTAAAGGGGAGTGTGGCGAAGCCGGGTTGGATACCTGAGCCAACTCCCCGGGCTTACCGTGGAGTGAGAGGGCGTCGTACCGGTCAGACACCGTGTTATGCGGTAAAGCGCACGGTGTCCCCAGTACGCGTGCTTAGCCCAGTGCGGGCTATTCCACCTTGCCGCACTGGGAGGGCTAGGTTGGGCATCGAGCTGGATGTCATGAAGCCGGCCCAACGTATCTGGCCTCCAGTACGTCTCCTCGGGCCAGCGTACATGACACCAGCCTTACAGGTGGTGTCCCCGGTTCGCCTGCATAGCCCAGTGCGGGTTGTTCCACCTCGCCGCACTGGCAGGGCTACGGGGACCATTCAACCTGGTAAGGTTGGAGAGGCTCGGTGCTCAAGAGCGCGTGTCCTCCTTCACGGTCCGGTATATCCGGCGCCACCTTCCCGCCCCAGCCCAGTACCACCAGTGCCTACACCACGCACCAGGCTTCCAGTGCATCTCCAGAGCCCTGTTCCTCCTCCCCGCACTCGCCCTGAGGTGCGTGCCCTCAGCCCGGTACCTCCAGTTCCGGCACAACGCATCAGGCCTATAGTGCGTCTCAGCCGGCCAGAGTCTGCCGTCTGCCCAGCGGTGCCTGAACTGGCCATCTGCCCAGCGCCGTCTGAGCCATCCGTCTGCCCAGCGCCGTCTGAGCCATCCGTCTGCCCAGCGCCGTCTGAGCCATCCGTCTGCCACGAGCCATTAGAGCCGCCCGTCTGTCCCGAGCCATTAGAGCCGTCCGTCAGTCAGGAGCCGCTAGAGCCGTCCATCAGTCAGGAGCTGCCAGAGCCGCCAGCCAGTCAGGAGCTGCCAGAGCCGCCAGCCAGTCAGGAGCTGCCAGAGCCGCCAGCCAGTCAGGAGCTGCCAGAGACGCCAGCCAGTCAGGAGCTGCCAGAGACGCCAGCCAGTCAGGAGCTGCCAGAGACGCCAGCCAGTCAGGAGCTGCCAGAGACGCCAGCCAGTCAGGAGCTGCCAGAGACGCCAGCCAGTCAGGAGCTGCCAGAGCTGCCCTACAGTCATGAGCTGCCCTTCAGTCATGAGCTGCCCTTCAGTCATGAGCTGCCCTCCAGTCATGAGCTGCCCTCCAGTCATGAGCTGCCCTCCAGTCATGAGCTGCCCTCCAGTCATGAGCTGCCCTCCAGTCATGAGCTGCCCTCCAGTCATGAGCTGCCACTCAGTCATGAGCTGCCACTCAGTCCGGAGCTGCCACTAGTCCGGAGTTGTCCCTCTGTCCTGAGCTATCTCTCTGTCCTGAGCTACCTCTTTGTCCTGAACTACCTCTCTGTCCTGAGTTGTCTCCTCTATTGTAGAGGGGAGTTGGTGAAGGTTCCTGGGCCATGGTCGGGGGCGAGGGTCGCCACTCAAGGGACGCTAAGGAGGTGGACAAAGACAATGGTGGAGTGGTGCCCTCGTTCACCGCCGGAGCCGCCACCGCGGACAGATGCCCACCAAGACCCTCCCCTTGAGTTTACGGGGTGCGCCCGGAGTTCGCACCTTGAAAGGGGGGTCTGTCACGTTCCTGACCTGTTTTCTGTTTTGTATGTGTTTAGTTGGTCAGGACGTGAGCTGGGTGGGAATTCTATGTTGTGTGTCTAGTTTGTCTGTTTCTATGTCAGCCTAGTGTGGGTTCTCAATCAGAGACAGATGGTAGTCGTTGTCTCTGATTGAGACTCATATATAGGAGGCTTGTTTTGTGTTGGGATTTTGTGGGTGTTTGTTATCTGTCTCTGTGTTTGTGTTCTGCACCAGATAGGTCTGTATCGGTTTTGCACATTTGTTATTTTGTATGTTGTTTGTAGTGTTTCACTTGTGTTTGTATTAAACATGTTTAACACTAGCCGCGCTGCACTTTGGTCCTCTCCTTCACCCCTGGAAGAAAACCTTTACACCTAAGCACACAGCCAAGACAATGCAGGAGTGGCTTCGGGACAAGTCTCTGAATGTCCTTGAGTGGCCCAGCCAAAGCCCATACTTGAACCTGATCTAACATCTCGGGAAAGACCTGAAAATAGCTCCCCATCCAACCTGACAGAGCTTGAGAGGATCTGCAGAGAAGAATGAGAGAAACCCCAAATACAAGTGTGCCAAGCTTGTAGCGTCATACCCAAGAAGTCTCAAGGCTGTAATCGCTGCCGAAGGTTCTTCAACACTGAGTAAAGGGTCTGAATACTTATTTAAATGTGATATATCTGGGGGGGGGGGGGGGGGGGGGGGTTCGGTATAAATTGGCACATACACACACACACACACAAAAAAACATTCTTCGACTTGTCATTATGGGATATTGTGTGTAGATTGATGAGGAAAAAAACTATTTTCTCAATTTTAGAATAAGGCTATAATGTAATAAAATGTGGAAAAAATCAAGTGGTCTGAACACTTTCCAAATGCACTGCATGTTTATGCAGCATTTATAGAGTATGACATAGGTTTATGCTATATAAATACAAGTATTACTTTGTTTACTAAAACATTTCCCCAACAACACTGTAGTCCCTTTTGTCTGGGTCTTGTTGTTTTCTAAAATAAGTAATGCATTTCTCTGTTTAAGTAAACTTACTGAGAATTTCTCATGCAAACTAAGAAAGGTCAACACATAGGTAATTGACACTAAAGAAGACACACTTCCCTCCATACCCAGCACTGACCGTTTTTATACTTTTTCTAACATTGATATTTAGATGTGTCAATGACAACCGTATAATTCTCAGTATCTTATTTGAAAATTGGGGAGACTTAAAAGAACATCAAAAGAGCTATACAATATATTCAGTATGACATCTGCCTCTGTCTGCTTCACCTGCAAACTTCAATAGTCCATTGTTAGAAAAATAAAAGCATGAGTAAGCCAGTCGGTGAGCCATTCATAATAATCTTCACATTATTTTACTAAAATATTGGATTCTACATATCAATTCATAATATAATTCTGTCATGCTGGAAACATAAATAAACAGACAGATGAAACATTAAAGCTGCAATATGTCACTTTTTGGGTGACCCGACCAAATTCACGTAGAAAAGTATGTTATAGATCTGTCATTCTCGTTGAAAGTAAGTCTAAGAAGTCGTAGAAATGTTCTGTGTGCTATTTCTATGCTTCCCGTTCTTAAGTTTAGTTTTTACACAGGCTTCAAACAGCTGAAAATACAATAGTTATGGTTATGGAAAATATTTTTCACACAGATTTAGATAGTACAATGATTCTCTACACTATACTTGCTTGTTTTATCATATAAACTAAAATTAGGAGAACTATTAGAATTTTTGCAATCAGGAAATGGCAGAGCGATTTCTGCATAGCGCGTCTTTAAGTCAGATTATGTTGATAATGGTCATTTTGTTTAACTGTCAATCTTTCAATGTCATCTTTGCATAGACAGTGTCAGGATTTGGCCAGGATTGTTCAGGTTTTGGTCACTAGATGCCCCCATTGTGCTTTTTTGACCCTTTTGTTTTTCCCTTGTTCTAGTTATTATTTGCACCTGTGCCTCATTTCCCTTGAACGTATTTAAACCCTTAGTGTTCCTCAGTTCTTTGCTCTGTGTTTGAATGTTTGCACCCTGCCCCAGCCATGCTGTGAACATTTGTTTCTCCAGTTGGATTTTCTTGCGGTACTCTGGTTTTGTTCTTGTTTATTTTTGATTATTCTTTTGAGGTTTGTTTTTTCCCTGCTGTTCTTACCACTTTGTGGATTTTCCTTGTGTCTTGGAGGATATACATTTTTTCTCTTGGATTTACTTTTGACGTTGTGGATTTATATTTTTGCCTGAAGATCTTTTTACTTTATTGAATTACCGTCTCAAGTTTATTGAATCACCGTCTCAAGTACTGCTGTGCCTCATCTTCTGGGTTCTGCCGACTATTAGTGGCTCAGTTTACTAAGTGACTGTTTCTCACACCGGAGACCCGAGTTCGTAACCGGGTCCTGACAGACAGGCAAACAGTGTGATTGACTTACTGACTGAGTCTTCAGTTCATTACTGCAGATCTACTCAACAGTTGGTTTAATCTAGCCACTTCTCACCTCCTCACCAATGGTTATAGTGGGTCGCAGGTAGTGTGTGAGACAGCTATAAACTATGATGTTAGCCAAACAGGGGCTCCATTACTCCTCAGCGCTTACTCATCATACACTCATTTCTGTTAATCATGATTTCTTTACTGGACGTCAGGGTTTGTGTTTGATGGTGAAATTAGTCTACTTTAAATCGTATTATTAGACAACACAGGGTCTGCATGTCTGTGTGGACTCTATATGCTCCATGGGGTAGTCCATTTGTTTTTTGGATGAAAGAAAGAGATGACTTGTGCTCCAAGAGGATAGTAGTAACCATTACAGTTTCCTGTCTGAGGTAAATCAAACACATGACCAATCAAAAACTCCCATAGTAAGCCTATTTCATACAGACCGGCGCTAGCAGCAAGTTCAACAGGGGGAATAGTGGTGTCACAGTGATTTATGTCCCCACAGCTTCCAGCAGCAGCTCCCTCCCTCCCAGCAGCCCCTGACTTTGACACAGCAGCCATTTATTTTAACCATTTGAAATGGAGATAATGAGGAATCCCAGTGGTTTCTTTGGCTTCAAAAGAGCCTTGCGTGTGAAAACAAAAGAGCCTGAGTCTAAATGGTAGTGTCACGTTCCTGACCTGTTTTCCTTGTTTTTGTATGTGTTTAGTTGGTCAGGGCGTGAGTTGGGGTGGGCATTCTATGTTATGTGTTTCTATGTTGGGTTAAATGTGTTGCCTGATATGGTTCTCAATTAGAGGCAGGTGTTTGACGTTTTCTCTGATTGAGAACCATATTAAGGTAGGCTGTTCTCACTGTTTGTTTGTGGGTGATTGTTCCTGTGTCTGTGTCTACCACTGTTTCGTTTGTTCGTTCGTTTTGGTAGTCTGTTCCTGTTTCATGCGTTCTTCGTGTTTATGTAAGTTCTTGTTTCAGGTCAGTCTGAATTGATTATTTTGTAATCAATTCAAGTGTTCTTCGTGTTTCGTCTTTCATTTATTAAATTCATTATGTATTCATCACCCGCTGCGCCTTGGTCCACTCATTGTCCTCAAGATGATCGTTACAGCTAGCTCTGTGGCCCTCCCTCCACCCATCCTTCACAACTGTATTGAGTGCCAGCCAAAGGCCCTGAAAAAGGGGAAGTGGCCCTTTCACCCCCCACCACCACCTGAGGAAAGATAGGTCATGTGACAAGGTGACTGGGGGACAAGAGATTTCAAAGATTTTACTGAGTTACAGTTCATATAAAGTAATTAGGCCCTAATCTATGTATTTCTCATCACTGGGAATCAAGATGTGCATCTGTTGGTCACAGATGCTGTACATCCATGGCTGTCCTCCACATGCTGCTGTGGTGGATATGATGCTGGAGAATATGATGCTGGGTTATATGACGCTTGTCCTAATTGAAAGACAGATTACATCAATAAAGTTTCTAGAACTTGTTTCTCCTCTGAAATTCTATCAGTATTTAGCAGGACAGAATACATGCTCCAGTGGATTTTTTCATGAATAATGCTTCACTTACTTGCATTCGGACTCTTGGTCCTTTGAAGTGGTGTCTGTGTTATAGGGGAGTAACGGGGGTGTCAGCAACAGGTGTGGCTGAAATAGCCGAATCCACAAATTTTAAGTGGTTTCCACATACTTTTGTATATATAGTGTACCTTAAAAAAAATTCTGGCATCTTTATTTCATTGTTTATTTAACCCTTATCTTACCAGGTAAGTTGATTGAGAACACATTCTCATTTACAGCAACGGCCTGGGGAATAGTTAAAGGGAAGAGGGGGGGGGGGGGGGGGGTTAAATGAGCCAATTGTAAGCTGGGGATAATTAGGTGACCATGATGGTATGAGGGCCAGATTGGGAATTTAGCCAGGACACCGGGGATAAAACCCCTACTCTTATGATAAGTGCCAAGGGATCTTTCTTGACCACTGAGAGTCAGGACACTGTTTAACGGAAAGACGGAATGAAACATGGGAACAATACTTTACATGTTGCCTTTATATTTGTTCAAAATAAAGGGTTGTGTTTCATTTGAGTACCATTTAACTTTGTTAAAATCAAATCAAAGTTATTTGTCACATGCGCCGAATACAACAGGTGTAGACCTTACCGTGAAATGTTTACTTACATGCTTACCCGCTAGCTGTCTGAATCGCCGTGTCTCCAGCTCGCCCAGCTACTCACTGGACCCAATGGTCCCTTGGCTACGCATGCCTCTCCTTATTGTCAATATGCCTTGTCCATTGCTGTTTTGGTTAGTTATTATTGCCTTATTTCACTGTAGAGCCTCTAGCCCTGCTCAATACGCCTTAGCTAAAATGGCATTGTTGGTTAAGGGCTTGTTATTAATTTATTTACCTTTATTTGGGGTAGGGGGCAGTATTTTCACGTCTGGATGAAATGCATGCCAAGAGTAAACTGCCTGCTACAAAGCCATAAAAGCTAGAATATGCATATTATTAGTTGATTTGGATAGAAAACGGTCTGAAGTTCCTAAAACTGTTTGAATGATGTCTGTGAGTATAACAGAACTCATATGGAAGGCAAAAACCTGAGAAAAAATCCAACCAGGAAGTGAGAAATCTGAGGTTGGTCGATTTTCATCTCAGCTCCTATTGAAGATACAGTGGGATATTGGTAATGTTGCACTTCCTCCTAAGGCTTCCACTAGATGTCAACAGTCTTTAGAACCTTGTCTGATGCTTCTACTGTTAATTGGGGCCGAAGGAGAGGGGAATGAGTAAGGTCTATCATGAGCTGAACATGCGCTGAACATGCGCTGACCATGCGCGTTCACGTGAGAGCGAGCTCTGTTCCATCGCACTACTGAAGACAAAGGAATTCTCCGGTTGGAACATTATTGAAGAATTATGTTAAAAACATCCTAAAGATTGATTCAATACTTCGTTTGTCATGTTTTTACGGACTGTAATATAACTTTTTTAACTTTTTGTCCGTACTTTTCGCTGGACTTGCCCGCGCGTCGTAAGTTTGGAAAGTGTACTGAACGCTAGAACAACAAGGAGGAATTTGGACATAAATTATGGACACTATCGAATAGCCCCCGCTATTCGATGCACAAAGCACAAAGCACCCTTTGTGCTGGTCAAGGGCAGTCAGGTCTGGAGTGAACCAAGGGCTATATCTGTTCCTGGTTCTACATTTTTTGAATGGGGCATGCTTATGTAAGGTGGTGAGGAAAGCATTTTTAAAGAATAACCAGGCATCCTCTACTGTCAGAGTGAGGTCAAAATCCTTCCAGGATACCCAGTCCAGGTCGATTAGCATTTGACAGTGATGAGGGGTGGTCGTTTGACCACAGACCCATTACGGACGCAGGCAATGAGGCAGTGATTGCTGAGATCCTGGTTGAAGACAGCAGAGGTGTATTTGGAGGGCAGGTTGGTCAGGATGATTTTTATGAGGGTGCCGTGGTTACAGATTTGGGGTTGTACCTGGTAGGTTCATTGATAATTTTGTGCGATTGAGGGCATCAAGCTCAGATTGTAGGATGGCCAGGGATTTAAGCATGTCCCAGTTTAGGTCACCTAACAGCACGAGCTCTGAAGATAGATAGGGGGCAATCAATTCACAATAGGTGAATCCAGGGCACAGCTGGGGGCAGAAGGTGGTCTATAGCAAGAGGCAACAGTGAGAGACTTGATTCTGGAAAGGTGGATTTTTAAAAGTAGAAGCTCAAATTGTTTGGGCACAGACCTGTATAGTAAGACAGAACTCTGCATGCTATCTCTACAGTAGATTGCAACTCCGCCCTTTTGGCAGTTCTATCTTGTCGGGAAATGTTATAGTTAGGGATGGAAATTTCCGGGTTTTTGGTGGTCTTCCTAAGCCAGGATTCAGACACGGCTAGGACATCCAGGTTGGCAAAGTGTGCTAAAGCAGTGAATAAAACAAACTTAGGGAGGAGGCTTCTAATGTTAACATGCATGAAACCAAGGATTTTACGGTTACAGAAGTCAACAAATGAGAGCACCTGGGGGATGGGAGTGGAGCTAGGCACTGCAGGGCCTGGATTAACCTCTACATCACCAGAGGAACAGAGGAGGAGTAGGATAAGGGTACGGCTAAAGGCTATAAGAACTGGTCGTCCGTACGTTCAGAACAGTGGAGGTAAACCTATCCATTGAGTGACGATGAGAGAGATATTGTCTCTAGAAACATAATTTAAACCAGGTGAGGTCCTGCATGTGTGGGAGGTGGATCTAAAGGGTTAAGAAAAATAAGAGTTAAAAAGATTTATTAAATAAACTTAAGTTTTATAAAGTAATGTGCGGGGGTACAGGTTAGTCAAAGTAATTGAGGTACTATGTACATGTAGGTAGGGGTAAAGTAACTATGCATAGATAATAAACAGCGAGTAGCAGCAGTGCAAAAAAAGGGGAGAGCACAGAGAGAGAAAAAAAGAGCTCAACCAGGCCATGCCAGTAGAGTGGAAGAAGCGCCAGGGGGCTGTAGGGTGGTGGGGTGGATTAGTCAGTGGGGACTATAAAAGTGGATGTACCAGGGTTTTAGGCCTGGTGTGAATGAGTGGCTGGGGTGAGTTGAAGGGGGCTAGGGAGATGGTCAAAAGGAGCATTTGGGCAGATGAAGAAGAAGTCATCATCATTAAGCCGCTGGAAGTTTACTGTCCAGTTATAAAAGTCATTTCTAAATTAGGGGATGGGGGAGTGCATGTGAAAAGGGAGAAGGGCTCAGAGTGGCTGAGAAGATCTGGGGGCGGTGCAGAGTAAAGCTGTGGCCTGTGGGTCTGAGGGACTCTGTGGGACTGGGGGGAAATTCATTACGGGCACAGCCCAGCCTTTGTTCTGGCAGTAGGTTGATTGGAGTGCTGACCTTGCCTCCCAGCCTGCCCTGCACACTCTGCTCTGACTGGACCAGTGGAGGATGAGTTTAAGAGCAAGGCATTTAACCTTCAACTAAATTCCAACCTCAGCCACAGCAGACAAAGGTTGGCAGAATTTATTAGCAAAGGCTTGCCTAAACAGCCGCTATTAGGATGATATAGATGCTATACAAACTTGGATAATATAGATCCTATACAACCTGAAACAAAGAGTTGAAAAACTGTTGTGTTTCCCGGGAGGAGATTTTGTCAGCTCTACGTGAAAAATCAGTTTCTGGTTCTGATTCTGATGAGTACGGTCGTGGCCAAAAGTTTTGAAAATGACACAAATATTAATTTCCACAAAGTTTGCTGCTTCAGTGTCTTTAGATATTTTTGTCAGAAGTTACTATGGAATACTGAAGTATAACTACAAGCATTTCATAAGTGTCAAAGGCTTTTATTGACAATTACATTAAGTTGATGCAAAGAGTAAATATTTGCAGTGTTGACCGTTCTTTTTGAAGACCTCTGCAATCCGCCCTGGCATGCTGTCAATTAACTTCTGGGCCACATCCTGACTGATGGCAGCCCATTCTTGCATAATCAATGCTTGGAGTTTGTAAGATTTAGTGGGTTTTTGATGGTCCACCCGCCTCTTGAGGATTGACCACAAGTTCTCAATGGGATTAAGGTCTGGGGAGTTTCCTGGCCATGGACCCAAAATATCGATGTTTTGTTCCCCGAGCCACTTAGTTATCACTTTTGTCTTATGGCAAGGTGCTCCATCGTGCTGGAAAAGGCATTGTTCGTCACCAAACTGTTCCTGGATGGTTGGGAGAAGTTGCTCTCAGAGGATGTGTTGGTACCATTTTCTATTATAATTAGAAAGGGGATTCAACAAAGAAAAGGACTTTACCCCAGTCCTCAGCAGTCCAATCCCTGTACCTTTTGCAGAATATCAGTCTGTCCCTGATGTTTTTCCTGGAGAGAAGTGGCTTCTTTGCTGCCCTTCTTGACACCAGGCCATCCTCCAAAAGTCTTCGCCTCACTGTGCGTGCAGATGCACTCACACCTGCCTGCTGCCATTCCTGAGCAAGCGCTGTACTGTTGGTGCCTCGATCCCGCAGCTGAATCAACTTTAGGAGACGGTCCTAGCGCTTGCTGGACTTTCTTGGGCACCCTGAAGCCTTCTTCACAACAATTGAACCTCTCTCCTTGAAGTTCTTGGTGATCCGATAAATGGTTGATTTAGGTCCAATCTTACTGGCAGCAATATCCTTGCCTGTGAAGCCCTTTTTGTGCAACGCAATGGTGATGGCACATGTTTTCTTGCAGGTAACCATGGTTGACAGAGGAAGAACAATGATTCCAAGCACAACCCTCCTTTTAAAGCTTCCAGTCTGTTATACGAACTCAATCAGCATGACAGAGTGATCTCCAGCCTTGTCCTCGTCAACACTCACACCTGTGTTAACGAGAGAATCACTGACATGATGTCAGCTGGTCCTTTTGTGGCAGGGCTGAAATGCAGTGGAAATGTTTTTTGGGGGGATTCAGTTCATTGGCATGGCAAAGAGGGACTTTGCAATTAATTGCAATTCATCTGATCACTCTTCATAACATTCTGGAGTATATGCAAATTTCCATCATATAAACTGAGGCAGCAGACTTTGTGACAATTAATATTTGTGTCATTCTCAAAACTTTTGGACACGACTGTATATAAAGTTGGTATAATGTCTTTGCATAACAGAAAACAATGCATTCTAGGCAGCTACATCTAAACAATATTGAAGATTACAAAATTAATTTAAATGCACATGGTCAAAATTTCCTAAACAAAATACCAAACTTGACCTTTTTGCTATCAGTTTAGCTATGTTATTGTGAAAAAATACCCTACTACAGTTTCACTTAGTGTTCTATTTAACAACAAAAATGTCTGCTTTCATTTCAGGTGTTGATGACAAACTGAATCAATCCCCCTCCAAGGAACTGTCATAAAATCTAACTTAATTTACTGCATTTCCACACAATTTCAAAACAAAAAAATGCAATTTGGAGAACAAAAACAAAAACAAGCCACATTGACTCCAGACATATGCAGAAAATGTCTGCTTTCATTTAATTTAATTTCAGGCCTGGTGGACAAATTCAATTAATATGGGGGAATTACTGATCATTTACAATGCTGTGGCTCGCTGAGTAAGTCTAATAAAATGGAAGCCCTGCGAGTGAACCCACTCAGGTTTTTACAATGCTGCCCAGCCTGGGGTGACCACCAGAATCAAGCATGTAGTCATTGCATACTATGAATATGGGACTAAATAATTCACTATTTACTGCTTGTGAATTGGTCCCAATACATTTGGGACCCTAAAATGGAGGGACTATGTACAAAAAGTGTTGTAATTTCTACACAGTTCACCCGATATTGATGGAAATACCCACAAATTAAAACTGACAGTTCACACTTTAACGTCATAGTCCCTGTATCATTTCAAATCCAAAGCACCCGGAGTACGGAGCCAAAACGACAACAAATGTGTCACTGTCCCAGTACTTTTGGAGCTCACTGTACATCAATAGTTCCTCCATTCTTATAAAAGAGATGTCCAAACAGACTACTTTAGAACCTTTCTGAATGGACATAGAGAGAATTAGAAAAACTCACCATCAATCAAAGCCACCAGCTCATCTTAGACACAAGAGCAGATCACATTTCTCCTTTCCTAAAAACATATACATCTAGGCCTACCATCAAATCCTGGCTGTATGCTATCAGAAAGTAGGCAACATTAGGATAATGCGAAAACAATGTAGGAAAGGAAAAGTGTGAATGGGGGATAGAGAGACAGCTATATATTTTTTGTGTATCTGTCTTGCATAGCAGAGGTGGTCACCTAAATTCACTGTAGTATCCAAGCCTAGGCTGGTGGTGATAAATTGATACATTGCAGCACTGATGCATTATAAACATAGCCTACAGGACAGACAGAGACAAATGCATGCATTCATTCATTCAAACAACGAACATGGCAGAATGGCAGAACACTTGTCCCGGGGAACACTTGCTATTGGTCGAACCAAAGGTTCAATAGGGGAGACGCTAGCCCAACATGTTCCATTTACACACAGTTGTTCGGAGAAACAGATTGCTAATTATAATGAACAAAATAAAAGTGTTGGTCCCATGTTTCATGAGCTGAAATAAAAGATCCCAGAAATATTCCATTCACACAAAAAGCTTATTTCTCTGTAATGTTGTGCACAAATTTGTTTACATCCCTGTTAGAGTGCATTTAAACAGCATGATGATTACACAGGTGCACCTTGTGCTGGGGACAATGTTGTGGCATTATGTTGTCACACAACATAATGCCATAGATGTCTCAAGTTTTGAAAGAGTGTGCAATTGGCATACTGACTGCCGGAATGTCCAGCAGAGCTGCTGCCAGAGAATTTAATGTTCATTTCTCTACCATAAGCCGCCTCCAACGTCATTTTAGATAATTTGGCAGTATGTCTAACTGGCCTCACATCCGCAGACCATATGAAACCCCGCCAGCCCAGGACCTCCACATCCGGCTTCTTCACCTGCGGGATCGACTGAGACCATGCAACTGTGGGTTTGCAGAACTGAATAATTTATGCACAAAGTGTCAGAAACCGTCTCAGGGAAGCTCATCTGCATGCTCGTTGTCCTCACCAGGGTCTTGACCTGACTGCAGTTTGGCGTCATAAGCGACTTCAGTGGGCAAATGCTCACATTTGATGGCCACTGACACGTTGGAGAAGTGTGCTCTTCACATTATTATATTTTTGTTCAGTGTAGCAGAGGTATGCCTCTGTCTTCGTCTGTTTTCCGTAAAGAAGTGCTGTAACATAGAAATATGGCCATGTGGGAACCCTAACCCTACAAAGGTGTGTAGTAATTTAACTTCATTTATATATACAGTATATATATATTTTTTGCTGATATGAAAGATGTTTCCTTATGTTTCCAAAACCATACCTCAAAAGATGCGTTTTAACGTTCAGAAAGCGCGTCTGGGCTTGTAACAAAACTCCCCCGGCCAGAAGATACTATTGTCAATAGGCGCTAAAGGTAGTTAGCATCTATGAATGAGCTAGGGGAAGCGAATACAAGCAGGATGGAATAAAATATATAGGAAAACTTCCAAAACACCAAACGTAAACCTGGGAAATAACGCACAATCCTTCCCTGTGCCCAATACAAAACTTTAACCCTCTCATAGGAACATAAAAGTACAGTAGGCCTACCTTGCAACATTAGAACATTAGAATGTGTTGCTGCCTTGCTATGTTGTCGTCTTAGGTCTCTCTTTATGTAGTGTTGTGTTGTCTCTCTTGTCGTGATGTGTGTTTTGTCCTATATTTATATGTTATTTATTTATTTTAATCCCAGCACCTGTCCCCGCAGGAGGTCTTTTGCCTTTTGGTAGGTCGTCATTGTCAATAAGAATTTGTTCTTAACTGACTTGCCTAGTTAAATAAAGGTTAAATAAAATAAAAGAACATCCCAGGCTTCATTTTCATCAATATCATGGAAATCATTACATGTGATATAAGAAAATTGCGAATGAAAACATGGGTAATTCACTGGTGAGTTGAGATCAAGGAACAAGGCTTCCGGTCTCGAAGCACAGTTTTGGCTGCTCCTACAGTTTTGCTTCGGTACTGCAGTGTAACTGACGCCTGGCCGAAAAATACAATTTCCATACACGGCCACATAGAGAAGTCAGATTAGAAAAGTCCTTATACGATACCTTAGTCATCACCTTTGTTTTATTCATTACTCACAACCGAAGATATTAACATTTTATATTTATCCAATGTCTGCCATGTTGTTGGATGACGTCGCACTTAGAGCTAGTGCGTATATGATGTCGGTCCATATAAACCGGATGCAATCCAGAAATAGACGGTCCATAAATCGGTGTATGTGAATTTAAGTAGATTACCTTGAAAACACCTGGCGGACATCTTGGAAGCAGTCTCCAGCTCTTATTATACCTCAGTGGTTGAGATCAGTTGTTTTATATGGCTCAGCGCTGCCAGCCAAGCACCATTGAACTTTTATTTTTATCTACAGCAACAGTTTCTGAATGTAACAGGCTGTTGCTGCAATTTCAGGTAAAAACTCAATAAAACTAGCATCAAATATAAGGAAAATGTCTGTACATTTCAGCTGTTTCAAAAACATTGTTCTGCTATTAAGATTTTTTCTGTTGAAGTATTTGGCTTAACAAGACAATTCTGTTCACACTGCCCTGCTTGGAGGAGGGCAACTGTCAGGTGACTGTCGTGCATTACCTCAAGAGGTAGCGGTCGGGACATAACTTGTCTAATTCTCTGGATTTTTTCCCATAGCTCTCGAGAAATACCTTCTAATTTCATCAATGTAAAATGGCCATAATAAAGGACTTGACAGGAGAAAAGGAAAATAAAGTATCTCAGCTTGACTCACTTTAGTGGTTATGTACCCTGATCGCATCATCACAGCTAACATCAACATTTGGGCATCTGGTCAACACCTCACTGCTCATCCCCTCACTAAACTCTAAACCTTTCATGGTCAGTTTGACCAGACCTGTCCTCTTCTGGCCTTCAATTGGTATTTAGACCGGCCTATTTGTTAGGGGGAGGGAAATATTATTAAAACACTTTGTGTTATCAGATGACAGGAGGGAGCAGTGAGAGGTGGAGTTCCATTTCAGGTGACAGGCCTGGGCTGCACTTTTCCCCACACATCAATCACTAACTGCATGTTGCTATTATATCACATAGCTATCAGTATAGGATAGTTCATATTAGTATATTCAGTTGTACTCAGAAGGCAACAAAAATGTATCATGATTGATTTTTACTAAATCTGATCATATAAATCTAAAAGTAATGCTCAAATATCCAGACCACTTTAGAGCACAATTCAACTTGATGAATAAATGCCTTTCGAAAATAGGAAGAAAGAAAGAAAGATAGAAAGAAAGGAAGAAGACACCTCACTGAATAGGACCCCTCCATTGATTCTTTCTTCCCTCATTCAAAAGTCCCAGGCCACCTTGAATTCATTTGAGTGACACATTGACAAATAACGTCCTTAATGTCCTAAGGAAGGAGCCTTACCCCTCTCTACCTCCTCCCCTCTTCACTCCCTTGAGAGGCGATCAGCTGTATCCATCATGCCTCTCTTCCTGACCTCTAGGCACCTCTTCTGCATCAGTGCCGACACACACACATGCACCCCCACTACTCCTGTCCACCCCTAAACCCCTCCTGATTAATAGTATGTAGCCATGTTGCCCCTGGTGACTTGCCTGGCTACCCGTCCACCTCGCTCCGGCCAAACGTCATGCCCACTAATGTTTCTTCTCCACGATCAATCTAGATTTGCTTCCTGCCCGACAACTTTTCAAATCCGAATACATTCATATCGTTCTGATTGGTCACAGAAACCGATAGGTTGGGGCAGAGCCTGCCTACACGAATCATGAATCACATAATTTTGACATCAGCAAAAATGCCTTCTAGGATAGCAGGTTATGAAGCGATATATAGAGCAGTGAAATAAAATACAGGATGAGTTGTCAGGCAACCTGTTGACAGGGTTTACACTTTAAATCCCATTCCCCATAGCTGACCACAGCACAGCCAGGACCCACAGTGGTCACAGTGGCAGCAGGGCTTCTCCTCTCTTCTTTTTGTCTTAATGGAACAATGGTGGCCGAGGGGGCCTTTGTTAGGCCATGACACAAACATAAAACTCACTGATGAGAACAGTGACAGTAAACCCATTCAGGCATAGTGGACACTTCTTAATCGATATTGATCCTGCGGTAGACGGGATATTTTCCTGACAGATGTGCCAGTCAGGACTGAGAGGAGCTGAGTGGAGCTGAGGCTGTCTGCAGGTCTTGATGTGGGTTGAGAGGATAAATATGCGGGTTAATTAGTTACTGTGGGAAGTTAAGATGTGTTCTTGTTTGACAATGTTACTTATTTCCCTCTTTGTTCCTTTTCTAAGATTCTAAAATGTTACATTTAGCCACACACAAAACACATGTGTATGATACAGCAGTTGATACAAAAGCACTGATTGAAACAACATTTCAAAACCTGCATGATTTTGTTATATACATTTTTTATATTAAAACACAATGCAAGACTCAAAATGTACTGTACTCCGCACTTAATAACCACAATGTGGTTTATATTGTAATTTAATCTGCTCTGTCTGTCCAAGACAACTAACCAGGCCATTGTTGAACTCTTAAATCCGGAAATGGATATTCTGAATGTCTAAGTTCAAGTTCCAATGCATCAAAACAGTGAGCAAGAGAGAGAAACAAAGAGGGGGAGAAATAGAGAGAGACGGAGACGGAGACGGAGACGGAGACGGAGACGGAGACGGAGACGGAGACGGAGACGGAGACGGAGACGGAGACAGAGACGGAGACAGAGACAGAGACAGAGACAGAGACAGAGACAGAGAGAGAGAGAGAGAGAGAGAGAGAGAGAGAGAGAGAGAGAGAGAGAGAGAGAGAGAGAGACCAACTGAAGTCATGATCCATAAACTTTCCAAGTAATATGACATACAGTATCTCAGGCTAGAAGGATGGGAGAGAGAGGGAGATACAGAGAGAGACAGAGACAGAGAGAGACAGAGACAGAGACAGAGAATCAGCCCATGCCCCTGCTCTTCTCAGGTAAACATTTACTCTCCCTGAGAGAGAGAAGGGGTAATGAAAGAGATCTGAGAGAGCTGAGAGAGAGAATGAGAGAGAGAGATGGAGGGAGAATGAGAGAGAGAGCTGAGAGAGAGAATGAGAGAGATAGCTGAGAGAGAGAATGAGAGAGAGAGATGGAGGGAGAAAAAGAAAGAGATCTTCCCCTACTGTTCGTACTACAACTATTTGCACATTGTTAAAAACACTGCACAGCTGATAATAGAACATTTGAAACATCCTTATAGTTGAAACCTTCATGAGTGCAGTGTTTACTGTACATTTTGTTGATGTTGTTTTTTGTTTCTAATCAGTTTTGTTTATTGTTTAATTCACTTGCTTTGGCAATGTGTTTCCAATGCCAATAAAGCCCCTTTGAATTGACAGAGAGATAAACCAGAGAGATGGAGTGAGAGAGAGAGAGAGAGAGAGGCCATACTGTTTACAGGCTGTACTGTTTCCTATTACTCACCTCTTGGCCACAGCACAGTAGACTATATGAATCCAGACATTGACCCTTTCTCTCTTAGCTCATTCACCGTCAAGCCACTAACACCTCTGTCTGATCACAGCCAAATGACGTTGTTCCTCAAAGAACAGACAATGGAACAACCACACATTCACAACCCAGTAAGCTGTACAACATCATAAATTCATACAGATGGGCCCAAAACAGCACAGAAGAATACCAGAAAGCAACCAGTAACCAAAATATCCAAACACTCTTACATAACTTTCTGGATACCACATTCACTCACAGTAATGAAGGCATCAATCCAGCAGTAAGTTAATATATATATATATATATATATATATATATATATATATATATATATATATATATATATACACTGCTCAAAAAAATAAAGGGAACACTTAAACAACACAATGTAACTCCAAGTCAATCACACTTCTGTAAAATCAAACTGTCCACTTAGGAAGCAACACTGATTGACAATACATTTCCCATGCTGTTGTGCAAATGGAATAGACAAAAGGTGGAAATTATAGGCAATTAGCCAGACACCCCCAATAAAGGAGTGATTCTGCAGGTGGTGACCACAGACCACTTCTCAGTTCCTATGCTTCCTGGCTGATGTTTTGGTCACTTTTGAATGCTGGCGGTGCTCTCACTCTAGTGGTAGCATGAGACGGAGTCTACAACCCACACAAGTGGCTCAGGTAGTGCAGCTCATTCAGGATGGCACATCAATGCGAGCTGTGGCAAGAAGGTTTGCTGTGTCTGTCAGCGTAGTGTCCAGAGCATGGAGGCGCTACCAGGAGACAGGCCAGTACATCAGGAGACATGGAGGAGGCCGTAGGAGGGCAACAACCCAGCAGCAGGACCGCTACCTCCGCCTTTGAGAAGGAGGAGCACTGCCAGAGCCCTGCAAAATGACCTCCAGCAGGCCACAAATGTGCATGTGTCTGCTCAAACGGTCAGAAACAGACTCCATGAAGGTGGTATGAGGGCCCGACGTCCACAGGTGGGGGTTGTGTTTACAGCCCAACTCCGTGCAGGACGTTTGGCATTTGCCAGAGAACACCAAGATTGGCAAATTCGCCACTGGCGCCCTGTGCTCTTCACAGATGAAAGCAGGTTCACACTGAGCACATGAGCACATGTGACAGACGTGACAGAGTCTGGAGACGCCGTGGAGAACGTTCTGCTGCCTGCAACATCCTCCAGCATGACCGGTTTGGCGGTGGGTCAGTCATGGTGTGGGGTGGCATTTCTTTGTGGGGCCGCACAGCCCTCCATGTGCTCGCCAGAGTCAGCCTGACTGCCATCAGGTACCGAGATGAGATCCTCAGAGCCCTTGTGAGACCATATGCTGACACATGCACATTTGTGGCCTGCTGGAGGTCATTTTGCAGGGCTCTGGCAGTGCTCCACCTGCTCAAAGGCGGAGGTAGCGGTCCTGCTGCTGGGTTGTTGCCCTCCTACGGCCTCCTCCACGTCTCCTGATGTACTGGCCTGTCTCCTGGTAGCGCCTCCATGCTCTGGACACTACGCTGACAGACACAGCAAACCTTCTTGCCACAGCTCGCATTGATGTGCCATCCTGGATGAGTTGCACTACCTGAGCCACTTGTGTGGGTTGTAGACTCCGTCTCATGCTACCACTAGAGTGAGAGCACCGCCAGCATTCAAAAGTGACCAAAACATCAGCCAGGAAGCATAGGAACTGAGAAGTGGTCTGTGGTCACCACCTGCAGAATCACTCCTTTATTGGGGGTGCCTGGCTAATTGCCTATAATTTCCACCTTTTGTCTATTCCATTTGCACAACAGCATGTGAAATTTATTGTCAATCAGTGTTGCTTCCTAAGTGGACAGTTTGATTTCACAGAAGTGTGATTGACTTGGAGTTACATTGTGTTGTTTAAGTGTTCCCTTTATTTTTTTGAGCAGTGTATATTCAGGAAAACGGCAAACGAAGCACAACTGAAATTGATAAAAAAACAAAACAAAAAAGACCACATATGACAACTGGTTTGACGCATATTGTTAAATTATAAGGAAAAAAATTAAAACACTATCAAACCAAAAGCACAGAGACCCAAATAATGGTGAATTATGCCTCAATTACTGTGAGACTTTAAAACTCTATAAACATACACTCAGAACCAAAAAAGCACAGTACGACAGCAAGCAGTTGACACTAACTGAGGAGCCCATAAACATACACAACTTCTGGCAAAATTGGAAAAAACTAAACAAGAAAAATTTGTGATACAAAATAGTGACATATGGACAACCCATTTTAAAACACTCTACAACACTGTTCAAATTGACACAAACGCAGAATAATGCTAAATTCATGAAAAATGTAATGGATTAGAAAAAGCTATAAAGGACAATCAAAATCCATTTGACTCACAAATTACTGACCAGGAGCTCTATAAGAAACTTCAGGCCCTCAAATGTAAAAAAGAATGCAGTCCTGATGGCATAGTAAATGAGATGCTCAAATTCACTAGTGCAAAATGTCAATTAGCTATATTAAAACTGTTTAATTTGATCCTGAGTGTAGGTTATTTTCCTGACATCTGGAATCAAGGACTCATAACCCCAATCTTCAAGAACAGAGACAAATTTGACCCTAACAATTAGAGGAATTTGTCTGAACAGTAACCTGGGGAAGGTGTTCCATAGTATTATAAATGCAAGAGTTCTAAACTTCGTTAATAAGCACAATGTCTTGAGTAAAAGCCAAATTCGGATTTATACCAAAACATCTCACGACCGATCATATTTACACCCTACACACCCTGATAGATAAACATGTCCATCAAAATAATACCAAAATGTACACTTGCTTTATCGACTTCCAAAAAGCATTTGATTCAATTTGGCATACAGGACTGTTCTACAAATTATTGAAAGTGGTGTAGGGTGTAGGGTGTAAAACATATGACATAATTAAACTGGCAATATGTGTAGCATCAAAGTTGGCAAGAAAATTACAGAATTCTTTCGCCAGTGGCGGGGCCTTTGTCAGGGTTGCAATCTGAGCCCTGCACTCTTAAATATTTACATCAACGAATTGGCCACTATTCTAGAAAAATCCTCAGCCTCTGGTGTTAGTCTCCACAAATCAGAGATTAAATGTCTGTTCTTCGCAGATGACCTATGCTTGCTGTCACCCAAGGCAGAGCCTGGACCTGCTAGAGCAGTACTGCCAGACCTGGGCCCTGGCAGTAAACCCCAAAAAGACTAAAATAATGATTTTCCAGAGGAGATCCAGATCTGAGGGAAATAGACCAAAGTTCTCAATTGGTACAAAATATATAGTACTGCACACACTACAATTACTTAGGTTTAAAAATAAGCTCAGCTGGACACATTAATGATGCAGTGAATGAACTGAGAGAGAAAGCACGCAGGGCATTCTACGCCATTAAAAAACGAATTCAAATTGTTATAAACATTTGGCTAAAACTAATTGAATGTGTCATTGAACCAATTGCAGTTCATGGCAGCGAGGTGTGGGGTCCACTTGCAAAACAAGATTTCACCAAATGGGACAAACACCTTGAAACCCTGCATCAAATCAAATCAAATTGTACCAGTCACATGCGCCGAATACAACACCTTACAGTGAAATGCTTACTTACGAGCCCCTAACCAACAGTGCAGTTTCAAAAAATACAGATAAGAATAAGAGATAAAAGTAACAAGTAAATAAAGAGCAGCAGTGAAATAACAATAGCAAGACTATATACAGGGGGGTACCGATACAGAGTCAATGTGCGGGAGCACCGGTTATTTGAGGTAGTATGTACATGTAGGTAGAGTTATTAAAGTGACTATGCATAGATGACAACAGAGAGTAGCAGTGGTGTAAAGAGGAGTGGGGGGGTACACTGCAAATAGTCTGGGTAGCCATTTGACTAGATGTTCAGGAGTGTTATGGCTTGGGGGTAGACGCTGTTTAGAAGCATCTTGGACCTAGACTTGACACTCCGGTATTGCTTGCCGTGCGGTAGCAGAGAGAACAGTCTATGACTAGGGTGGCTGGAGTCTTTGACAATTTTTATGGCCTTCCTTTGACACCGCCTGGTATAGAGGTCCTGGATGGCAGGAAGCTTGGCCCCACTGGGCCGTTCGCACTACCTGTCACGCCCTGGCCATAGAGAGGGTTTTAGTCTCTATTTTGGTTAGGCCAGGGTGTGATTAGGGTGGGCATTCTATGTGTAATATTTATTTGTTTTTGGCCGAGTGTTGTTCCCAATCAGAGGCAGCTGTCTATCGTTGTCTCTGATTACCATACTTAGGCAGCCTTTTCACACCTGTGTTTTGTGGGTAGTTGTTTTCTGTTTTGTGTCTGTACCAGACAGAACTGTTTCGTTTTGTTCTACTTTGTTATTTTGTTTCAGTGTTCAGTTTGAATAAATCATCATGAACATGTACCACTCTGCGATTTGGTCCTCTTCTTCAGACGAGCGTTACAGAACTACCCACCACCAAAGGACCAAGCAGCGTGGCCAGGAGGAGCAGGGTTCCTGGGCCCGGGAGAAGAGAGAGTGGAGGACATATTGGACATGGGAGCAGGTTATGGCAGGTGACAAGACCCTGCCATGGAAAAAGGCAGAAGTAGTGAGGGAGGAACGACAACGATACCAGGAGTCACGGCAACGAAGCAGTCATGAGAGGCAGCCCCCCAATTTTTTTGGGGGGGAGGCACACGAGGAGATTGGCTGAGTCAGGTTGGAGACGTGAGCCAACTCCTCGTGCTTACCGTGGGGAGCGTGGTACTGGTCAGGCATCGTGTCATGCGGTGGAGCGCATGGTGTCTCCAGTGCGCGTTCACAGCCCGGTGCGCTGTATCCCAGCTCCCCGCATCAGCCAGGCTAGAGTGGGCATCCAGCCAGGACGGATGGTGCCGGCTCAACGCATCTGGCCGCCAGTGCGTCTCTACGGCCCAGGATATCCTGCGCCGTCTCTGCGCACTGTGTCTCCGGTGCGCCTGCACAGCCCAGTGCGTCCTGTGCTAGCGCCCCGTATTTGCCAGGCAAAAGTAACCATCCAGCCAGGACGGGTTGTGCCAGCTCTACACTTGAGACCTCCAGTGCGCCTCCACGGCCCAGTGTATCCGGTGCCTGCCCCACCCCTCTAGTGTGTCTCTCCAGCCCGGTGAGTCCTGTGCCTGCTTCACGGACCAGGCTTCCTGTGTGTCTCCCCAGCCTGGTGAGTCCTGTGCCTGCTCCAAGGACCAGGCCTCCTGTGTGTCGCCCCAGCCTGGTGAGTCCTGTGCCTGCTGCACGAATGAAGCCTCCAGTGATGATCCATGGCACGAAGCATCCAGTGATGATCCATGGCACGAAGCCTCCAGTGATGATCCATGGCACGAAGCCTCCAGTGATGATCCATGGCACGAAGCCTCCAGTAATGATCCATGGCACGAAGCCTCCAGTGAGGATCCATGGCACGAAGCCTCCAGTGATGATTCATGGCACGAAGCCTCCAGTGATGGTCCATGGTCCGGAGCCTGCAACGAGGGTCCCCAACCCGGGGCCTGCAATGAGGGTCCCCAGTCCAAGGCCTGCAGCGAGGGTCCCCCGCTGCCGTGAATAGATGCCCACCCGGACCCTCCCCTTTGGAGTCAGGTTTTGCGGCCGGAGTCCGCACCTTTGGGGGGGGTACTGTCACGCCCTGGCCATAGAGAGGGTTTTAGTCTCTATTTTGGTTAGGCCAGGGTGTTAGGGTGGGCATTCTATGTGTTATATTTCTTTGTTTTTGGCCGAGTGTTGTTCCCAATCAGAGGCAGCTGTCTATCGTTGTCTCTGATTGGGAATCATACTTAGGCAGCCTTTTCCCACCTGTGTTTTGTGGGTAGTTGTTTTCTGTTTTGTGTCTGTACCAGACAGAACTGTTTCGTTTTGTTCTACTTTGTTATTTTTTTTCAGTGTTCAGTTTGAATAAATCATCATGAACACGTACCACGCTGCGCTTTGGTCCTCTTCTTCAGACGAGCGTAACACTACCCTCTGTAGAGCCTTGTGGTCGGAGGCCGAGCAGTTGCCATACCAGGCAGTGATGCAACCAGTCAGCATGCGGAGTTCTGTAAGATTATCCTACATGTCCAGAGGAAAACTACAAACAATGCATGCAGGTCAGAATTAGGCCAATATCCACTAATAATAAAAACACAAAAACATAGCAATTGAATTTTGGAAACATCTAAAATACAGTGACCCCCTCTCATATCACCACCAAGCCCTGCAATGCCAAGAGCTGAGAAAATAAAAGAATCCCCTCATCCAGCTGGTCCTGGGGCTGAGTTCACAAACATGTTCTACTAACACACTGAAGCCTCAGGACCACAACAGCCAATCAATCAGAATTAACCAAATTACAACACAGTGAAAAACAAAACTACATTGCTTATTGGAAAACACAAGCACAAAGCAAAATGCAGTGCTATCTGGCCCTACATCGCCAGTGCACCGTGGTTAACTATTTGACCATGGTTACTAATCAAAACCTGAGAAAAACCTTGACAAAGTACAGGCTCAGTGAGCACAGCCTTGCCATTGAGAAGGGTAGACACAGGAAAACCTGGCTCCCTGTAGAGGAAAGGCTGTGCAACCACTGCACCACAACCTGAGACAGAGCTGAATTTCCTGATAAAATGTCAAAAAATAAAACAATTAGAGAGTGTCATTTCCCCAAATTTGAAACTCTTATTCAAGGTTTCAAATAGCTCTCTGATGAGAATAGGCTACCAGTCCTGTTGGGGGAGGACACAGAGAGCTGTTGGTTGGCAGCGCACTACATTGCTGCCTGCCATAAGATGAGGGACAGTGTCTGACAGACCAACCAACCTGCACATGTCCTCTATATTGTTATTGTTCAATGGTTATTTTGACCCTTGGTTATTGTTGTTACTGTTGTCCCGTTGACAATATTGATTATTATTATTTTTATGTTGTAAATATCCAAAGTAAGCTTTGGCAATATGTACATTGTTACGTCATGCCAATAAAGCGAACTGAAAAAATTGAGAGAGACAAACACCATTGTAAATACAACCTATATTTATCTGTTTATTTATTTTCTCTTTCATACCTCAACTATTTGCACATTTTTACAACATTGCCAATAATGCCATTTGAAATGTCTATAAATGTCTATTAAGACTTTTGTGACTGTATTGTTTACTGTTCATTTCTGATTGTTTATTTCCCTTTTGTTTCTTGTCTATTTTACTTTCTTTTGCAATGTAAACATATGTTTCCCATGCCAATAAAGCCCCTTTGAATTGAAACTGAATTGAGAGGGCTGAGAGAGATAAAGAGCGGCTGACTGACTGGGTTCTGGTGACTGGTCACTGTGGTCTTGGACTGGTGACTGGTCACTGTGGCCCTCTCTCCCCTCATCTCCTTTCCTCTCCAATCCTCTCCTCTCCTGTCCCACACACACACCGCCTTGCCTTGGCAGGCCTGACGCTGTCATGACCTTAGGCTTCAGTACACATTGTTTGTGTGGGGAGGCATGGTGAAATGCTGTGGAAACAACAATGATTCAACCAATGTGTACTAGAGGTCGAGCGATTAATCGGGGCCGATTTCAAGTTTTCATAACAATCGGAAATCTGTATTTTTGGGCACCGATTTGCACATTTCTTTTTTTTTCACCTTTATTTAATCTTTATTTAACTAGGCAAGTCAGTTAAGAACACATTCTTATTTTCAATGACGGCCCAGGAACCCCTAAACGAGGCAGAACGACAGATTTTTAACCTTGTCAGCTCGGGGGATCCAATCTTGCATTGATTACATTGCACTCCACGAGGAGCCTGCCTGTTAGCGAATGCAGTAAGCTAAGGTAAGTTGCTAGCATTAAACTTATCTTATAAAAAACAATCAATCAATGACTGTCATTGCTCCAATGTGTACTTAACCATAAACATCAATGCCTTTCTTAAAATCAATACACAAGTATATATTTTTAAACCTGCATATTAAGCTAAAAGAAATCCAGGTTAGCAGGCAATATTAACCAGGTGAAATTGTGCCATTTCTGCTGCGTTCATTGCACGCTGAGTCAGGGTATATGCAACAGTTTGGGCCGCCTGGCTCTTTGCGAACTAATTTGCCAGAATTTTACGTAATTATGACAACACTGAAGGTTGTGCAATGTAACAGGAATATTTAGACTAATGGATGCCACCCGTTTGTCACTTCCTGACCATAGTTCTTATGTGTTTTGCTTGTTTAGTGTTGGTCAGGACGTGAGCTGGGTGGGAATTCTATGTTGTGTGTCTAGTTTGTCTGTTTCTGTGTCCAGCCTAATATGGTTCTCAATCAGAGGCAGCTGTCAATCGTTGTCCCTGATTGAGAATCATATACAGGTGGCTTGTTTTGTGTTGGGGATTGTGGGTGGTTGTTTCCTGTCTCTGTGTTTGTGGTCTGCACCAGATAGGTCTGTATCGGTTTGCCACTTTTGTTATTTTGTATTTGTTTGGTGTTCACGTAGTTGTTGTTAATTAAACATGTTGAGCACTGGCTACGCTGCGTGTTGGTCCGATCCCTGTTTCACCCCCTCTTCTAGTGAAGAGAGGGAAGGCCGCCGTTACACCGTTAGATAAAATACGGAACGGAATAAACGTTTTGTTTTCGAGGTGGTAGTTTCCGGATTAGTCAAAGGTATATGGTTTAGAGAGAAATAGTCGACACGTTATAATTCCTGTAATAACTTGTGGCTGAACTTGAAAGGGGTTCCTTCGTTATTTTACCATTCATGTCTTCCATAGAGAATGTCTTGATCTACTTCAAATAAGGTCTGTGTTTCGTGCAGGCTTAAACCGCCTCGACGTTTTGATAACCGTGTAAATCTCACTAGGATAAGGTAACGTTTGTCAACATATTTTCATTAATCCACTCTACAATTTTTTTTATCTTCGCTTATATTTAGCCAATATTGATCGGACTTACCTTGTCCTATGGATATCTACACAGTTATAAAATTGGCAAGGTGATGTAAGCCTACACAAAACACAGACCTTATTTTAAGTGAATCTAAAAAATATCCTATGGAATAAATGAAGGAACCGCTTTTCAGATTTTGCTAGAAGGTGTCATGGGAATTACGACTCGCACTTTGGTTGTCAATACTTACCATGCCCATTATTAAAATAGGATTTCCTGCATATAGAAATTAAAGTTTTTGTTTTCAACATTCATCACAGGTAACTTAAACTCTATTTTTATTCAAACAGTTGAGAGTATTTTTCTCCTAAGCAGACTCTTCAGTATCATTGTCACTTCAGAGCTGCGTGCGTGTGTGTATTTATGTTTTATATTAAGTTAAAATAAAAGTGTTCATTATTCATTCAGTATTGTTGCAATTGTCATTATTACAAAAATGTGTGTGTGTGTGTATGATATATATATTTTTTTAAATAAATCGGCCGATTAATCGGTATCGGCTTTTTTGTCTTCCAATAATCGGTATTGGTATCGGCATTGAAAAATCATAATCGGTCGACCTCTAATGTGTACCCAGTGGGACTGTGCTTTATAATAAGGAAACTGGAAGCATCATTACATTTTTCTGGCTGTGGGATTGGCATCTCTACACAGACAGGATGAACACATACAGTAGACTCTTTAAAGTAGAGACAGTTCGGACGCTGTGTTTCTAAGCAGCACAGAGTGATTCAGGAGATTCACCGGCAATGACTCATCCTTCATTCATTACCCTGCATTCAACATTGTGTGACTTCTAATAGAACCTGATTCTGGAGGCTCATGACCTCACATCACCCACCAGGTCAGTCCAACATAGTTAATTAATACACAGTATAACAAGCATGGATGGATGTACATAACCTACTTAGATGTGTCTTTTCTGTGGAAAATGACAACTTCAAAAAACATACTACCAAACAAAATAACAGGATTCCTAGTCATCCTTCACCTTGGCACACATACCGGAAGGCTGATGGAAACCTCTTGCGTAGTTCTTGGCAACAGGCTTCCTGACAAATTACTCCGGCGGCATGTCCAGATAAGTTCCATTCATTTCTACTGGAGGAGAATCTCAACTTTGATTTGAACTAGGAAGGGGGGGGGGGGGGGGGTCCTCTGAAAGCAGCTGAAGGGGACAAGGAAGGGGAGGAACGGGGTGTGAGATAGGGATTTCAGTGACAAGGGATAAGGTGCTGTCCTCCACCTCAGGCCCTGAGATAACAAGTAGGACAACAAGAAGTGACATCCATCACTGCCATCAATCACCCCGATCCACGTACACAGTCAAATGGGGTACGTCTGTAAAAACAATGTTTACTAGTCCCTCATGGGAATCAAATACACAACACCACACAATCGAACATTGTGCAAGTGCCATGCTCTACCAACTGAGCTACAGATGACTTGGCACCAGGGCGTGAAGTGGGCTTGAACCCAGACCCAGCACAACAACTTCATGGCCAGAGACATTAGGAGCAGGAGGGATCTGACTCATTGCTAAGACTAGTTGACAAGAACAGTTGAAATGTATGTTTACTATGGTCTCAGTCTCTTTATGACAAAGATAGCTGCAGCCCTTAAGCAATCATGGATTTTCAAGAAACAGGCCCGCATGTGTCTTTGGTGAGAAACACCATATGCTCAAATGTGAAGGAGTTCTGTTCTATTACGGAGAGACGAGAGTCAAGTTCAATACAAAGTTGAATCTTTTTTTTGAATCCCACTCATGAAGGCCCACTTGTCAGTCATTAGATTAAACGTGGATTAGGGAAAAAGTCAATTAGGAGAAACAGGCTATGAACCCTTCTTTTTCAGGTTATACGGTTACTCTTTGTGCTTTGACATTTACATGACTTTTACACTGTCCAGTTTCTAAATATAAGAATTGCTGTCAACAACATAACATGTTGTGAATAATTTCCTGGTACAGCTGATCTGGGAGGGCTTTGTTTTAGGGAGGAAAGAAACCCCACCTCCAGCGGAGGGCTCAATGCCCAGAAATGGAAAAGTTCAGCGACCTTTGACATTTTCATTCAGAGGGAGGAGGGGCCAGGGCATTTGTTAGATTGGCTTTAATGATCCAATTGTGCAACTGTGTCATACTCTCTTATACAATATATAGAGTCAATTTGACCCTTCGCTCTCCCTCCCTCCCTCCTTCCCTCCCCCCTCTCCCCGAAACATCTCACCCATAGTTTTCCAGCTGTTTTTTTTCTTTCCCAATCACTCCCACGTGTTTTTAGCCTCTTCTCCTCCCTCACTTCCCCCCTCTAACACCACCTTCCCCCTCCAAACAATCCCTTCCTTCCTCCCTCCCTTATCTGTTATCTCCCTTTGCTTTCATGCTGCAATTTGTAGGTGGGGCTAAGCCACTAATAAGGCAAAATGTACTTAAATGTAAACTCAGCGATATGACATAGATGCAGAAAGTAAACAGCATAATTGGTCAATTTCCACGACAACTAATAGCATTGAAGCGCGAGGCTCAACTTCTCAGCTGTTTTGGTGCCTTAGCTAGCGTGAAGCGAACCCGTGCACATGAGCAGATACTGTGTGTGAGAACGAAGTCTTGCCTCTCGCTCATCTCAATATCTGATTCTACTTAAGAAGCATACTGTAGCAAGTCAATGGTTATTTTTTTTAATACAAAATATGTAAATTCTAGGACCCCATAGAGAGCACTATGTTATTTCTTAGCCTAATTATTAAGAAATAAGAAAATAATTAAATTACACAAAATGATCATGCCTCTTGGCCAACTGTAAGCATGAAAGCTAAAGCTGTAATTTACAGCAATAAACCAAATGTAGGTAAGACTGTCACGACTTCCGCCGAAGTCGGCCCTTCTCCCTGTTCCGGTGGTGTTCGGCGGTCGACGTCGCCGGCTTTCTAGTCGCCATCGATCCACTTTTCAGTTTCGTTTTGTTTTGTCTGTATTATCCACACCTGTTTTCAATTCCCCCATCATGTTCCCTATTTAACCCTCTTGCTTTCATTTCTGTTTTGTCGGTGATTGTTTATTACGTTAGTGGTTGTTGTTAGTTCTGTTTTTTCCCTTTGTGGATTTTTTGCTGTCTTTTGAGTAAACGTTTTATGTTTCGCTCAAACACCTGTGTCCTGCATTTGACTCTGTTCCTTCGCTGCACACAACCCTGACATAAGACTTCACAGAGAGAAACAAACACATGTAGGTAAGACTTCACAGAGAGAAACAAACAAATGTACTTATTCTGATTTTCAGCACATCTGGTTATTATAAAGACTATCAGTAGCTAGGTTTCCATTCAATTGGCGACAGATCAGATTTTCATGTGAATATTCTAAAATCCGCGAAAGGAAAATATGCTATTTTTCTCACCCGTTGTGAGTTTCCACCAAACTGACTTGTTGCAGATAAATAAAATCAGTGAGTGATGAGGTAGTGCACACAAAATAAACTGTTTCGGTTAAGTTTCCATGTACTGAACAAACATCTAAAAGTTAAATGTGTTTCCATTGCATGTTGAACTCTACTGATAGTTTTGCCACATCTGTTGCGTTAAATAGAAAATGTTCCTACTCTGGTTTTGGCACATGCGCTCTAGCCAACAGCTTGCAGACAGCTTGCAGGCTAGTCTACATGATGACATTATTATGGATAGGAGCAATAATCTGTTTTTTTTGTAGTCAAGCATCGATCATCATGTCACCAGAATAAGACACTCGATATTTATTGGAAAGGAGAATCAAGATCACTGTGCACTTTTACCACAAAATGAATCTGTAGCATAATAAACTGCATGGTTTCCGGAATCGTAGTGGGAGAACCACACACACTATCATCGCGTGACTCCAAGTTTACTTCGAAAGGATGGTTATTATATCAATATTTGCACATAAAGGCGTTTCCACCGCCATTTCTCGCATAATACATTTTACAGACACAAAAATACCCACCATGTCGAACTAAATAAATATCTGTCGGCATTTAAAAAATTGTATCGAAACGTCCTGTTTCCATCACAGCTGTCTGTCTTTTTATATATACGGCATGAATTTCCTTGCAGAAAAACGGTGGATGGAAACGTGGTTAGTGTCAATGTTTTTCTTTCTATCTTTTTTACACAGGGTTGACAATGAAGATGGGTTCTTGGCATTCTTGAACCCCAATAAAAATGACAGGTTAAAAGTTTACAAGCACCCATGCAGGAAGATGGCTGGGCCAGAAGAGTGACAGCTGGAAGAGGATATCTACAAACAACTCCAGTGCTATTAGTTCTCAGATGACTTGTAGCAGGGCTCAAAGGTTAACTAGACACCTGTCTGACCTAACTCCAGTGCTATTAGTTCTCAGATGACTTGTAGCAGGGCTCAAAGGTTAACTAGACACCTGTCTGACCTAACTCCAGTGCTATTAGTTCTCAGATGACTTGTAGCAGGGCTCAAAGGTTAACTAGACACCTGTCTGACCTAACTCCAGGTCCACTGACCTTACTTGTGCAAGTATGCTCGAGACCTCTCAACTTTAACATTTCATTGAATATTGTTGTCTCTTGGTTGACGCCCTGGAGATCGAAGTCTAATATTAATCAGAATGATGGTAGTGACATCTATGTGAAATATCTAACTCTTGATCTCTAGTGCTTGTTTTAAGGAATCCCCAAGAAGCGAACATGTATATTACAGTGTAATTACGAAAATAAAGTGCAACCTAAAAATCCATACAGAAACCACTCACTAATTTGGAGGTAGAAGCATATTTTTTATTTTTTTTTCTCGAGAATCCACGGCACTGTGGAATTAAACAGTACCATTTGCCAAACATTTATTCAAAATGTCATGTCGTGGCAATTTGATCAATGATGGTGTTTGTTTTGGAGATCATCTGTTTTCCGAGTCATCAGTTCTAAGTCAGAAGGTGTTAAGACAAAGACAAGGATTTCTCCCTGGCAGCTAACTGGATTTTGTCTCTCTTACTACCATAGTCATCATCAGATAAGCCCTTCATGGCCTTCAGCTCATCTTTATGGATAAGGATTATAAAGAGATTGAATCTGTTGGCTTTAAAAAAATAAAAAAACAGCAACCATCAATCTCAATATGTTTTGGTCTCATTACTTCTTTCAATATTTCAACAATGGAATGCAATCTAAAACAATAGAGAGAAGAATTCTCAATATATAATCAGCATGGGCAGTTCATGTGGAACACTACTTAATCTTATCATGATTGTTAATTGCCAAACGGTATCCATTTTTCTCTCTCTGTCTCATTACCCTTGTGAGTTCATTCCAATTCACCCTTCGCAAACTGATATATTCCTGGTGCTGCCAAGAGCAACAGTGAGTGGATAACAAAACCTCTGCATTCTTGACATTATTGGTAATCAATTGTTACGGATGTCTTTTTCTGTTATGACGCAGACTGCAGAGTTGACCCACCCCATTACACAGTGGTTTGTCATATAACAGATAATGACAGACGGGGGTGGAAGATAGCCTTGTGTTTAGAGCTTTGGGTCAATAACTGAAAGGTTGCTACTTTGAATTATTGAGCCGACAAGGTGACAAATCTGGCCATGTGCCCTTGAGCAAAGCACTTGAACCAAGTTGTTTTGGATTAGAGTGTCTGTTAAATTATGTATTGTGATGAAAATATAATAATACTACCTAAAATTCAATACAAGGCTTTAGAACAATACTGTTTATAAGTGGCTGATACAAAAGGGCAGAGAAGACATTAACAGTAGGCTAGAGATGAAACCAGGGAGACTCAAAAGTTGCTTATCAAGCTGTTACCCTGGTAACAACTGCCTAAAATAAGCATTGAGTGATCTCAAGAAATGTCAGGTGGCTTTCAACTAAACCTTTCTCCCTCCCTGCAGGTTTTGGTAGCTGAAAAACAAAAGATCCTGAAAGACAGACCATGGATCGTGAAGGAGAAGAGTCTAATCTTATTGTGACGACTCACTCAAAGTATTCAAATCGTACCTGAATCAATACAGCACATTATTGTGTTTCTCTGTTCTTATAAACTAAAGGATTGCTCCCGAGTGATAGAGGCGTCACTACAGACCTTAGTTCGATCCCGGGCTGTATCACAATTGGCCGTGATCGGGAGTCCCTTAGGGCGGCGCACAATTGGCCCAGCGTCATCCGGGTTAGGGGAGGGTTTGGCCGGGGTAGGCCGTCATTGTAAATAAGAATTTGTTCTTAACTGACTTGCCTAGTTAAATAAATGAAAATAACATAAGAGCTGAATCCTTATTTGAGATAGAGCACTGATGACACGGAACTCTTGCAAGTTTCTTGAATATCTCATCAATGCAAAATTTAGGCTGCCTTCAAGCTACTTCCATGTTCCTCAAATTGGGATTGCCTTTAAAGCAGTTAACCGCTGGTGATTTCATAATAAAGCTGCACCATTTAGGAAAGAAAAAAGAGAACCACAAACACAAGAGTTAAAAGAGAAAGAGAGTGAGAGAAAAGAGAAAAGAGAGAGAAACCTGTCTGCCATTGAGGAGGCTATTCTTATCTCCCTCAGATTAACTTTACATTGGTCCCTGGGAACAATGTCAGCCTGTGAGGAAGCCAGACCAGGCCAGGGCCAGCACCCCGAGGGCCAAATGGTCAGCTCAGAGCTCTGCTCGGGGCCCCTTACTCTGCCGGAAAGCCCATTGCCCTCACTGACATGGCCGCACGTGCTCAGTCCTAAGCCACCCAGAGTTCATCATCATACACATCCGCCGATGACGCCAAGTGAATGTCATCAAAACTAGTATGCTACAAGGAACTGCAGGCCCAGATGAAATGCAAAGGCAACTGATCATGTGACCTTGCTTTATCACAATCACAACAACATAGTGAGGATATTAATAAGACTTATTAGGGTAATCATTTATTAAGATACAATGCATGGGAATATGAAAAACTGATGTTGGTTGCTGAGAACATATGGCTGACGAGACTTCACAACCATACCTGACTCAGTATTGTCTACTAAATAGTCCAAGGCTGTAGTCACACGTAAAATACAAAGCAGTTTGATGACTGACAACAACCTAATATTAGCTAGCAGTCCCAATTTGTGATTAGGTACTTTCTATTTCATTTTCAAATGCTGGTCCTTTTAGGACAGTTTGTCAAAAAGAAAGGTATTTGTCCAACCATAAATTGGGAGGAGGAGGAGGAGGAGGAGGAGGAGGGAGGGATAAATGGGCAGTGATAAAGCCTCTCTTGAAAAAGCCAAACCTTGTCCCGGAAAATATAAAAAACTATCGGCCTATATCGAATCTTCCATTCCTCTCAAAAATGTTTGAAAAAGCTGTTGCGCAGCAACTCACTGCCTTTCTGAAGACAAACAATGTATACGAAATGCTTCAGTCTGGTTTTAGACCCCATCATAGCACTGAGACTGCACTTGTGAAGGTGGTAAATGACCTTTTAATGGCGTCAGACCGAGGCTCTGCATCTGTCCTCATGCTACTAGACCTTAGTGCTGCCTTTGACACCATCGATCACCACATTCTTTTGGAGAGACTGGAAACCCAAATTGGTCTACACGGACAAGTTCTGGCCTGGTTTAGATCTTACCTGTCGGAAAGATATCAGTTTGTCTCTGTGAATGGTCTGTCCTCTGACAAATCAACTGTACATTTCGGTGTTCCTCAAGGTTCCGTTTTAGGACCACTATTGTTTTCACTATATATTTTACCTTTTGGGGATGTTATTCGAAAACATAATGTTAACTTTCACTGCTATGCGGATGACACACAGCTGTACATTTCAATGAAACATGGTGAAGCCCCAAAATTGCCCTCGCTAGAAGCCTGTGTTTCAGACATAAGGAAGTGGATGGCTGAAAACTTTCTACTTTTAAACTCGGACAAAACAGAGATGCTTGTTCTAGGTCCCAAGAAACAAAGAGATCTTCTGTTAAATCTGACAATTCATCTTGATGGTTGTAAAGTCGTCTCAAATAAAACTGTGAAGGACCTCGGCGTTACTCTTGACCCTGATCTCTCTTTTGACGAACATATCAAGACTGTTTCAAGGACAGCTTTTTTCCATCTACGTAACATTGCAAAAATCAGAAATTTTCTGTCCAAAAATGATGCAGAAAAATTAATCCATGCATTTGTTACTTCTAGGTTAGACTACTGCAATGCTCTACTTTCCGGCTACCCGGATAAAGCACTAAATAAACTTCAGTTAGTGCTAAATACGGCTGCTAGAATCCTGACTAGAACCAAGAAATTTGATCATATTACTCCAGTGCTAGCTTCCCTACACTGGCTTCCTGTTAAGGCAAGGGCTGATTTCAAGGTTTTACTGTTAACCTATAAAGCGTTACATGGGCTTGCTCCTACCTATCTTTCCGAGTTGGTCCTGCCGTACATACCAATACATACGCTACGGTCACAAGACGCAGGCCTCCTAATTGTCCCTAAAATTTCTAAGCAAACAGCGGGAGGCAGGGCTTTCTCCTATAGATCTCCATTTTTATGGAACAGTCTGCCTACCCATGTGAGAGACGCAGACTCGGTCTCAACCTTTAAGTCTTTACTGAAGACTTATCTCTTCAGTAGGTCATATGATTGAGTGTAGTCTGGCCCAGGAGTGTGAAGGTGAACGGAAAGGCTGGAGCAACGAACCGCCCTTGCTGTCTCTGCCGGGCCGGTTCCCCTCTCTTCACTGGGATTCTCTGCCTCTAACCCTGTTACTGGGGCTGAGTCACTGGCTTGCTGGTGCTCTTTCATGCCGTCCCTAGGAGGGGTGCGTCACTTGAGTGGGTTGAGTTACTGACGTGAACTTCCTGTCTGGGTTGGCGCCCCCCCTTGGTTGTGCTGTGGTGGAGACCTTTGTGGGCTATACTCGGCCTTGTCTCAGGATTGTAAGTTGGTGGCTGAGGATATCCCTCTAGTGGTGTGGGGGCTGTGCTTTGGCAGAGTGGGTGGGGTCTTATCCAGTGTCCTGTGTGAATTTAAGTATGCTCTCTCTAATTCTCTCGTTCTCTCTTTCTCTCTGAGAACCTGAGCCCTAGGACCATACGTCAGGACTACCGGGCATGCTGACACCTTGCTGTCCCCAGTCCGCCCGGCCTTGCTGCTATTCCAGTTTCAACTGTTCTGCCTGAGGTTACGAAACCCCTACCTGTCCCAGACCTGCTGTTTTCAACTCTTAATGATCGGCTATGAAAAGCCAACTGAGATTTATTCCTGATTATTATTTGACCATGCTTGTCATTTATGAACATTTTGAAAATGTTGGCTCTCTCTAATTTTCTCCTTCTCTCTTTCTTTCTCTCGGAGGACCTGAGCCCTGGGACCATACGTCGGGACTACCGGCCGTGGTGACTCCTTGCTGCCCTCAGTCCGCCTGGCCTTGCTGCTATTCCAGTTTCAACTCTTCTGCCTGCGGTTATGGAACCCCTACCTGTCCCAGACCTGCTGTTTTCAACTCTTAATGATCGGCTATGAAAAGCCAACTGAGATTTATTCCTGATTATTATTTGACCATGCTTGTCATTTATGAACATTTTGAAAATCTTGGCTCTCTCTAATTTTCTCCTTCTCTCTTTCTTTCTCTCGGAGGACCTGGGCCCTAGGACCATGCGTCGGGACTGCCGCCCGTGGTGACTCCTTGCTGTCCCCAGTCCGCCTGGCCTTGCTGCTATTCCAGTTTCAGCTGTTCTGCCTGCGGTTATGGAACCGCCACCTGTCCCAGACCTGTTGTTTTTCAACTCTTAATGATCAGCTATGAAAAGCCAACTGAAAATTATTCATGATTATTATTTGACCATGCTTGTCACTTATGAACATTTTTGAACATCTTGGCATAGTTCTGTTATAATCTCCACCCGGCACAGCCAGAAGAGGACTGGCCACCCCTCATAGCCTGGTTCCTCTCTAGGTTTCTTCCTAGGTTTTGGCCTTTCTAGGGAGTTTTTCCTAGCCACCGTGCTTCTTCACCTGCATTACTAGCTGTTTGGGGTTTTAGGCTGGGTTTCTGTACAGCACTTCGAGATATTAGCTGATGTACGAAGGGCTATATAAAATAAAATTGATTGATTGATTGAGGTATTGTGGAGACAGGAGGAAATGAGTTAACCGCTAGGACATGAAACATAGGGGACAGTACAGTAGATAAGGATGGACAGACAGATTTGTAAAGACAGTAATTACAGTATCAGCTCACTGACACCACATCTCCTGGTCACTCCCATCTGATGTCTCCTCTCATTGCCCATCCAAACATACAACAAGATAAAGAAAAGGCAGCTTATTGGCCAATATTTCTATAAAGGTTCTTAGAGTAAGAGACAGAGAAAAAATACAATGTGGCATCATGGTATATTCTATCTGAGCAAATATATATTAGACAGAACATATTTGTTATTTCAATCTAATGCAATATAGAGTTAGATGAATTTTAAACAGTCTCTCTGTCTCAACTTGCCCCATCACCTGCAACATGCGGTGTTCGATGGAAAGGAGAAAATATCAAATTCCATGTATAGCCAGCTATAAAACACATACATACAGTCATTGAAAAAAGACTTACCAATTTGCGATTTCAGATGAGTGAATGTTTAAATGTCCATCACGCACGCACAGAATCATTCATTTATCTTAATGCGCTCTCTCTGAATCTCTCTACACTGCGCTGGTAGCTCCTGCTAGTCCTCTGAGCCACAGTAGAAGACAGGGAGCCCTCCAAGTGACGTCAAAGAATTACTGCATGTAGCGTTTGGCTTTAGTGGGGAAATTGCTTGTAGTTCTTGTAATGAACAGTGCATATAATACAAACAAAGGGTTCAGAACGTGCAAAACTGACGCTCAGTCATTGTAGGCTATGCCTCAAATGCGCGCAGGAGAAGCAGTCCAGTTCAGTGAAAAAAATGGTTTCGCATTTTCAGAACAAGATCGTGGTTCCTCATAATTAATGATTTTTAAAGACACACATTTATATTGATATTTTCCAAACCAAAATGTTACTGTTTTCAACAAACAAAGTAGTTGACTATAGTTTATCTCTAAGTCTTCCTCTTCATCGTTTTTCATTTTAATTCGATTTACATTCTACACAATTAAATGTTGGTTAAGTTTGATTTATTTAATGTTCAACACTTAGGCTATAAATTGCATCATCGCATAGGCCTACATAAGTAGGACACACAAACTATATTTACTGTAAAGCATACAAAATAAAAGCTTATTAGACTTCAAAATGTAGAAATTATAGGCCCACACCATCGAAACTACAACCACATAAAATGCCTATCTTTTGGCTACATGTTTCATGCATGCACGCACGCACATGTTTTTAATTTCGTGGTTACATATAGATCTAGATGCGTTTTCACATTTTCAAACAGGTTTAAAACAATTGTTCCAACGGTCATTGTGATACAAGTTGTTAATCAGCTCCTTCCATGGGGTTTGACTAAAGGTTTGAGAACAGCTCCCTCTGTCGGGAAAAAGCTCGGTTGCATAGTCCTACTCAAATGCAGGGTGGTAGAGCGTTAAAATCGTTAGGCCAGTAACCCGAAAGCTTGTCACTGATGATTTGCCTTTGTAGGTGAATCGCTGTAATACTTCAAAGGAGTTTTAATTTATATTTCCACAAATAATAATTCCAATAGGCCTATACAGCCATACTATTTAGGCTATAAACTGCAGGGTGTGCCTGAAAAACACAACACGTCTAGGCTATAGCTTATAAATAAATAAAAAGTTAAATATCCAACCAATTTTTCCTTTCAATGAAGAGTTGATGTAAAAAAATATATACTATGTAAAAAAATATAAAAAAATACACATAACTACAAAAAACAAATACTTACTGATATGCTCTAGAGCTTTGGCGAATACTAAGTATTTTTTAAACCTTTGGGCTTGATGTGTCAAGGTGTAGTTTATATATGCATAATATATTAACAGAATTACTGTTTAACCTCAATTAGCTATGAAATCCCTAATTTGAATGCCACTGCTCTGCCATTTCCCCTACATTTCCCCCATGTGGGCCAATCCCCTAGCAATTCGTGTTCTAGCCAATGAGCTTCAGCCCCTCACCATTTGAGTGACAGCTAGCAAGATCAAATCAAATTGTATTTGTCACATGCTTCATAAACAACAGGTGAAGACTAACAGTGAAATGCTTAGTGTGCAGTGCAATCACCATCACACTGCACAATGCTCTATCCCATCTGGACAAGAGGAATACCTATGTAAGAATGCTGTTCATTGACTATAGCTCAGCATTCAACACCATAGTACCCTCCAAGCTTATCATTAAGCTTGGGGCCCTGAGTCTGAACCCCTTCCCTATGCTATTGGGTCCTGTACTTCCTGACAGGCCGCCCCCAGGTGGTGAAGGTAGGAAACAACACCTCCACTTCGCTGATCCTCAACACAGGGGCTCTACAAGGGTGTGTGCTCAGCCTCCTTCTGTACTCCCTGTTCACCCATGACTACATGGTCACGCACACGTCTCCAACTCAATCATCAAGTTTACAGACGACACAACAGTATTAGGCTTGATTACAAACAATGACGAGACAGCCTACAGGGAGGAGGTGAGGGCCCTGGGTGTGTGGTGCCAGGAAAATAACCTCTCACCCAACGTCAACAAAACAAAGGAGCTGATAGTGGACTTAAGGAAACAGCAGAGGGAGTGCCCCCCTATCCACATCGACGGGACCGCAGTGGAGCAGGTGGAAAGCTTCAAGTTCCTCTGCTTACACATCACTGACGATCTGAAATGGTCCACCCACACAGACAGTGTTGTGAAGAAGGCGGAAAACAGCGCCTCTTCAGTCTCAGGAGGCTGAGAGGCACCTAAAACCCTCACAAACGTTTACAGATGCACAATTGAGAGCATCCTGTTGGGCGGTATCACCGCATGGTACAGCAACTGCACCACCCCCAACCGCAGGGCTCTCCAGAGGGTGGTGGTCTGCCCAATGCATCACCGGGGGCAAAGTACCTGCCCTCCCGGACACCTATAGCACCCGATGTCAAAGGAAGGCCAAAAAGATCATTAAGGACAAAAACCACCCGAGCCACGGCCTGTTCACCCCGCTATCATCCAAAAGGCGAGGTCAGTACAGGTGCATCAAAACTGGGACCGAGATACTGAAAAATAGCTTCTATCTCCAGGCCATCAGACTGTTAAATAGGCATCACTAGACGGCTTCCACCCGGTTGCGTAACCCTGCACCTTAGAGGCTGCTGCCCCATAAACATAGACTTGAAATCACTAGCCACTTTAATAATGGAACACTAGTAATTTTAATAATGTTTACATATTTTTGCTTTACTCATCTCATATGTATATAATGTCTTCTACTGTATTTAGTCTATGCCATTCCGACATTGCTCATCCTAATATTTATATATTCCTTAATTCCATTATTTTACTTTTAGGTTGTGTGTATTGTTGTGAATTGTTAGATATTACTGCACTGTTGGAGCTAGAAACAAAAGCAATTCGCTACACCCGCAATAACATCTGCTAAACATGTGTATGTGACAAATATAATTTGATTTAGGCCTTAACAGTTTGTAAGCACCGTTTGTCACCGTTATAGCGCAATTAATGTTTTGTTTAGTGTTGTGTTGTGGCTTTGCTGGCATGCATCAAAACAGTTTTTTGGGAGTATGCCCCACCAAGATGTACAAGCTAAAATCGCCACTGGCAGGCACCATCAAAAATGGCCAGAACAACAATGCATTGGCAGGGCAATTCAAACAAGCCCAGGGTTGGGTAGGTTACTTTCTAAATGTAATCCGTTACAGTTACCGGTGCAAAATTGTAATCAGTAATGTAACTTTTGGATTATCCAAATTTAGTAATGTATTCTGATTACATTTCGTTACTTTTAGATTACTTTCCCCTTTAGAGGCATTAGAAGAAAACAAAAATTTATGTTACCAATTGAACAACATGTATTGCAGTATAAAATCAATGTTAAAGTTAAATAGCTGGCCATATATGGATGTTAAATTTTACTTTATGGGTTGATTATGTAGGCTTCTTCTAACCCATCGCTTTCTACTACATATCTACTACATTAAAAACAAAAGTCTATCAGAATTCCAGTCATTCAAATAAATGTTATACCCCTTGATCTTCAAGAATAGGACTTGGAAATATGGAAGTATAGATTGGCCAAATTGCTTTACCTGAGAATGATCCTAAAACGAAGGACTTATTAGCCAGCCCTACTTCGTTGTTTATGATTTTGTTGTCATGGAGGACTGATTGAGCTCATTGATTCGAGTTGAAAAGTAAATGCTGCACTCATGGAGTGGCATGCTTTGAGCACTACTGAAAAGTGCTATTTACATGTGAAAATTAATGCCATATGCTGCATTTGCTATAGGCCTATTGTTAAACTTTTTGTTAGAGACACTTTGATATCTTGATAATATGCAGCTATTTAAAGGGCAAATTCACAGATGAAACAATTACAAAACGTTCACCCGCCTCTGTTTTGGTAAAAAGCTGAGGGATGGGCCTGGAGAAAGGTAACAATAATGTTGATATCATGGATGGTCAGTCCTTGCATCCATAGCTCTGTCCATTAATCTGAGAATGGTGATATCAAAATTATTGTTTTAACCATGTTATGAGGCTATACAGTGTTTGTTTACATTTACAATGTTTACAAACATGGGGGAAAAAAACATCTGTATATTGTGGGTTCTCATGGAGTGTGACAGTTGAACTAAGCTAATGAGGCATTTATAAGTTATATTCTTCAAGAATCAATGTATATATATATATATATATAAGTCCAAAAATGTATGTAGCAACTTCAGATTGCCCCTTTAAGTCTAACAAAAGTGTACAAATTTGAGCATGTGTCCATTAGGCCTTTGGATTTAATTTTTTTTATCAGGATGAATTAGATAAAAGCCCCACTTTTATTCCATAGGCTTGGATCAGCACTATGCAAGCTGTTGCAATAGCGCATTTTTTACTGGTTGTCCACTGGTTTCAAAAACAATGATTGATAGGCATCTTAAATTTCTTGAATTCAACCATTGGGTTCAAATACACATGTAGATTTGTGAACAGCCGTCCACAACAACCACAATCTGTAAGGCGCAAATAGCTAAATGAGAGAGCAGCAGTGTGATTCACATCAATTTCGCAATGAGAAGTGATATCCGTAACACCGTAGACTACACCACTACTGCCATCCTTAACTCCAAGCATTTATTCAAATTGGATAATCTTTGGATGCCGACAGCAGTGGCACAATTGGAATACATAGCTTGGACTATAGCCTAGAAAAGCCTATTCCTGATGTAACGGTTGTCCTCCTCCTCTTCGTCCGAAGAGGAGGAGTAGGGATTGGCCCAAAGCGCAGCGTTGTTATACGACATGATATTTATTAAACAAGACAAAAACTAAACACACTTGAGAATTTACAAAATAATAAACGAAGTCAACAGACCTGAACAAACGAACTTACATATACACGAAGAACGCATGAACAGGTACAGACGACACAAACAAACGAAACAGTCCTGTGTGGTACACAGACACGGAAGACAACCACCCACAAACAAACAGTGTGAACAACCTACCTTAATATGGTTCTCAATCAGAGGAAACGTAAAACACCTGTCCCTGATTGAGAACCATATCAGGCTAAATGACAATGAACCTAAACATAGAAACACATAACATAGAATGCCCACCCCAACTCACGCCCTGACCAACTAAACACATACAAAAACAAGAGAAAACAGGTCAGGAACGTGACACCTGATCTTTTCCCGTGATCCATCAAACACATTTGGTGTGTCATCATAGTGGTCTCTGACTTGTGGTCAGACTCGCTCAGGTGGAACAAACTTACATTTGTGTCACACCCTGGCCTTAGTATTCTTTGTTTTCTTTATGTTTTTTAGTTAGGTCAGGGTGTGACATGGGGAATGTATGTGTTTTGTAGTGTCTAGGGGTGTTGTATGTGTATGGGGCAGAGTAGAGTGTAGTTGTCTAGTTATGTCTATGGCTGCCTAGATTGGTTCTCAATCAGAGACAGCTGTCATTCATTGTCTCTTATTGGGAGCCATATTTAAGGCAGCCAAAGGCAGTAGGCTTTTGTGGGTAGTTGTCTATGTTGTACGTTTGTAGCTTGTGTTCGCACGTACGTCTTTAGCGTCACGTTTGTTGTTTTGTAATAGTGTTCGTTGCGTGGTTTTCCCTTCTCTAAAATAAAAGAGATGTATTTTGCACACGCTGCGCCTTGGTCCTCTCTCTCACCCATAGACGATCATGACAATTTGCGCCTTTTTTCAATGCTGATTTGAATGTCATTGCGAAAACAGAGAAGTGTCAAATATTTTTTCCGCAGACATCCTTTCTGAATTAATCCTCGAGGTAATCATCTAGTTTTTCAAAAGTATCGGTAATCTGATTACAATATTGTTGCTGGTAATGGAAAGGATTACAGTTACCGTTTTTTTGTAATCCCTTACATGTAATGGATTACATGTAATCTGTTACTCCCCAACCCTGAACAAGGCTAATATGTGGTGATAATGTATTGGGCCTATAGCTTACTGCACAAACCTCATTACTACAGTACTTTTTAAAAATTGGTTAATGTTGCATAGGCTTATGTTTTTTAAATTAATGTAAAATAAAATCTAGATCTTGACTTGCATTTAGACTCAGATAGTGATCATGACTCAGAAAAGGTTGGTGACCAGCGTTCTAGAGTTTTCTCTGTTAACACTATCAACGTGTCCCTTTACTGTGGCAATTGTGATCGAATCAAAGCAAAATTAGCCACTATCAATGCAACATACCGAAACAAAACGAACTATGCAAGAGACTGTTATGGGTAGAACGCATCAGAGTAGGATTATATTGCATTGACATGCATTACTCAGCCCATACTCTAGACCATAAACAATCAGAGCTCTGGCCTATATGTGAATAGACCATTGCCATTTATGGATTTGTGCCATTTACTTTGAACTGGATTGGGTTTACAGCATAAGCAGTCATGAGTAGATGCGCTTGCTTTAAGATCAAAGCGAGAGCTGCATGTAGCCATGTGTGCACATTTTGTTCATATGCTCTGCTAGTTAGTGAGTTATTAGCCCAGTTATATATCTCTTTGTAGTCAGCAAAATGGGAATGATTGCTTCCTACAAGAGCACAAAACTTGTACAGCTCAATACATCTTTGGAAAATAGCCTTTTCTTTTGTGTTAAAGGGGCAGTGTTGTATATTGAGACAGGCTTGAATAAGCTAAGTAGCCAATAGGGTAGCATAATTTGTCTGATTCTCTATAATACTGGTTTGAGAATAATAATGCATTTTATTTTGTGAAGTGGTTTGTTGCATCAAACAACACAACAGCATTTTCAATGTCAAGCACTGCATGTTTTTTTCAAAAGTCTCACTGAACAAAACACATTGGCTGCTACTGTAGGCTGAATGATAGAACAACTATTTCCATGTTAAAATATTATAAGATGCATTTTCTCTATTGTTTTTGATGGTAGGCCACTCTGGAAAGCCTACATTATGATCAAATAGCCACAGTAGCCTACATGGCCAATGTTAAAACTGTAACTTAAAGCGGGTACAGCTTCAGTGTTCACAGTAAACACAAGCTGGAAGTTGCACATCATTTTCATAATGGTCAAGTTTGGCTCAGCACACCTGAAATTTGCTCAGTGCCGAAAAAAATGTAATATCACATTGCTTAGAGGTTCTTTTCCAACAATGCAGAGTTAAAGATAAAGATACAAAATTAAATAAAATTTGACACAAGAAATAAATACACAGTATATAACAATAACGAGTAAAAATAACATGGCTATATACAGGGAATACCAATACCGAGTCGATGTGCAGGAGTACGAGGTAACTGAGGTAGTTTTTCTACATTTTGTTACGTTACAGCCTTATTCTAAAATTGATTAAATTATTTTTTTTACTCATCAATCTACACACAGTATCCCATAATGACAAATCAAAACAGGTTTTTAGAAAAGTTTGCTAATTTATAAAAATTAATAAAAATCTGAAATATCACATTTACATAAGTAGTCAGACCCTTTACTCAGTACTTTGTTGAAGCACCTTTGGCAGTGATTAAAGCATTGAGTCTTTTTGGGTATGACGCTACAAGCTTGGCACACCTGTATTTGCGGAGTTTCTCCCATTCTTCTGTGCAAATCCTCTCAAGCTCTGTCAGGTTGGATGGGGAGCTGCACGGCTATTTTCAGCTCTCTCCAGAGATGTTCGATCCGGTTCAAGTCCAGGCCCCGGCTAGGCCACTCAAGGACATTCAGAAACTTGTCCTGAAGCCACTCTTGCATTGTCTTGGCTGTGTGCTTAGGGTTGTTGTCCTGTTGGAAGGTGAACCTTCGTCCCAGTATGAGGTCCTGAGAGCTCTGGAACAGGTTTTCATCAAGGATCCCTCTGCACTTTGCTACGTTCATTTTTCCCTCGATCCTGACTAGTCTCCTTGTCCCTGCCGCTGAAAAACATCCCCACAGCATCATACATGGCATTCAGGCCAAAGAGTTCAATCTTGGTTTCACTAGACCTCATGGTCTGAGAGTCCTTTAGGTGCCTTTTGGCAAACTCCAAGTGTGCTGTCATGTGCCTTTTATTGAGCAGTGGCTTTCGTCTGGCCACTCTACCATAAAGGCCTGATTGGTGGAGTGCTGCAGAGATGGTTGTCCTTCTGGAAGGTTCTCCCATCTCCACAGAGGAACTCTGGAGCTCTGTCAGAGTGACTATCGGGTTCTTGGTCGGGTTCTTGGTCACCTCCCTGACCAAGGCCCTTCTCCTCCAATGCTCAGTTTGGCTGAGCGGCCAGCTCTAGGAAGAGTTTTGGTGATTCCAAACTTCTTCAATTGAAGAATGATGGAGGCCACTGTGTTCTTGGGGACCTTCAATGCTGCAGAAATGTTTTGGTACCCTTTCCCAGATATGTGCCTCGTTACAATTCTGTCTTGGAGCTCTACGGGCAATTCCTTCGACCTCATGGCTTGGTTTTTCCAAATCATGTCCAATCACTTGAATTTACCACAAGTGGACTGCAATCAAGTTGTAGAAACATCTGAAGGATGATCAAAGGAAACAGGATGCACCTGAGCTCAATTTCGAGTCTCATTGCAAAGGGTCTGAATACTAAAAATCTGTTTTTGCGTTGTCATTATGGGGTATTGCGTGTAGATTGATGGGGTATTGCGTGTAGATTGATGAGGATTTACACGCAATATTATTTTATTTGATCCATTTTAAAATAAGGATGTAACAAACAAAATTTGAAAAAATGGAAGGGGTCTGAATATTTTCCAAATGCACTGTATATACTGTATAGTATAGGCTACAGTAGGCTACAAAATAAACTTTCCAGTGACACTGACTCACCTAATGTTGAAGATGAAGCCTAAGCTACTCAGTGATGGCAAATGCGCTCTTGCCAATAGCCTACATCAAGATAAGCTAGCCTACTTTGAAAAACAGTGATGTTCGCTCAGAATCGCTCAAAAGTTGTTGAGAAAACAATTGTTTGCTTATTCAAACAGATTAGTCTTCTCTTTTCAGCAGTAGGCATTTGCTTTCCAAACAGTATGCCTACCTTTTGTCATGATTGTGTTAAAAATTAGCAAAAGGCAAATTGACAGCTGTAACCAACCATATAATTATAATCCATAGATGGTAGTTCCCATTCAAATCAGGACTGGCAACCATTGCTATTGTACCCATGTCACGATCGTGTGGCGGATTGATGGACCAAAACGCAGCACTTGGAAAATAAGCCATCTTCTTTATTACAGTACGAAGATGAACACGACACAAAAACTCTATACAAAATAACAAAACAACAAAAACGACCGTGAAGCTACAAACGTTGTGCACAAACATACAGGCTACTAACGTTTTACATAGACAACTCTAGACATATACACTCAACACAAAACCATCTACTACACCCCATAACCCCTTTACCAAATAAACACCCAAAACCAACAAAACATAAACATTCCCCATGTCACACCCTGACCTAACTAAAATAATAAAGAAAACAAAGAATAGTAAGGCCAGGGCGTGACATAACCCCCCCCTTGAGGCGCGAACTCCGGGCGCACCATACACAGTCTAGGGGAGGGTCTGGGTGGGCTCCCCTCCACGGTGGCGGCTCCGGCTCTGGTCGTAGTCCCCACGTCACCACAGTACCTAACCACCTCCTAGGCCTCCTCCAAACGACCCCCCTCCACATTAACCCCATTGTATTAAGGGGCAGTTCCGGACTAAGGGACAGCTCCGGACTAAGGTCCAGTACCAGGGTAAGGGGCAGTACCAGGATCAGGAGCAGTACCAGGGTAAGGGGCAGCACCAGGGTAAGGGGCAGCACCAGGGTAAGGGGCAGCACCAGGGTAAGGGGCAGCACCAGGGTAAGGGGCAGCTCCGGACTGAAGAATGGCAGCTCCGGACTGAGGGACTGCAGCTCCGGACTGAGGGATGGCCCATGGCTGGCTGACGGATCTGGCTGCTCATGGCTAGCTGACGGATCTGGCTGCTCATGGCTAGCTGACGGATCTGGCTGCTCATGGCTAGCTGACGGATCTGGCTGCTCATGGCTAGCTGACGGATCTGACTGCTCATGGCTAGCTGACGGATCTGGCTGCTCATGGCTGGCTGACGGATCTGGCTGCTCATGGCTAGCTGACGGATCTGACTGCTCATGGCTAGCTGACGGATCTGGCTGCTCATGGCTGGCTGACGGATCTGGCTGCTCATGGCTGGCTGACGGATCTGGCTGCTCATGGCTAGCTGACGGATCTGGCTGCTCATGGCTGGCTGACGGCTCTGGCAGATCCTGTCTGGTTGGCGGCTCTGGCAGATCCTGTCTGGTTGGCGGCTCTGGCAGATCCTGTCTGGTTGGCGGCTCTGGCAGATCCTGTCTGACGGACGGCTCTAGCGGCTCCTGTCTGGCTGGCGGCTCTAGCGGCTCCTGTCTGGCGGACGGCTCAGTGGGCTCATGGCAGACGGGCGGCTTTGCAGGCTCATGGCAGACGGGCGGCTTTGCAGGCTCATTGCAGACGGATGGCTCAGATGGCGCTGGGGAGACGGATGGCTCAGATGGCGCTGGGGAGACGGATGGCTCAGATGGCGCTGGGGAGACGGATGGCTCAGATGGCGCTGGGGAGACGGATGGCTCAGATGGCGCTGGGGAGACGAGCAGTTCAGTCAACGCTGTGCAGACGGCAGACTCCTGCCGGCTGAGGCGCACTGTAGGCCTGGTGCGTGGTGCCGGGACTGGTGGCACCGGGCTGGAGACACGCATCTCAGGGCTAGTGCGGGGAGCAGCAACAGGACGCACAGGACTCTGGGGACACACAGGAGGCTTGGTGCGTGGTTTAGACACTGGTGGTAAAGGGCTGGAGACACGCACCATATAACTAGTGCGTGGAGGAGGCACTGGTGGTACTGGGTTGGGGCGGGGAGGTGGCGCCGGAAATACCGGACCGTGCAGGCGTACTGGCTCCCTTGAACGCCGAGCCTGCCCAACCTTACCTGGTTCTATGCTCCCCGTCGCCTGACCAGTGCGGGGAGGTGGAATAACCCGCACCGGCCTATGTAGGCGAACCGGGGACACCATGCGTAAGGCTGGTGCCATGTACGCCGGCCCGAGGAGACGCACTGGTGACCAGATGCGTTGGGCCGGCTTCATGACATACGGCTCAACGCTCAGTCTAGCCCGGCCGATACGTGGAGCTGAAATGTACCGAACCGGGCTATGCACGCGTACAGGAGACACCGTGCGCTCTACTGCGTAACACGGTGTCTGCCCGTACTCCCGCTCTCCACGGTAAGTACAGGGAGTAGGCGCAGGTTTCCTACCTGACTTCGCCACACTCCCTTTAAGGCCCCCCCCAAGAAATTTTTGGGGTGTACTCACGGGTTTCCAGCCTTGTCTCCGTGCTGCCTCCTCATATCGCCTCCTCTCGGCTTTCGCTGCCTCCAGCTCTTCACGAGGGAGGCGATATTCTCCAGGTTGATCCCAAGGTCCATCTCTTTCCAATTCGTCCTCCCAACTCCAGAGATCCTGTGTAGGTAGGTCCTGTTGCCGCCTTCCATGCCGCTTGGTCCTATGGTGGGTAATTCTGTCACGATCGTGTGGCGGATTGATGGACCAAAACGCAGCACTTGGAAAATAAGCCATCTTCTTTATTACAGTACGAAGATGAACACGACACAAAAACTCTATACAAAATAACAAAACAACAAAAACGACCGTGAAGCTACAAACGTTGTGCACAAACATACAGGCTACTAACGTTTTACATAGACAACTCTAGACATATACACTCAACACAAAACCATCTACTACACCCCATAACCCCTTTACCAAATAAACACCCAAAACCAACAAAACATAAACATTCCCCATGTCACACCCTGACCTAACTAAAATAATAAAGAAAACAAAGAATAGTAAGGCCAGGGCGTGACAACCCATGAGTTTAACAGTCAAAATGCCAGGGTTAGAGGTTCCAAAACCCTTCTATGGATGATATGCTTTTTACCACAATGCAACAATGAATGAACAAAAATATAAATGCAACATGCAACAATTTCAAAGATTTGACTGAGTTACGGTTCATTTAATGAAATCTGTCAATTTAAATGAACTATTTAGGCCCTAATCTATGGATTTCACATGACTGGGATTGCAGATATGCATCTGTTGGTCACAGATACCTTAAAACAAAATAGGGGCGTGGATCAGAAAACCAGTCAGTATTTGGTGTGACCACCATTTTCATCACGCAGCACAAGCACATAGAGTTGATTAGGCTGTTGATTCTGGCCTGTCGAATGTTGTCCCACTTCTCTTCAAAGGCTGTGTGAAGTTGCTGGATATTGGCTGGAACTGGAACACGCTGACGTACAGGTCAATCCAGAGCATCCCAAACATGCTCAAGGGATGACAAGTCTGGTGAATATGTATGCCATGGAAGAACTGAGACATTTTCAGCTTCCAGGAATTGTGTACACATCCTTGCGATATGGGACTGTGCATTATCATGCTGAAACATGAGGTGATGGTGGTGAATGCGTTGCACGACAATGGGCCTCAGGATCTCGTCACGGTATCTCTGTGCATTCAAATTGCCATTGATAAACTGCAATTGTGTTCATTGTCCGTAGCTTATGCCTGCCCATAACATAACCCCACCGCCACCATGGGGCACACTGTTCACAACATTGACATCAGCAAACCGCTCGCCCACCCGACACCATCTGCCCGATACAGTTGAAACCAGGATTAATCAGTGAAGAGCACACTTTGTGCCAGTGGCCATCTAAGGTGAGCATTTGCCCACTGAAGTTGGTTACGACGCCAAACCATAGTCAGGTCAAGATCCTGGTGAGGACGACGAGCACGCAGATGAGCTCCCCTGAGATGGTTTCTGACAGTTTGTGCAGAAATTATTCTGTTGTGCAAACCCACAGTTTCATCAGCTGTCTGTGTGGCTGGTCTCAGACAATTCCGCAGGTGAAGAAGCCGGATGTGGAGGTCCTGGGCTATGGTGGTTACACGTGGTCTGCGGTTGTGAGGCCGGTTGAACGTACTGCCAAATTCTCCAAAATTACACTGGAGGCGGCTTATGGTAGAGAAATTAATTTTCAATTCTCTGGCAACAGCTCTGTTAGACGTTCCTGCAGTCAGCATGCCAATTGCACGCTCCTTCAAAATTTGAGACATCTGTGGCGTTGTGTTGTTTGACAAAACTTCACATTTTAAAGTGGCCTTTAATTGCCCCCAGCACAAGGTGCACCTGTGTAATAGTCATGCCGTTTAATCAGCTTCTTGATATGCCACACCTGAGACATAAGCTTCTTGATATGCCACACCTGAGACATAAGTTTTTTGTGCGTATGGACAATTTATGGGATCTTTTATTTCAGCTCATGAAACATGGGACCAACACTTTACATGTTTATATTTTGTTCAGTATATAACCACCCTCTTTCCCCCTCCTCAGATCATGAACAGGCCTGGCCTCCTGAGTGGCGCAGCGGTCTAAGGCACTGCATCGTAGTGCTAGCTGTGGCACTTGAGATTCTGAGTTCGAGTCCAGGCTCTGTTGCAGCCGGCCGCGACCGGGAGACAATTGGCCCAGCATTGTCCGGGTTAGAGAAGGGTTGGGCTGGCAGGGATGTCCTTGTCCCATCGTACACTAGCGACTCCTGTGGCAGGCTGGGTGCAGTGCACGCTGACACAGTCACCAGGTGCACAGTGTTTCCTCCGACACATTGGTGCGGCTAGGTTCCGGATTAAGTGGGCATTGTGTCACGAAGCAGTGCAGCTTGGTTGGGTTGTGTTTCGGAGGACACATGGCTCTCGACCTTCGCCTCTCCCGAGTACGGGAGTTGCTGCGATGAGACAAGACTGTAACTAACAATTGGGGAGAAAAAGGGGTGAAAGTAACAAAACAAAAACAAACAAAAAAATAATACAAATAAAAAGATCATGAACAGGCCCAGTGGCTCCTTATTGGCAGAACCGAGCATGGCAATTCGTATACTATTTGTTGTGTTATGGAGAAACAGAACAGGGTGGACACAAATTATATCTAGGGGGTCCATGTCTGCCTTTGCCACCCAATAGAGCCGGCCCTGTCTGTCGTCAGTATTGTAGAATAATTCTAATGTTAAGATAAGATTGGAATGTGTGTTTACTTTTGAATGGGTTTTGGCCCGGCCTCCTTATGTTGAATTGAAATTTATATTGAAAAGACTGGAACAAGCTCATGAGCTGGGCACTGCAACATAATTGTTGCGTTCCACTGTGTCGTTGCATCAACCAATGGTTGCGTGCATGTCATCGACTGTGTCATTGACTGTCAGATTGCTATAAAATATGATATGGTTAGCTGATAGGTAAAGTACTTATCCAGGCGTTGTAAAATATGGCAATGTCTAACACTGCCTCTGAACTTAAGACATGAGGGCGATGAAACTACGGAAAGCCATTCATTTCCAATTGAGAAGCAGCTAAGTGTGCGGGGACCGTTGGGCAATGCGAGCATGGGCGAGGGACGTGAGCGGCGCGGGACCAAAGTTGTGGAAAGCTGAACTTTATGAAAATACTCTGCGACATCGCGGTGCGCTTGCCAATCGAGGGTCACTATAGCTTCCAGTCCCTACTGGATTGGCTGTTGATGCAAGTTTGCTAGCACCCACAGGAGGGCGAAGTTGGTGTGGCGAGGAGTACAATTGCTAGTCAAAACACCAATAGAACAATGAGACAAATATTCCACCGGATGTATAAATGTGAAGCATCAGCTTGGCGTTTCCACTCACTACTAATATGTTAGTGAGTAGAAAGCCGTGGCCGGCAGTGGGAATAGATGGAAGGATATTAATTTTGGCCGACATTCTGCTAATTTTATCATCGATGAAACATAAGAGCTCAATACAGTTTTCTGGTCCCAAATCTACAATATGTTACGATTTTTTTTGTTTTGAAAAAAGACATTGTCTTGAAGCATTGCAAATGCAAATTGAGTTATTGCACACATGCACTTCACAGAGTAGGCTTTCCATAATATAAATATGCAAATAATGCTAGAAAGTGCCAATAGGATCTCGCTAGCTTGTGCTTGGCTCTGCCCACCTCCTTGCATGTTCCGCCCCTATGACTCATTTGAAACGACGGGCTATGGTCTATCTTGGTAGAGTTATTAAAGATCTTTGGTTAAATTGTACGGTAACAGTGCGTTTCTTGGTAGAGTTATTAAAGATCTTTGGTTAAATTGTACGGTAACAACGTACACAACGTGATGGGGGCGATGATATTACAGAGCCCTATTCATTTTGGCCTCAATGGAGGGAAGTGAGGTGGACAGAGGGACAGTTGTGTGATTCTGGTATGGGCGAGGGAGCTCACTATAGCTTCCAGACCCTACTGGATTGGCTGTTGATACGAAGCACTACATAGCCTACTTGCTAGCTTGCTAACCCCCAGTAAGGGCGTAGCTTGAGTGGCTATCCGAATTATCGTGTTATATGAAAATCCCCAGAAAGCAGTGGAACGCGACCTTTGTCACCATCATGATCGCGTGCTCAACAACCCAGCCTGTGAACTCCTTGAACGCGCTTCCAGTGTGGCTCATGCGCAGTGCTTGACATTTCAAAGTTGCTTCTCCGGTGTTTGAACAGGAAGGCGGACATGTTGGTCAGGCAGTGGGAGAAAATCGGGCATAGTCTATTTTTCGAAAAATAACAGATCTAAAGCCGATGTATCTATGTAGAACCAGCACGATTTCCGTCTGTATCGGTCAACATCAATGGCCGATGACCACGTGAGGTTTACTAGGAAAGGACAGTAATGAAATGTTTTAACAAGACCGTGTTTTAAACTGATCGAAATTTGGAAGCAAAGTTTTTTTTTTTTCACTTCTACTTTGCAGCTGTCAGACTCATTTGACTTTTTTTGCAAGGGTCTGGCTGGCACTGATGGACAGGCCTGGAGTAATGTGACTAGTTTGCAACCTATCGCCGGATTTTTAAAAAACGGTTTAATTTTTATAAGTTGATTTTGGATGTATCGTTATCTAAGTCCTGCACAACTCCGCTGCTGTATCCTGTGGTCGCCGACTAATCTGTCGTCGATGCAGTTATCTTATTTTGAATTGTTGAAGTTGTCTTCGTTATCTGAGCTGGGGAAACATTTTTCTCTTAAAATGTGGCTTTTGAATATCAAACGTTTCATCGTCTGTGAAAAAACGAGAAGAAACACGTTTCTTTGATTCAAACTGCGGATTCTACGGAATTATAGCTAGCTAGCTAAACACTGACTGAGTTCACGCGAAGGGAAGAACATTAGGCTAGCTAACTAGCCCTATAGCTAGATTAATTAATTTTAATTATAACACCGGCGTAGAACTCTACTTAACTGCAACAATGTCTGCTGGAGAAAGTTTGGAGGCTCGTTTTGAGAAAATCGATGCCATGTTGAAGGACCCGAAGTCGGAAATTAACACGGATTGCCTTTTGGTAAGTTACTGTTAGCTAGCCTGACAATGAACTTGGCTTGTTAGCTAAAGTTGGCTAATGCTAGCTAACATACGCATGCTAGCTAAGTTTGTGGTTTGTTTAAATGAACGTACTATTTAATTTAACTAATCAACTTGTTAACTACCTGATTTGTTATTAACCGCAACTAGCTAACGTTATACGGATAACTAGCTATATTTGGTAGCAAGTCGACATCTTGAAGATTAGCTAACTACTTAACTAGTGGGTAGTTAACTAACGTTTCTTAATTGGCTAGCAAGCTGAACAAGTGGCATCCAAAACAGCGATGATAAGTCATATAGCGTTACTCTAGTTAGCTAGGGCATCTATGTTAGCTAGAACATGACTGAATAACTATTAATCAACAAAGTTTAATGTCTCATTCATGTTATAATTACAATTGCCTATTTTCAAACCGTCAACACTGTTGAAGTTGCTATTGTCCTGTTTGACCCTGAGGGTATTTTGCAGACTAAATAGTAAGACAGAAAGCCAACGTTACACTTTATATAATCTAGTTGTTTCCATGAAGATAGTCAGTCAATCATAGTTCATAGAACGAAAAAAAGTCATGTCTCAAGGTGAAGTCGTAAACCTAAGTGCAACCTGCAGTGACACAAGTCACTGATATATTTGTTCATTCATTTATTTTCCATTTGAAGATTAAAGGGCCGACAGTGGAACAAATGAGACAGTGTTCGGTGCTGCCTGCTTGATGGCCTCCTTTGTTGTATAATGGGCATTACTAGAGGACACTCTTTGTAGAGTATACACGAAAAGTATATCTTTTTTATATATCCTCTGAAGTGTAAGCTACAGTATGCATCAGGCCTGTTCCAACCTGCCATCCCAGCTGCATCAGTTAACCTGCTCTGGTCTGCCAACCCTGACGATTTCCTGTCTCTCACTCACGACTCATCACTGACTCGTATCAGACTGCCACGTGCTAAACCTCAGAGAAATACCTCCACAGGCTCTACTGTATCAATGATGCAAATTTTAAACTGACTGTTGAGGTTTGACCACCCCAGAGGAGACTGAGGCAATGTAGTCTGTCAGGGGCCTGTTCTGTGTCTGGCTATGTTCCAATGCATGTCCATAACACTTAAAATGCATGCCCAATACACTGCTTCATTCTAAGTGGCATGCAAGTGTGTATATTGGAACATAGCCTTTGTCGCTATCATTTAGAGCGTCATAGTAAAGCCTGGATGTCTTTGATCCACATCATTAGCAGTTTCTGTGTATTGGACTGACAGTGATTGCTTTAGACAACAGTTTCATATGAGAGGATTAGATACGTAGGCCCCATGTGTGGTTACACTGTAACTAGCCTCTTGAGGAATTGGGTTTTGAGGAGATCACATACACTGTCAGCTTCCTGAGGCCTTCGATGGATCAAGAATCCAGGTGGAGCAGTATCTATTGGAAAGTACTAGCCTGAATTTCCTGCAGTTGTCCTCAGCAACAGCAATTTATTCTGACGGGTATGAACCTTGTTGAATGATGCAAATAATGTTTGACAAGAATGAAAGGATTCTTCTCTCACCAATAGCTGGGCAGCAGGTATTAGGCCTACTATCAATCAAACAGACAGGGAATCCCGTGCTTATTTTGCCAGCCATAGAAATGCAATATATGCAGCCTATTCATACAGCATCTCATGCCAATATGGGCCTCTGTCTTAGGATATTATTTGTGGGAGAGTTGACAGTGACTGAAACAAAGCATGATTGAATTTCCCTTACACTGGAAAGGGTGCCTCATTCACTGATGATAAAGGGAGCATTCAAATCATTCACTCACTGGGAGGAAGGTTTTCCTGTAGCCCTACCCACCCCCACCTTCCTTAGTTCACTGTTATTTTTGTATGTAACTAACTCTGACTCTTAAACAATATCAGTTGTTTAGTCTCCCTGACCTCCTTGCCTGTCTGCCATAGAGAAAGGCAAGGCAATTAAACTCACCTAATGCATATGCTCCGGCTCTCCTCTGACTTTTAATGGCAGAAAGCGGTGGGGACTGTCCCGCAGGCCAAGGGCAGCTACACACAAGGGTGTTGTTCCTCTTTTCCTCCTAGTTGCAATCTCCTTCTCATCAATGAATGGAAGCCTTTGCTTCAGCCCCCTCTCCACCACTATGCTACTCCACCCACAGCTTAATAAAATTCCATGCTAATCAAATAACCTCTTGTCTTTGACTGGCCTGGTGTCCCCTGTGTGTCCCAAAGCCATTATGTATGTGCGGCCTGCGCCTGGAAAGAGTCAGAGCTGCTTGCCCAGCCTCTGCTCTGGGGCAGCTAGATGGGTGTGTTCTCTAAATACCCATAAAACCAAAATTATGTTGAACGTAGACTCGTGTTTCCGAAAGAGCCTTTCTTTGAATCGGGACATTTAACTCATAAAGCAGTTTGCAACATGTTTGGCTGCTATGCTCTGGATAATCGGTTCTATCAAAATGCACAATGGAAGTGTTTTACTTAGGCTGCTATGGTTGTTGTATCTCTAATCTGATTTGACTTGGGGTTGCGTTGGTTTGCCACTAGCCTGGGTGGGGTACGGGGTGCCAGTCTTTCTGCTCTCTTGCCTACTCCTTATGGAACTGCCATGCCAAATGTTGCTAAGTGCTCAGCAAGACTAGCACCCAGGCAAGTTTGCCACTGCCCTGGCCAAATTAAGTTATGCTGTTGTTCTTTTGCCTGTTGTAGGCTGTGTTTTGCTGTGACATTTGGCCTGCATCCTCTACTCACGGGTGGCCTATCACTCAGACGCTGTGTTCCAGCCCAGTCATGCTTATCTTCTCCCGAAGTCATTTCTCTTGGAGGCCCTTATCTGTAACACTGCCCGCCCTGCATCGCTCAGCTCCAGGCAGGCTCCTGCTCCTGAGAGCCTCTGCACAACCAGAATTCCTGGCATTGTGAAGGGAAAGCTCACTGACATTAAAGGGGGCTGCTATTGTCTATGTAGTTAGCTATGTTTGTTTTTCCATAGGGCTTTTGATAGCTCACACAGGCTTAGTTTTGAAAAATTCTCATGTCCAGGAAATCCTTGAATAGAAGCCTATTTCAATCATAATTGCTAGTTGGTAGTCTCCTTGGGTTTGATCACATTTTTGGTAAATCCAAGTCTCGGGCTGGCAGAATGGGATGGCTGGATTAATCTGTTGGAACTTGCCTGATATGGACCCTTGTTTTGAGATGGAAAGACTTCCTGGCATAGCTCAGTCTTTGTTGTTTCTTTGACACTTGGTACATTTGGCTCCCTAGCCTAGATGTATGTTTGGCCTCTTCCTTGAGCTAAGACTAAGAGTGTATTCAATTTACTTTGCTTGGGTGGATCACACATTTTGGTTGCATGTCTCGTGAGTTTTAGGTATGTTTACTGGCGGTGGTCGTGCAACGGAAATCAAGAACGTTGAGGCTATAGGTGGTTTACGATCAGTGCTCCCTCCCTGCACTGATAATTCAGGTGCTAAAGTTCCTTGTGTATCTGGCTACTTGCTTAATACATAGCTGTGGTGTTAACGTCCATCTTAGCCCCCAAAGATGAACGGCATGCCGTTGAGGAGAAATATGGACGTATTGGTGGTAAAAGTTGAGTCCGCATTGCATCTGTCCACAGCTTTGTCAGAATAGTCCAGGCCAGTGCTGTGACTGTCAGTTGTAAACTCTAAACTGCACGCCTCAGCTATTCACCTGCCTATTGGAACAACAATAGGCCCAGCTATTCATTGCAGCACATAACATTCCCCCTGAACTGACTGATCATGTGCAGGAATGCAGACACAAATGATCCAGTCCCAGGCCCTTTAATAAATGGGCAACCCAACCTCCTTCCGTGATTCATTTCCTTTAAAGTCACTGCCTCCTGTTTTTTTTATTTTTTCTATCCCTTTAATCTTTTCCTCTTTACCATCATTCTTTTACTTTTAATCCCACTAACCAATGAATCTCCCCCTGCCTACCCTGGCTGTGCTGTCTGTGTTCAGTAGAGCCAGCTAGTTGGCCAGCCAGTCAGCAGAGCTTGTCTGAATTGAGCTGCGGGTCAATGTTTAATAAGTTGGTTTAGGCTTGCTAGGTTATCTCTGGGGTGAGGTCAGGAGTCCTGGCAAGGTAAGGCCGGCAGCCATGACTGAGTTTTACTTTGCCTTGAGATTCCAGGGCTCAGTCAGTACTAAGAGACATGTGAGTGGTGCACCTCTCTCTGTTGGAATGACTCAATTATATTTTGACGTGAAAGCCTTTTTGACAGCCAGTACTACTCACTGGGGCCTCATAAGGAAATGGAATGCCCTGGTTCGCCATGCCTGGGTTCACTGTCATTGCCATTTATCCACGAATCTAGTTAGATATGCGGTCTTTCTAGGTAAGTGGGATTTCCTGTCTGTAGATATTATGAACTGTTACTCCCTCTTTTTTTATTTTTGGCATTGAGGACAGTTTGACTCGGCTCTCTGATGGGCCTTGTTGATTGGCAGGTGGAGTTTTCCAAAGTTCTGGCCTACATCCCCATGACACTGTATGCAGGCAATTGTCCTAGCCATGCCCATTAGTTGGATTTTTCAGCCATCGACAATGCATTGCAGAAAAAAATGAAGTATTCAAAAGCATGGCAGTTATACACTTTTGTAAATAGGTCTAGTATTGCTTTAGTATGAGTTGCAGACTGAGAGAGCAGGCCATTGGCACTGTTCTGTGGTGTAGATGGGTGGCTTTACTTACTTCCTAATCAGATTTTGCATTGTGAACTGACCATCTGTATTGCTCTTATTTGGGAAATGGAAATGAGAAGTAAGGCTTCTCCGCCTGGCCTTGCCCCCAGTGCCCATTGTTGGCATTTTAGAGAAGGACGATGTGGTTGAGTCGCCATGGAAACTTAAACTCCAACTGAAATGTCTCGAAATAGGTTATTCTCCACTGGATTTTGTCTACCCTTCAGTTTAATATAAATAATTATGTAAAAAAAAAATTTGTGTAATTTTTTGGGGGTGTAGTCATGCAATTTTAAATGTATTTTTCATTAATAGAGTGCTTTTGGTTATTTTATTTAATAATCGTATGGATGGATACATGTCACTGCTGCCGGCTGCATCAGCAGAAAGCTGTAAAAAGGCAGTGAGTTAGAAGGCTGCAATGCAGGCCTCATCTCCATTTTCTTTTGCTATTTTCCCCAGACTGCCATATGATTGTTTGAGGTTTGATTTTCTTCAGTGTGTGAAGTGAAGCATACTAAAGCCCAGGAGTTCCCAAACTTGTTCACTCAGGGTCCCCCTTCCAGCATTGGAGAACATCCCATGCACCTTCTTCGCACGCGTCACGACTATTTCTATTGGGTCAAGCACTGTTCACATCCTTGTTGGTGCAGAGAATTTTGAACATTTAAGGCTTATTTCCTGCAATTCTACCCATTTTGTCATGGGGTGCAAAGAACATATTGCAGTTTTAAAGCATATTTAGCAATTTTATACTTGTTGCCATGTTTAATGTGTTCGTGTGATATTTGAGTGAGGATAAAATAATATATCTATTACAACTTTCAAGAGTACGTTTTTAAAGCCTGACTGAGTTCCTTAAATAGTAAAAAGAAAATGGGGTGCGCTAGGGCTGGGCGGGATACTGTTTTTTGCGGCATACCGGTATTGATCCACAAACCGGTTTGGGTTTTCACTTTACCTTCTATAACAGTATTTGAATGTTTGGTTTGTTAAATGTGATACGCAGTGTGTACCATCCATTTTTATAGTTTGCAACTTGAGTCGTCTCTCTCCAGTCTCGCCACGCTCTCCATGCCGCTTTCCACACAGACCTATCCCCGTCTCCTGTTTCTCAAGGAGCGCATTTGTTGTTCTTCGACCACTCGACACTTGCGTTCAGTCTGCATGGACAATGTTGATGACAATGATGCAGTTCTCACGTTGCTTCTTCATATACATCTACTAGCATTCTATATTTATACTATTAGCTTGTGTTTTTTACATCTGCAAACAGCTAGTCTGTCTTAGCAAGTTGTTTCTGAATCTTCTTAGCTGCTGATTGTTAGCTGCTAATGCTAATCGCTAGCTGATAAATGTACTAAGAGCAAGCGTAATGAGCTATACAGCCTCATAATACCAGTGATGGTATAAACCTAAATCAGCATGTTTGTTCAACAGTATCTTCTAAATTAAAGTTGAATACGCATAGCAAGAATATGTTAGCTGCATGAAGTAGCTAAGAAAAAACATTGTATGTATCTAAAGATTATATAGGGTCCCCTAGGAAACACAACTGTTGTTCCTACCTTGTCACAATAACTCCTCCCTGGCATTTTCATTCCTTGTCTGTTACAGACCTATATCCATCCTGCCCTGCCTTTCTAAAGTCTTCAAAAGCCAAGTGAACAAACAGATCACCGACCATTTCGAATCCCACCGTACCTTCTCCGCTATGCAATCTGGTATCCGAGCTGGTCATGGGTGCACCTCAGCCATGCTCAAGGTCCTAAACGATATCATAACCGCCATCGATAAAAGACAGTACTTAATCAACGTGGCCAAGGCTTTCGACTCTCTCAATCACTGTATTCTTATCGGCCTACTCAGCAGCCTTGGTTTCTCAAATGACTGCCTCGCCTGGTTCACCAACTACTTCTCATATAGAGTTCAGTGTGTCAAATCGGAGGGCCTGTTGTCCGCACCCCTTGCAGTCTCTATGGGGGTGCCACAGGATTCAATTCCCGGGCCGACTCTCGTAATGTATGCTTTCGCCGTAAAGCATTTAAAAAATCTGACACCGTGGTTGGATTCACAAGCAGTTAACTTTAAACCTATGTAAAATATGTTTTGTTTTCTGAATTTTTATAATGAGTATTTCTGTATTTGAATTTGACGCCCAGCAGTTTCACTGGCTGCTGTAGAGGTGGGACGCTACCATCTCACGTGCCCAAGAGAGGTTAATGCAACCGCTGTGTCAGATTTCAAAAAAGCTTTACGGAAAAAGCAAACCATGCAATAATCTGAGTCGACGCTCAGAGCCCAATAAAGCCACAAATATATCCGCCATATTGTGCAGTCAACATAAGTCAGAAATAACATTATAAACATTCACTTACCTTTGATCTTCATCAGAATGCACTCCCAGGAATCCCAGTTCCACAATAAATGTTTTTTTTTTGTTCGATAATGTCCATTTTATGTCCAAATTCCTCCTTGTTCTAGCGTTCAGTACACTTTCCAAACTCACGACGCGCGGGCAAGTCCAGCAAAAAGTACGGGCGAAAAGTTAAGTTATATTACAGTCCGTAAAATCATGACAAACGAAGTATTGAATCAATCTTTAGTATGTTTTTAACATAATTCTTCAATAATGTTCCAACCGAAGAATTCCTTTGTCTTCAGTAGTGCGATGGAACAGAGCTCGCTCTCACGTGAACGCCCATGATCAGTGCATGTTCAGGTCATGATAGACCTTACTCATTACCCTCTCCTTCGGCCCCACTTCACATTTGAAGCATCAGACAAGGTTCTAAAGACTGTTGACATCTAGTCGAAGCCTTAGGAAGTGCAACATTACCAATATCCCACTGTATCTTCAATAGGAGCTGAGTTGAAAATCGACCAACCTCAGATTTCCCACTTCCTGGTTGGCTTTTTTCTCATGTTTTTGCCTGCCATATGACTTTTGTTATACTCACAGACGTCATTCAAATAGTTTTAGAAACTTCCGAGTGTTTTCTATCCAAATATACTAATAATATGCTTATCTTAGCTTCTGGGCCTGAGTAGCAGGCAGTTTACTCTGGGCACCTTATTCATCCAAGCTACGCAATACTACCCCCAGCCATAAGAAGTTAAATTCTAGTTTAACTAAATGCATGCTCTTCAACTGATTTCTGCCCGCACCCGCCTGCCCGACTAGCATCACTACTCTGGATGGTTCTAACTTGTGGACAACTATAAATACCTACGTGTCTGGCTAGACTGTAAACTCTCCTTCCAGACTCACATTAAGCATCTCCAATCCAAAATTAAATCTAGAATCAGCTTCCTATTTTGCAACAAAGCCTCCTTCACTCATGCTGCCAAACATACCCTCGTAAAACTGACTATCCTACCGATCCTTCACTTTGGCGATGTCATTTACAAAATAGCCTCTGACACTCTACTCAGCACATTGGATGTAGTCTACCACAGTGCCATCCGTTTTGTCACTAAAGGCCCATATACTACGTACCACTGTGACTTGTATGCTCTCTTTGGCTGGTCCTCTTTACATATTCGTCGCCAAACCCACTGGCTCCAGGTCATCTGTAAGTCTTTGCTAGGTAAAGCTCCGTCTAATCTCAGCTCGCTGGTCACCATAGCAACACCTACCCGTAGCACGCGTTCCAGCAGTTATATTTCTCTGGTCATCCCCAAAGCCAACACCTGCTTTGGCCAATGACTGGAACAAATTGCAAGAATCACTGGACACCCTAGACCCACTCCAATTCGCATTCTGCCCCAACAGATCCACAGATGATGCAATCTCTATTGCACTCCACACTGCCCTTTCCCACCTGGACAAAAGGAACACCTATGTGAGAATGCTGTTCATTGACTACAGCTCAGCGTTCAACAGCATAGTGCCCACTAAGCTAATCACTAAGCTAAGGACCCTGGGACTAAACACCTGCCTCTGGGTCCTGGACTTCCTGACCGTCCTCCCCCACGTGGTAAGGGTAGGCAACAATATGTCTGTCACGCTGAGCCTTAACACTGGGGTCCCTCAGGGGTGTGTACTTAATCCCCTCCTGTAGTCCATGTTCACCACGACTGCGTGGCCAAACACGACTCCAACCCCATTAAGTTTGCTGACGACACAACAGTGGTAGGCCTGATCACTGACAACGATGAGACGGCCTATAGGTAGGAGGTCAGAGAACTGGCAGTGTGGTGCCAGGACAACAACCTCTCCCTCAATATGATCAAGACAAAGGAGCTGATCGTGGACTACAGGAAAAGGCGGGCCTAACAGGCCCACATTAACAGCAACTGGTCCATAGTTTCAAGTTTCTTGGTGTCAACATCACCAACGAACTTTCGTGCAGTTTATCATTGCAGTTTAAAGCCTAGACTAGAGTTGTTTTACTCACTTGAAAACAATATCATTATTCATTACATTATGCTGTCGTCTAAGTAGGATACATTTAATGTCCCTAAAAAACTGAAACAATTGGGTAGCTTTTGGAGCTGCGTGCCTAGGGATTGGGAGCGCACTGGGTAAGCCATCCTACTTATGATTTCGTTATCTATGTCTATTTATTTTGTTGTGTAAATTGATTGGATCTATTCACTGTATTATTAAGCCTAACATTGAGTTCATGAATTATTGGCTAACATGCATACACTTCTAACTTAGGCTACTTCTCCAGCCTGTGTCTTCATTGTTCTGTTGTGTAATTACACACCTGGCCTCTCCACTGCCTCGGCTATTCTTCTTAAATCTTGTGGAGTCCCAGGATCAGCCAGATTACAAAAGCTTGTTGGACACTTATTTAGACTCAATTGATTTACTAATATCCTGTTGGAGGAGATAGGCATCCTTGCTATTGCTTGCTGAATGTGAAATAGGCTACACGCTACAGCATTTAGAACGGCCGTGGAAGTTAGAAGCCCCTATTTTCCTATAGGCCTGCTATCTTAACGCTGATAGGCTACATCCTGACAAAAGACACCATATTAGTGGCCTGCTATGTACCTTTCTGGATCTTTTTAACTTTTGAGAATAGACCCAAACTGATCCAAATGTTTGCATGGTCATGCCTAGGCTATGCAGTTATTTTGGCATGAAACAAAACAGGACGTTTGAGAGGTTATTCAACTTAGCTTACATCACTTTAGTTTACAGCCTATAGACACACTGTGTACTCACGTGATAACAATAATAAATTCCTCATTGCACTGTTATTGTAGCCAAGGTAGAATAATTGTATTGTCTAAAAATGTAGGCCTAATCAATAGTGGAGCTTTGTGTGCCCCGCCTGTAGGAATGCACAGATCTGCCATTTCATAATCTGTTTAAAAACATTTTTTATTGCACTTTGACAGGTAAATATTTAGAATATAGCCCTAATATTTAGCTAATGAATGGCCTGAACTATGGCTTGTTATTTTGGTTACACATCACTAGCCTCTCTATCCCACCTGTTCCCGTGCGCTGTAGGCAAGCATCTCCGCAATAGGCCATTCCTCTTCTCGTGAAAATTTATTGGCCATTTATTTTCTTTTTTTATACTAGGCCTAATAGCCTATTCTGGAATGGAGCAGGCTTGCCCATGCTAATTGCTGAATGCAAAAGACGGCTACAGCATAGGCCAAATGAACTGTTGGTGTGATTACTTTTAGCCGGTTATGAAAACATTGTTGCACTGATGCATTGCAAATAGTTGCACAGGACAGACAGAGATGAGCACAATGAAAAAGACCCAAAGGAAACTATTTGAAAAATGGAAATCACTTACAAACCACTTGAGCAACAAGGCAATGTTGACAAACTGTAAAAGATGCGCAGGCTAAATAGCGTTGTTGAATTCTCCATTTAAATAAGAGGTAATACTATTTGCAGTTGTCAGTATAACAATAAACACACCTTATTAATAGGCAGCGTGCAGTAGGCAAGGATGCGTTCATCAGTTGATTGACAGGTGTAGGACTATAGAACGATGAATAAGCTTTCCTCTAGAATGGAAGCTCACAAACGTTTTATAGTTAAACTATAGACTACATAGCGTATCATTACAATTATAGTTGTTTACTTTTAGGCTCTGTAAACTGACATTCAAATAATTTACAACTGCAGTTTTACCACTGTGCGCTGCAGTAGGGAAGTGAAGTGGAGGTTTGGCTGTGTCCATAGCAAGGTTTGAAAATGAAGCGGCTTGGCTAGTCACTAGAGCCATATTAAGGCTATAGGCTACAGATGGCTCTGGCTAATGAGCTAGGCCTACTTTCTACGAGCCTTATTGACATATAGGGATAGTCTATTCAATTAATTAGCCCTAGCCTAGTACAGGATTTCTGTTTTTACTTGGCTTGAATGTATCGAGCAACAATTCCATGCGTATCAGTTGGTAGGCCTGTTATGAAATTAATTTTGTTTTGTCGTGTCCTCATGCCTGATTGGATTAAACCGTTTCTTTCCACTAGATCGTATCAGAGACTAGGGTTGTTGTGGTGACCGTATTACAGTCACATCGGAAGTCATGAGTCATGACCGCAGTCAAATTCCACATGACTGTTGAGTCATTGTAGTCTCTTCTTATGCACTCTGGACATGAGTTGGTAGTACCCAATTTGCTAAAGACGATCAGGTCGCTAATAGCCTGGTACTCAGTGCTCTATTATCCCTCTAACCACTCTGACTTCAACACATTGCAATCAAAACATCAATCACTTATCAAATCAGTATCTTGCTTTCAAACTCACCATTAGGCTACATTTTTTGACCTTACCGTGGTGCTCAATTTTGAAGAAATACAACAACTTGTTGAAACTGAGTGGTAAACATGATCATTGTTTCAAAGCCAAACACAACGTAATGGACCGCTTTCAAGGTGATTTATTCAAAGCATTTAAGACGTTACATGTGTAACACCCATACGCACATTAGAGCTTATGCATAGGCCTATATATGAGCCCATGCCCCCCCCCCCCCCCCACACACAAAAAACGTTAGTCAAATAATGATTGTGACTTTATACAATACATAGCCAATAGCCTCCTAGTGCATATTACGCACTGCAGATAAGCATTGAAAAAGCTACGTTTTAAGATGTCTTTGGTACATAATTGGTCGTGCCTTTATTCCATAATATATATTTTTTATAGTAGTCACCTTTTGAGTGTGGACTGTATTCTTATGCATACTGGATGGATTGGTTACCTCATGCTATGCTCCAAACTTTCTATCCATGAGTCTGGGAGAGAACGCATAACCCTAGGCGAGATGCTGTTGGTTCATTGGTTGTGCAGGGCGGCTCACAGAGTTGACCTACAATTATAGTGAATTTGATTTTGAAAAGCCTAGTAACAGGTAATTGTTTTTGTATTTTCATAATTAATAGGATGACATATGACCTTAGCTACAGAATACCTCACCACTGTGTTAACTTCTCTTTTTCTCTCTCCTTCATTCCTTTCTCGAGTGCGCAGAGATAGAGGCTGTCAAAAGTTTAATGAAATATGTTTTTGTAGTAAAAACCTGTTACTATTGATGCACCTGAACAGATTTCTCCTTTTCCCCCAAATTAAGCACTGGGAAGCTGCAGGAATATTTTTGGAGAGCCCATGGCATACAGAGTTTGCCCCTGTTCCTACCCATTTGTTAATGGTCCGTTCTAAATCGAAACAAATTTTACATATTACTAAAGACTAGATTCATTTGAGAGTAGTCTGATGGGTGAAAATATAATGAACAGGATGTGCAGCCTCAGGCAAGGAGCAGAGCACAAGCTTTTTTCAAATGGTCAATGGGAATGGAAAAATTATTTACATGACAATAACCGGCTGAGGACATTGGTAGGGTTGGTAGGGTTGATTTATCTTGGATGCTTAATATTTTACTCAACATATTTTTTTATACAGTGTAGGGTCACCATTGACATCAGGATCTCATTTACAAGCGAGCCATGTGAACATACACAATTTAATACTCATAATGTAAGATCTCAATACAAGATTAATCAAAACAACTCTCACATATCACCTCCCTTAAACTCCATCTAAACTGTCCAATGGGAGACCAGTGAGTCTAATTTCAAGGTGGCCTGAAGGCTATTCCATGAGCTGGGGGCATAAAAACTAAAAGCAATTTCTCCCAGGTCACTGGTTCCGTGACCTCCGGAACCAGCCAGTCCAGAGAGCGGTTCTGAAAATGTCTATCAGCAAAAAAATCAACATCCTCACTGTCAACTGCGTTTATTTTCAGCAAACTTAACATAACAAGATTCAACAACTGAGACATAAACTGAACAAGTTCCACGGACATGTGACTAACAAATGGAATAATGTGTCCCTGAACAAAGGGGTGTCAAAATCAAAAATAACAGTCAGTATCTGGTGTGGCCACCAGCTGCATTAAGTACTGCAGTGCATCTCCTCCTCATGGACTGCACCAGATTTGCCAGTTCTTGCTGTGAGATATTACCCCACTCTTCCACCAAGGCACCTGCAAGTTCCCGAACATTTCTGGGGAGAATGACCCTAGCCCTCATCCTCCGATCCAACAGGTCCCAGATGTGCTCAATTGGATTGCGATCCGGGCTCTTCGCTGGCCATTGCAGAAGACTGACATTCCTGCCTTGCAGGAAATCACTCACAGAACGAGCAGTATGGCTGGTTGCATTGTCATGCTGGAGGATCATGTCAGGATGAGCTTGCAGGAAGGGTACCACATGAGAGAGGTGGATGTCTTCCCTGTAACGCACAGCATTGAGATTGCCTGCAATGACAACAAGCTCAATTCGATGATGCTGTGACGCCCCAGACCATGACGGACCCTCCACCTCCAAATCGATCCCGCTACAGAGTACAGGCCTCGTGTGACGCTCATTCCTTCGACGATAAACGCGAATCCGACCATCACCCCTGATGAGACAAACGCGACTCATCAGTGAAGAGCACTTTTTGCCAGTCCTGTCTGGTCCAGCAACGGTGAGTTTGTGCCCATAGGCAACGCTGTTGCCGGTGATGTCTGGTGAGGACCTGCCTAAACAACAGGCCTACAAGCCCCCAATCCAGCGCCTCTCAGCCTATTGCGGACCGTCTGAGCACTGATGGAGGGATTGAGCGTTCCTGGTGTAACTCGGGCAGTTGTTGCCATCCTGTACCTGTCCCGCAGGTGTGATGTTCGGATGTACCGATCCTGTGCAGGTGTTACACGTGGTCTGCCACTGCTAGGACAATCAGCTGTCTGTTCGATCTCCCTGTAGCTCTGTCTTAGGTGTCTCACAGTACAGACATTGCAATTTATTGCCCTGGCCACATCTGCAGTCCTCATGCCTCCTTGCAGCATGCCTAAGGCACGTTCACGCAGATGAGCAGGGACCCTGGGAATCTTTCTTTAGGTTTTTTTCCGAGTCAGTAGAAAGGCCTCTAGGATACTAAAGTTTTCATAACTGTGACCTTAATTGCCTACCGTCTGTAAGCTGTTAGTGTCTTAACGACCGTTGCACAGGTGCATGTTAATTAATTGTTTATGCTTCATTGAACAAGCTTGGGAAACAGTGTTTAAACCCTTTACAATGAAGATCTGTGAAGTTATTTGGATTTTTACGAATTATCTTTGAAAGACGGGGTCCTGAAAAAGGGACGTTTTTTTTTTTTACTGAGTTTAGAATTAATTTGATTAATCCCATTTCTGTTTCAGCGCGCAATGTTCCAAATTGCTTTGATGCGTTTTGATCTATTTTTTTTCTCGTCTGTCACTCCTGTGCTCTGCACATTCCCACTCTCACACCGACACCAAGTCCCTCCCCCTGCCACTCTCACACCGACACCAAGTCCCTCCCCCTGCCACTCACAACAAAGACGAATGATCATCTTCCTATTTGACAACAAGCAGTTTTATCTTGCCATTTGCATTTCAGGTTTTTACTGTAATAGAGGAGAACTTAACCATTGTAACGATGTCCTTCTTTATGTCACAACTCCTAAAAATGTACAACTTAGCAGACCCTACTAATACGGGAGTTAATGAACGTGTGGGAAATTAATGCTCAGTTTCTGCCGGACACGGCATTGAAGTACCACTTCCATTATTTTAGCCAAAGACTGGTGCTAGCGGTCTAGTCTGTTTTGTCATGTGCAATGAGCATGAAAATACACATTTACTTGTGCAGTGTATTCACACCCATAGAATTTTTCCACATTTTGTTGTGTAGTGGTCAAAATATGAAATTTACATTTTTGTCACTGACCAGCACAAAAATCAAAGTGAAGGTACAATTTTTTAAAACCTTTTTACAAATTCTTAAATTTAAGCTGAAACGTCTTGGATCAATAATAATTCAACCCCATTGTCATGGCAAGCCTAAATAAGTTCAGGATTATACATTTGTACCCCAACACATATTACCTGTAAGGTCCCTCAGTCGAGCAGTGAATTTCAAACACAGATTCAACCACAAAGTCCAGGGAGGTTTTCCAATGCCTTGCGAAGGGCACCTATTGGTAGATTGAATATCCCTCAGAATGGTGAAGTTATTAATTTCACTCTGGATGGTGTATCAATACACGCAGTCACTATAAATATACAGGGGTCCTCCTATCTCAGTTGCCAGAGAGGAAGGAAACCGCTCAGGGATTTCACCATGAGGCCAACCGTTAGTTGAATTCCTATTATGGGAGAAAACTGAGGATGGAGTTACTCCACAATACTAACCTAAATGACAGAGTGAAAAGGAGGAAGCATGTACAGAATAAACATTTCCCAAACATGCATCCTGTTTGCAACAAGGCACTAAAGTAAAACTGCAACAAATGTGGCAAAGTAATGAACTTTGTCCTCAATACAAAGTGTTATGTTCGGGGTAAATTCAACACAATACGTCACTGAGTGCTACTCTTCATATTTAAATGAATGGTGGTGGCTACATCATGTTATGGGTATGCTTTTCATCTGCAGGGACAAGGTTTTTTAAATTAATTTTTTATATAGAATAAAAAGAAAAGTAACAGAGCTAAGCACAGGCAAAATCCTAGAGGAATACCTGGTTTCATCTGTTTTCCAGCAGACACTGGGAGACATTCACCTTTCGGCAGGACAATAACCTAAAACACAAATACACTGGAGTTGCTTACCAAGATGCCACTGGCCTAGTTACAGTTTTGCCTGAAAGCCGCTTGAAACTCTCTATAGCAAGACTTGAAAATGGTTGTCTAGCAATGATCAACAACCAACTTGAGAGCTTGAATAATTATTTTTAAGAATAAAGTGCAAATATTGTTCAATCCAGGTGTGCAAAGCTAGAAGAATTATCCAGAAAGACTCACAGCTGTAATCCCTGCCAAAAGTGATTCTAACATGTATTGGCTCAGGGTTGTGAATACTTATGTTAATTAGATATCTGTATTTCGTTCTCAATAAATTAGCAAATTTTTCTATAAACATGTTTTTAATGTCATTGAAGGGTATTGTGTAGATAGGTGAGAACAAACATTTAATCCATTTTGAATTCAGGCTGTATCAACAAAATGTGGAATAAGTCAAGGGGTATGAATAATTTTTGAAGGCAGTGTGTATATAAGGAATTGGCAACACGTTCTCATTCTGAGAAATAAGCTTCTTATCCAGGTAGGCTACTCATTTCGACATCTTAACAAAGTGAACAGGCTGCGTTGTTACAGTTAGAGATTGACAGGCGTGTGCATTCATAACTGTTCAACCTTGTTAGAAAGCAAATCGATCCAAGTTGGCTTGACTTTAAAAGATGCAATATGTAACTTTTTGGGACGACCTGACTAAAATCACATAGAAATGGGAGTTTTAGATCTGTCATTCTCATTGAAAGCAAGTCTAAGAAGCAGTAGATGTGTTCTATGTGCGCTATTTCTCTGCTTTCTGTTTTTAGATTCAGTTTTGCATCTTTTACTTTCAGTTTTGTACACCAGCTTCAAACAGGTGAAAATACAATATTTTTGGTTAAGGAAAATGTATTTCACAGCAGTTTGTACAATCATTTTCTATACTTGCTTGTTTTTTCACAAACTGAAAGATATTACGCAAACTACTATAATTTTAGCAACCAGGAAATGGCGGAGCTAGATCAGTGATTATTGCAAAAAAACGCATGTTAAACTATTTTGATAAAATAATTAAATTATTAGTGGGTCTTATTTTTGAGGGCTTATGTTTAGCCTAGGTATAATTCATTTGATTATTCACGACTGTTTGAAATGCAGTGTATTGACCTTTAATTGTGCAACAAAGCTTATTTAGTTGTAATTATATATTCTTTATCAAGAGATGGTGAATCTCCCATACATAAAAATAAAATAATCAAGATTTTTTTTTTTGGCCATGTCACCCAGCCCTTGATCCTAAATAGTTTTGCATCTTTGCTCAAATCTTTTGCAAATAAGCATGCACTGTTGAATAACTAAGTATAAAGGATAGAGCAAATCCCTGGTTCACACCAACTACCAGAGAAACTTCACAAGAGAAATGCAGCTTGAGATAAGGCTGACTGCTAGTCCTTCAGATGAGAAATTGATGTCAATCCCTAGTTAGAAAAGCCAAAGCAAATACTTCTTTAATTGTGTATCTGAGAATGCAGCCGCCTTCTGAAAGGTAATCAAATCTCAAACAAAACTCCATCCCTCATTACCCGAGCAGGTTATGACATTCTGTGGTCCCATAATAGATACGATGGACATATGGTTCTACTGAGCTAACATATAGAATTGTTTGTTTTAAGGTGGTCACTTATTGCAGAATCATTAACCTATATTTTTAACTTGACACTTGTTTCTGGTGTTATCCCTAAGATCTGGAAAACGTCACATGTCCTCCCCCCTACACAAAGGCGGAGACCCTTCTGGCTTGGTTAACTACTGTCCCTGGCCAATTCTCAGCATAGAACTTCACATTCTATTCTTAATGAGCACCAATCTGGTGTTAGACCTGGACGGAGCACTGTTTCAACAGCTACACTTGTCTTCGATGATGTGCTATGTTTTTTAGACCATAAAAATCATTGTGCTGCCTTGTTTACTGACGAAGGCATTTGATACAGTTGACCATTTCCTACTGTTTCGTTCAAAGGTTGTCTGACATAGGCCTAGATCAGGCATCTTGCAATTGGTTCAATTATCTAACGGACGGCCATGCAGCACGCGCAGAGAAGCACACGACTTAACTTCACTCAACTTTGTAGAGTTTTCCCAGTTAACACTATACAACATTTCCCTTTACTGTAGTAATTGTGATCAAAGCAACGCGATATTAGCCACTTTCAATGCAATATACCGAAACAAAACAAACAATGCAAGATTTAGTATGCAAAACAAACTATGCAAGAGATTGTTGTAGGCAGAATGCATCCGAATAGGAATCTATTGCATTGACAGGCAGGACTCAGTACTCTACACAGACCGGTACGCTATAACCAATCAGAGCTGCAGTACGCCTATATGCAAATAGAACATTGCCATATATGGATTTATGCCATTCACTTTGTACTGGACTGTTTTACAACCTGAGCGTCACGATTTATTATGCACTGTTTTTTTGATAAAAGCAAGAGCTGCATGTAGCCACGTGTGCACATCTGTTCATATTCTTTGCTAGTGAGTTATTAGCCCAGTTATAGCCAATTTATAGCAACGTGGGAGTGATTGCTTCCTACAAGAGCACAAAATGTGTTCTTGTAGGAAGCAATTGGCTTATTCAAAAGGCTTGAATAAGCTAATTAGCTGAAAGGCAGAGTTTTTACATTTCTGACTCTCTTTAATAATGGTATGGGAATAATAATAATTTTATTTTGTAAAGTGGTTTCTTCGATCAAACACAACATTTTCAGTCACCACCTTATCTGAATGATAAGTGAATCCTGGATCCTCCTTCTGGATATCATCCAGTTCGAGGTAATAGCTGTTCTGAAGATTTTTTTTTAAATTTAACTTCTTACGGATCACCTAGACAACATCCGGTCAAATTGCAGAGCGCGAAATTGAAATTACATAAATCGTAATATTAAACATTCATGAAAATACAAGTGTCATACATAATTTAAAAGCTTAACTTCTTGTTAATCCAGCCGCTTTGTCAGATTTCAAAAAGACTTTACGGGGAAAGCACACCATGCGATTATCTGAGGACAGCGCCCCGCACACACAAGCATTACATACATTTTCCAACCAAGCAGAGGCGTCACGAAAGTCAGAAATAGCGATTAAAATAAATCACTTAGCTTTGAAGATCTTCATGTGGTTGCAATCACAAGGGTCCCAGCTACATAACAAATGGTCCTTTTGTTCGATAATGTCCTTTATATCCCCAAAAAGTTACTTATATTGGCGCTCTTGACTCAGTAATCCACCGGTTTCCCTCGTTCAAAATGCATACAAATGAATCCCGTAAGTTACCAATAAACTTCTTCCAAACATATCAAACAACGTTCCTAATCGATCCTCAAGTACCCTAATATGTAAATAAATGATATTTTTCATAGCCGTCTATTTACCACCACAAACCAACGCTGGCAGTAAGACCGCACTCAACGAGCTGTATAAGGCCATAAGCAAACAAGAAAATGCTTATCCAGAAGCCACGGGCCTAGTAGCCGGGGGCTTTAATGCAGGCAAACTTAAATACCACTTTACCGTATGTCTACCAGCATGTCACATGTGCAACCAGAGGAGAAAAAAACTCTAGACCACCTTTACTCCACACACAGAGACGCATACAAAGCTCTCCATCGCCAATCTGACCAATAATTCTATCCTTATTCCTGCGTACAAGCGTAATCTAAAGCGGGGAGTACCAGTGACTCGCTCAATACGGAAGTGGTCAGATGAAGTGGATGCTACAGGACTGTTTTGCTAGCAGAGACTGGAGTATGTTCCGGGATTCATCCAATGGCATTGAGGAGTATACCACCTCAGTCATTGGCTTCATCAAGTGCAAGTGCATAGATGACATCGTCCCAACCGTGACCGTACGTTCCTATCCCAACCAGAAGCCAAGGAATACAGGGAACATCCGCTCCAAGCTAAAGGCTGTAGCTGCCGCTTTCAAGGAGTGGGACACTAATTCGAACGCTTATAAGAACTCCTATTTTTTTTAACCTTTTTATTTAACTAGGCAAGTCAGTTAAGAACAAATTCTTATTTTCAATGACGGCCTAGGAACAGTGGGTTAACTGCCTTGTTCAGGGGCAGAACAACAGATTTTTACGTTGTCAGCTCTGGGATTCGATCTAGCAACCTTTTGGTTACTGGCCCAACGCTCTAACCACTAGGCTACCTGCTGCTCCAAACAGTTGATTCTATGCCCTCAGACGAACCATCAAACAGGTAACGCATCAATACAGGACTCAGATTGAATACTACTACACAGCTCTGACGCTCGTCGGATGTGGCAAGGCTAAATGCCTTTTAATGCTTGCATCGAGGCAAATAACACCGAAACATGCATGAGAGCACCAGCTGTTCCAGATGACTGTGATCACGCTCGCCGTAGCCAATGTGAGCAAGACCTTTAAACAGGTCAACATTCACTAGACTGCGGACGAATTACCAGGATGTGTACTCGGAGCATGCGCGGACCAACTGGGAAGTATCTTGACTGACATTTTCAACCTCTCCCTGAACGAGTCTGTAATCCCACGTTTCAAGCAGACCACCATAGTCCCGGTGCCCAAGAAAGCGAAGGTAACCTGCCTAAATGATTTACAGATCCGTAGCACTCAAGTTGGTAGCCATGAAGTGCTTTGAAAGGGTGGTCATGGCTAACAACACAATCCTCCCTGATACCCTGGACCCACTCCAATTTGCATACCGCCCCAACAGATGACGCAATCTCAATCGCACTCCACACTGCGCTTTCCCACCTGCACAAAAGGAACACCTTTGTGAGAATGCTGTTCATTGACTACAGCTCAGCGTTCAGCACCATAGTGCCCACTAAACTAAGGACCCTGGGACTGAACACCTCCCTCTGCAACTGGATCCTTGACTTCCTGACGGGCCACCGGTAGGTGCTAAGGGTAGGCAACAACACATCTGCCACACTGATCCTCAAGTGGGGCCCCTCGGGTGTGTTCTTAGTCCCCTCCTGTACTCCCTGTTCACCTACGACTGTGTGGCCAAACACGACTCACACACCATCAGTAAGGTTGCTGACGACACAAGTGGTAGGCCTAATCACCGACAACGACGAGACAGTCTATAGGGATAAGGTCAGAGAACTGGCAGTATGGTGCCAGGACAACAACCTCTCCCTCAATGTGAGCAAGACAAAGGATCTGATTGTGGACTACAGGAAAAGGCGGGCCAAACAGGCCCCCATTAACATCAACGGGGCTGTTGTGGAGTGGGTCGAGAGCTTCAAGTTCCTTGGTGTCCACATCAAACAAACTATCATGGTCCAAACACACCAACATAGTTGTGAAGAGGGCACGACAAAGCCTATTCCTCTTCAGGAGACTGAAAGACAGCATGGATCCTCAAAAAGTACTACAGCTGCACAATCGAGAGCATCCTGACTGGTTGCATCACTGTCTGGTATGGCAACGGCTCGGTCTCCAACCGACAGGCCCAACAGAGTAGTGCGTACAGCCCAGTATAGTGATTCCTCTTCTGTTAATGCAAGTTGGTGCTAGTTTGACCACCAGAGGGCATCTTTGTAGAAGCATTTGATTTTCTTCCATATTGGTATTACCTGAGAATTTAAAACCTTTTTTTGTAATAATGTGGGATATGGGTTTGATTTTATGATATTTATCTTAATTAATTTGATTAGTATTATGGTGTTTCTATTCCGAGAAACTAAACCCTCAGGGTTTCCGATGGAATGGAAAATATGGTGCTGTACAACGTGACGGTCGGGAGTTGGCTACAGCATAAGAGGATTGGAGGATTCTTCATTTTTTTGCCTTAATTTTAAAACTTTTGTTCCAATATTTCTGCCATAGTAGTTTCTGTACAGCACTTTGAGATATCAGTTGATGATGTAAGAAGGGCTATATAAATAAATTTGTTTTGAATTTGATTAATTAGTAATGGAGCGATCATAAATAAATCAACATCTGCATTTTAAACGAGTGTTTTTATCATTATTTTATTAACGAAAGCATGAAGAAATGCAGTACTGTAAAGTATTTGTTTTTACATTTGGATAATAAAGCATAGATATAAGCATTTGTTTACAAGGCTACTGTGCAGTCTGACAAGTAAACATAGCCGACAATACATACTGTTGTAAACATGGGAAAGTGTAATTCCTCAAATAAGGGAGAGCAGGCCATGTCTCTACTAGAGAATGCAGCCACGCGTGAGACTGGGGTTCAATTCCTGGATGGGGTGGAAGGAGTAGGATGTCCGTTTAAATAATAATTTGTTCTTAACTGATTCCATATCTGTTATTTCATAGTTGTGATGTCTTCACAATTATTCTACAATGTAGAAAATAGTAAAAATAAAGAAAAATCCAGGAATGACTAGGTATGTCCAAACCTTTGACTGGTACTTGCTTAATTAATTAAATTTATATTATTGTGTTTCTTTTCCAAGAACAATGAAAAACCCTCTGGGTTTCCATTAGGATGGAACGGAAAATATGGCGCTGTACATGAAGGTCGGCCGTACAGTACTGAGTATTTAGCTAAAGAATCCCTGTGTCGTGCGGGTAGGGAACACGGGAGACCGGGCTTCAATTCCCCGACGGGGAGGAAGGAGTAGGCCCTCCTTGTAAATAAGAATGTGTTCTTAACCTGTTGAGGCTAGGGGGTGCTGTTGTCACTATTTATGTAAATCGTGTAATTTTTTAAACGGCTTCCTACTAAATTCTTGATCGTACAATATGCATATTATTATTATTATTGGATAGAAAACAGTCTCTAGTTTCTATAGCCGTTGAAATTTTGTCTCTGAGTGGAACAGAACTCATTCTACAGCAATTTCCCTGACATGGAGTCAGATTTCACACATTTTGGCCCCTGATCTGGAGTCAGTTTAAAGGCCACTGTTATTGCTATGAGCATACAGCCACTGCTTACGTCTTCCCCTAGATGCCTTTACGTGATGACGATTTGAATGGCATCGATTGCGCAATTCCAGCCCCAATAAAACAAAAACACGTGTAGGTAGGAACTCTTTTCCAGATGCGTCAGGCGCGCGGTGGACACCGACCTGCACTTTTTCCAAGCACTAGTGAAGCCAGTTATATTTCTCCGGTCATGTTTCTACTCGTTATAGGAGTTAAAAACATCATAAGGTAGTTAATTTAAACCGTTTTATAGCAGTTTATTTCCGTTTAGTGCGATTTTGGGACATTTATTTCTGAGACACTGAATCTCTGGGCACGGTTCCAGTTCATGCCGAACGCAATGGGCATTTCTACATGGCAAGAGGACAGCTTTCGACCAAAAGACGATTAGACCCAAGAAAGGATTCTTTGCCCAAGATTCTGATGGAAGAACAGCTCAAAGTAGGAACAATTTATTATGATAAATCGTGTTTCTGTCGAAATGTTAATCGCTTAGGACGCCATCTTGTTTGACGTAGCTTCGCTTGGCGCAAACTGTATTGAAAAGTAAGGATAATTAAAAAAAATGTAAATCAGCGATTGTATTAACCTCTACCGAGCACCTACCCCGGGTCCGGGAGCACCCCCCACCCCCCCCACACTGATTAGCATCGCTAGCATAGCGTCACAATTAAATAGTAGCATCTAAATATCATTAAATCACAAGTCCAAGACACCTAATGAAAGATACAGATCCTGTGAATAAAGCCACCATTTCAGATTTTTTAAATGTTTTACAGGGAAGACACAATATGTAAATCTATTAGCTAAACACGTTAGCAAAAATCACCATTTTTCTTGTCCACCATTTTCTCTCAACACCAGTAGCTATCACCAATTCGGCTAAACTAAGATATTGATAGCCCCTAACCAAGAAAAAACCTCCTCAGATGACAGTCTGATAACATATTTATGGTATAGGATAGGTTTTGTTAGAAAAATGTGCATATTTCAGGTAGATGTCATAGGTTACAATTGCACCCACCGTCACAAATGGACTAGAATAACTACATAGAGCAACGTGTTTACCTACTTACTAATCATCAAACATTTCGTAAAAATACACGGCATACACTAATCGAAAGACACAGATCCTGTGAATACAGACAATATTTCAGATTTTCTAAGTGTCTTACAGCGAAAACACACTAAATCGTTATATTAGCATACCACATATGCAAACGTTACCAGAGCATTGATTCTAGCCAAAGAGAGCGATAACGTAAACATCGCCAAAATATATTAATTTTTTCACTAACCTTCTCAGAATTCTTCCGATGACACTCCTGTAACATCACAATCCATATAGAGTTTGATCGAAAATGTGCATATTTAGCGGCACAAATCGTGCTTACACAATGGAAATACTGTCCAACTACTCAAGCAATCTGCCCGGCAGCATCATGATAATACAACTATTTTTATCGAAAACTATTCATAAACTTGACAAAAAAAATACAGGTTGGACATGAAATGAAAGATGTATTAGTTATTAATGCAACCGCAGAGTTAGATTTTTAAAATTAACGTTACTAGACATACAGTGTGCGTTACAGCCAGACTAGTGACGCAATAACGGCGTCACTAATCACCATTATTGAGTTTACATTTTTCCACATAAAAACGTAATAACATCATAAATAGCTCTTTCTTTTCGACGAGCTCCCATCAGAATCTTGCCATGGTGGTTCTTTGTCCAAAAAGAATCGTTGCTTGGTTGTAAAACGTTGCATTCAACTTATGATATAGCAGCTAACTATAGCTAACAATTGCTAACATTAGCTAACGTGTCCAAATCCTCAATACGCAATACTGAGGAAATTCCGAAAAATAGCAATATACTCGCATAATCTGATATAACTCGGTTTTAAATAGCTTCGTTATGATGTTTCTAACACCTATATCAAATTAAATTACAGACTGATATATCTAAAGTTCATTACTGAGCGCTCGAAAATGGCATGCCCAGGTCTCTCTCTGCGTAAAGTTCAACGTCGAAAAGATGGCGCACCTCACTCCTTGGTCTTTTATAACCTCTGAGAGTGACGTAGGAAGCCCATTCCACTTCTCATTGCTTACTGACATCCAGGGGAAGGCGGGTGCAGTTCGTGTCGTTCCATAGGATATACACACCCCTTTAAACTGAACTGAGATCAGAGCTTCGCATAACCTGTCATGGATTTCGCTCTAGAAAAAGTTCTGTTCCACTCAGAGACATAATTCAAACGGCTATAGAAACTAGATAGTGTTTTCTATCCAATAATAACAATAATATGCAAATTGTACGATCAAGAATTGAGTAGGAAGCCGTTTCATCTGTAGAGACAATTATGCTAATTTGAAACAGCACCCCCTATAGTCGCAAGAAGTTAAGAATTAAATTGTCTATCAATCGCTGTCCACCCTATATTTTTTTGTCACGTTTATGAGTATTTATGTATACGGCTAGATCACTGTCTAATATTGCGCACGACATTGTCTGACCAGCTGGGCAACTTTTGTCATTGTCTAACCATGATTTTGGTGGCTAAATATGCACATTTTCGAACAAACTGTATATGGATTGTGTAATATGATGTTACAGGAGTGTCATCGGAAGAATTCTGAGAAGGTTACTGAAAAAATTAATATATTTTGGCGATGTTTACGTTATCGCTCTCTTTGGCTAGAATCAATGCTCTGGTAACGTTTGCATATGTGGTATGCTAATATAACGATTTATTGTGTTTTCGCTGTAAGACACTTAGAAAATCTGAAATGTTGTCTGTATTCACAGGATCTGTGTCTTTCGATTAGTGTATGCTGTGTATTTTTACGAAATGTTTGATGATTAGTAATTAGGTAAACACGTTGCTCTATGTATTTATTCTAGTCCATTTGTGACGGTGGGTGCAATTGTAAACTATGACATCTACCTGAAATATGCAAATTTTTCTAACAAAACCTATCCTATACCATAAATATGTTATCAGACTGTCATCTGATGAGGTTTTTTCTTGGTTAGTGGCTATCAATATCTTAGTTTAGCCGAATTGGTGATAGCTACTGGTGTTGGTGGACAAATAAAAGATGGTGTCTTATGCTAATGTGTTTAGCTAATAGATTTACATCTTTACATATTGTGTCTTCCCTGTAAAACATTTTAAAAATCGGACATGTTGGCTGGATTCACACGATCTGTGTCTTTCATTAGCTGTATTGGACTTTAATGTGTGAAAGTTAAAAATTTAAAAAATATTTTTTTTTTGAATTTCGCGCTCTGCCTTTTCAGTGGAATGTGGGGGGGGGGGTGTGCCGCTAGCGGCACCCCAGTCCTAGACAGGTTAACTGACTTGCCTAGTTAAATAAAGGTTACACAAAGAGCGTAACATTTCTGTACCCTAATTTTCAAATTCTAGTCTAACCAATACCCAAACGGAGATTCCGTGAAAATAAACTCTCACTGATTTATCAAGACCACTCTCCACATGCTTGTCTCTGGGCAGTGCGAAACGGTGCTAAAATAGTTTGTAGACTTTTGCTTCAAATCCTATTGCTTCTAACTTCAATATGCTCTTTAAATAAATAAGACATGCACCACTTTTAACAGCACATTACTTAACACTGTTGAGACTAATTTCACCTATGGTAGGCCTACAGTATATTGAAAAATATTTTTTTCCAATGACGTCATCTCTAGGAGACAGAACGCGTCTCCTTCCTGAGTGGTAATGACAGCTGTGTGGTCCCATGGTGTTTGTACTTGCATACTATTGTTTGTACAGGTGAACGTGGTACCTTCGGGCATTTGGAAATTGCTCCCAAGGATGAATCAGACTTGCGGTGGTCACCAATTTTTTTTTGTCTGAGGTCTTGGCTCATTTCTTTTGATTTTCCCATGATGTCAAGCAAGGAGGCACTGTTTTGAAGGTAGGCCTTGAAATACATCCATAGGTAGACCTCCATTTGACTCAAATGATGTCAATTAGCCAACCAGAAGCTTCTAAAGCCATGACATAATTTTCTAACTGTTTAACCTCTCTAGGGTATGCGTCCCACCTGGCCAACATCCAGTGAGATTGCAGAGCGCCAAATTCAAATATAGAAATACTCATTATGAAAATTCAGAAAACATAACATATTTTACATAGGTTTAAAGATTAACTTCTTGTGAATCCAACCACAGTGTCAGATTAAATAAATGATTTGCTGCGAAAACATACCTTACGATTATTTGAGAACATATCCCAGCAAACAAATCATTACAAACAGTAACCAGCCAAGTAGAAAAGTTACACAAGTCAGAAATAAAATTAAGCACTTACCTTTGATCTTTATATGGTTGCACTCAGAAGACATTCATTTACTCAATAAATGTTCCTTTTGTTTGATAAAGTCTCTCTTTATATCCAAAAACCTCTGTTTTGTTTGTGTTTTCTTCAGTAATCCACAGGCACAAACGCAGTCAAAACAGGCAGACAGAAAATCCTAATTGTATCTGTAAAGTTCATAGAAACATGTCAGACGATGTTTATATTCAATCTTCAGTTTTTTCCCCCCCTAAATAATCGATAATATTTCAACCGGACAATAACGTCGTCAATATAAAAGGTAAACATGAAACGCACTCTCTCGGTCGTGCGCATGAAAAAGCTCTGTGATACGGTAGGGTCCACTGCTCTTACTCCCTAATTTTTCAGAATACAAGCCTGAAACAATTTCTAAAGACTGTTGACATCTAGTGGAAGGCATAGGAACTGCGATTTGAGTCCTAAGTCAATGGATACTGTAATGGCATTGAATAGAAAAGTACAAAAACAAATCATACTTCCTGAATGGATTTTTCTCAGGTTTTTGCCTGCCAAATCAGTTCTGTTATACTCAGACACTATTTTAAGTTTTGGAAACTTTAGAGTGTTTTCTATGCATATCATATCTTCTGGGCTCACCTGCACCTTTATTTGGGCATGCTTTTCATCCAAAATTCCAAATGCTGCCCCTACCCTAGGCACAGTCAATTAAGTGTATTTAAACTTCTGACCCACTGGAATTATAAGTGAAATAATCTGTCTGTAAACAATTGTTGAAAAAATTACTTGGGTCATGCACAAAGTAGATGTCCGAACCAACTTGCCAAAACTACAATTTGTTAACAAGACACTTGAGAGAGGGAGAATATTGTTTTTTTCAGAACATTTACTGTTTGTAGGTAGATGTGGAAAGGTAGATTCAGATGATTTTTGCGAGGGGGGGGGTTGGGGGTTCACACCTAGCTCGGCTATTAGACATTTCTTTAGTAGTCTATTGTTCAGCTAATAGCCCATCCTGGAAACGTTAGCAGAATTCACAGCCCTAATAATAATACTTTTTCCACTTGTTAGAGTACAATTGATGAAGTGTTTTTTGCCACAATCGGCCCCAACCCTAATTAATACATCTGGGAACAGTCGATAGCGTGCTGGACCTCGGGCTAGAATGTTACGGGTTCAAAACCTGCGGTTGTTTCATTAGATTATTATTCTCGTCTCAGCAAATATCCTGGATTGTTACTCCCATCGCGTTCCTTGACCCTCTTCCATGCGTCATTCTCCGCCTGAGTGGCTTGCTTGTGGGTGTGCTGGCAGGATATGGCAGCACCTTCGGTTGTGGGTCAAGATTTCAGCATAGCAAATTTGTATGAAGGTCTGGTTATTCACAGGCAAATAGTAAAATGCTCTAAACCTCTCTGGTGACAATTAAACTTTGCCCTGTTTTCAATCGTCCACATGGCAGGGAGAACCTCCTCAGTTTAATACAGATGGAGTTAGATATGCATAGGAAGTGTTTTTTTTCTTCTTCCTGTGTATATGAATTACAAAATCAGCCTTTACTTAAATCATGTTTCTCGTCTATTGCATAGTTACAATGTGTAATCATTCATGTCCCAGGAGCGGTAAACACTGTTGAAGTGTATAATTGTAATACATACATGCAGACACAGCATCATTCAAAGAAAGGAGTTTGATACACCTGGTATTGGATATGACTGAAAAAAATAGCTAAATAGCGATTTTCGTAAAGTAACTTTGACAAAAAACATGCACAATCATTTGTCTCTACATTAACTAACATATTCCTCTCAATTGTATAGTTTTTGCTTGACTCGTTATGACGTTATAATTACATTTTGCTTCCACCATAATGTTTTTGTCAGACATCTTTGCAGAAGAAAGTCGCCAGCGACGGGTGGCATAAAGTCAAATTCGTCATTTGAACCACTCGATAGGATTGGTTATATAAAAACCTTGCATAATGAGTGCTCTAACTCCCCCTGCAGTGGTCTGGAGAAATGAAGCCGTGACGCTGCGTAAACTCTCAACTTTTGAATGGAGGAACTGCTGTACGTCACCGGGGCCATGCTTCCTGCCATCCAGGACCTCTATACTAGGTGCATATCTGAGGAAGGCCCAAAACATTGTCAAACTACAGTCACCCAAGTCAGACTGTTTATCTCTGCTAAAGCATGGCAAGCGGTACAGGAGTGCCAAGTCTAGGTCCAAAAGGCTCCTTAACAGCTTCTATTCAAGCCATAATTCTGCTGAACAATTAATCAAATGGCTACCCGGACTATTTGCATTGACAACTTCCCCCCACACCCTTTACACTGCTGCTACTTGCTGTTTATTATCTATGCATAGTCACTTTACCCCTCCTACATGTACAAATTACTTTGACTAACCTGTTCCCCGCACATTGACTTGGTACAGGTAACCCAGTATATAGCCTCATACATCATAGTTATTTTATTGTTACTTTTTTCCCTATAGTTTATTTAGTAAATATTTTCTTAACTGAATTGTTGGTTTAGGGCTTGTAAGTAAGCATTTTATGGTAAGGTCTACACCAGTTGTATTCGGCGCATGATGTGACATACAATTTAATTTGATTTCCAAAGTCTCATGGAATGTAGGCCTACATTTAACACCACACATTGGCTGTTCCTGTAGACTGAATGATAGAACCTCTATTTTCATGTTAAAATGTTATGTGAAGCATTTCCTCCATTGTTTCTATGGTATGCCACTCTGGTATGTCTGCATAATGATCAAATAGCCACAGTAGCCTACTTGTTCTCTGTTATTAACAGTACATTTAAAGCAGGTACAGCCTCGGTGTTCCAAGTAAACACGCGCCGGAAGTTGCGCTGACATTTCACAATGTTCAAGTTTGCGCTCAGCAGACCTGAAATTTGCTCAGTGCCGAAAAGGAACATTGACAGACAGGACACAATTTTTATTTATTTTATTTTATTTCACCTTTATTTAACCAGGTAGGCTAGTTGAGAACAAGTTCTCATTTGCAACTGCGACCTGGCCAAGATAAAGCATAGCAGTGTGAACAGACAACAACACAGTTACACATGGAGTAAACAATAAACAAGTCAATAACATGGTAGAAAAAAGAGAATCTATATACAATGTGTGCAAAAGGCATGAGGTAGGCAATAAATCGAATAATTACAATTTAGCAGATTAACACGAGTGATAAATCATCAGATGATCATGTGCAAGAAGAGATACTGGTGTGCAAAAGAGCAGAAAAGTAAATAAATAAAAGCAGTATGGGGGTGAGGTAGGTAAATTGGGTGGGTAGTTTACAGATGGACTATGTACAGCTTCAGCGATCGGTTAGCTGCTCGGATAGCAGATTTTTAAAGTTGTTGAGGGAGATAAAAGTCTCCAACTTCAGAGATTTTTGCAATTCGTTCCAGTCGCAGGCAGCAGAGAACTGGAAGGAAAGGCGTCCAAATGAGGTTTTCGCTTTAGGGATGATCAGTGAGATACACCTGCTGGAGCGCGTGCTACGGGTGGGTGTAGCCATCGTGACCAGTGAACTGAGATAAGGCGGCACTTTACCTAGCATAGCCTTGTAGATGACCTGGAGCCAGTGGGTCTGACGACGAACATGTAGCGAGGGCCAGCCGACTAGGGCATACAGGTCGCAGTGGTGGGTCGTATAAGGTGCTTTAGTAACAAAACGGATGGCACTGTGATAAACTGCATCCAGTTTGCTGAGTAGAGTATTGGAAGCTATTTTGTAGATGACATCGCCGAAGTCGAGGATCGGTAGGATAGTCAGTTTTACTAGGGTAAGTTTGGCGGCGTGAGTGAAGGAGGCTTTGTTGCGGAATAGAAAGCCGACTCTAGATTTGATTTTGGATTGGAGATGTTTGATATGAGTCTGGAAGGAGAGTTTGCAGTCTAGCCAGACACCTAGGTACTTATAGATGTCCACATATTCTAGGTCGGAACCGTCCAGGGTGGTGATGCTAGTCGGGCGTGCGGGTGCAGGCAGGGAACGGTTGAAAAGCATGTATTTGGTTTTACTAGCGTTTAAGAGCAGTTGGAGGCCACGGAAGGAGTGTTGTATGGCATTGAAGCTCGTTTGGAGGTTAGATAGCACAGTGTCCAGGGAAGGGCCAGAAGTATACAGAATGGTGTCGTCTGCGTAGAGGTGGATCAGGGAATCGCCCGCAGCAAGAGCAACATCATTGATGTATACAGAGAAAAGAGTCGGCCCGAGAATTGAACCCTGTGGTACCCCCATAGAGACTGCCAGAGGACCGGACAACATGCCCTCCGATTTGACACACTGAACTCTGTCTGCAAAGTAGTTGGTGAACCAGGCAAGGCAGTCATTAGAAAAACCGAGGCTATTGAGTCTGCCGATAAGAATATGGTGATTGACAGAGTCGAAAGCCTTGGCCAGGTCGATGAAGACGGCTGCACAGTAATGTCTTTTATCAATGGCGGTTATGATATCGTTTAGTACCTTGAGCGTGGCTGAGGTGCACCCGTGACCGGCTCGGAAACCGGATTGCACAGCGGAGAAGGTACGGTGGGATTCGAGATGGTCAGTGATCTGTTTGTTGACTTGGCTTTCGAAGACCTTAGCTAGGCAGGGCAGGATGGATATAGGTCTGTAACAGTTTGGGTCCAGGGTGTCTCCCCCTTTGAAGAAGCTTTCCAATCCTTGGGGATCTCAGATGATACGAAGGAGAGGTTGAACAGGCTGGTAATAGGGGGTGCGACAATGGCGGCGGACAGTTTCAGAAATAGGGGGTCCAGATTGTCAAGCCCAGCTGATTTGTATGGGTCCAGGTTTTCCAGCTCTTTCAGAACATCTGCTATCTGGATATGGGTAAAGGAGAAGCTGGGGAGGCTTGGGCGAGTAGCAGCAGGGGGGGGCGGGGCTGTTGGCCAAGGTTGGAGTCGCCAGGAGGAAGGCATGGCCAGCCATTGAGAAATGTTTGTTGAAGTTTTCGATTATCACAGACTTATCAGTGGTGACCGTGTTACCTAGCCTCAGTGCAGTGGGCAGCTGGGAGGAGGTGCTCTTGTTTTCCATGGACTTTACAGTATCCCAGAACTTTTTGGAGTTAGAGCTACAGGATGCAAATTTCTGCTTGAAAAAGCTAGCCTTTGCTTTCCTGACTGACTGCGTGTATTGGTTCCTGACTTCCCTGAACAGTTGCATATCGCGGGGGCTCTTCGATGCTATTGCAGTTCGCCACAGGATGTTTTTGTGCTGGTCGAGGGCAGTCAGGTCTGGAGTGAACCAAGGGCTATATCTGTTCTTGGTTCTGCATTTTTTTGAACGGAGCATGCTTGTCTAATATGGTGAGGAAGTAACTTTTAAAGAATGACCAGGCATCCTCAACTGACGGGATGAGGTCAATATCCTTCCAGGGTACCCGGGCCAGGTCGATTAGAAAGGCCTGCTCGCAGAAGTGTTTCAGGGAGCGTTTGACAGTGATGAGGGGTGGTTCAGGCAATGAGGCAGTGATCGCTGAGATCTTGATTGAAGACAGCAGAGGTGTATTTGGAGGGCAAGTTGGTCAGGATAATGTCTATTAGGGTGCCCATGTTTACGGATTTAGGGTTGTACCTGGTGGGTTCCTTGATGGTTTTTGTGAGATTGAGGGCATCAAGCTTAGATTGTAGGACTGCCGGGGTGTTAAGCATATCCCAGTTTAGGTAACCTAACAGAACAAACTCTGAAGCTAGATGGGGAGCGATCAATTCACAGATGGTGTCCAGGGCACAGCTGGGAGCTGAGGGGGGTCGGTAACAGGCGGCAACAGTGAGAGACTTATTTCTGGAGAGATTAATTTTTAAAATTAGAAGTTCGAACTGTTTGGGCATAGACCTGGAAAGTATGACAGAACTTTGCAGGCTATCTCTGCAGTAGATTGCAACTCCTCCCCCTTTGGCAGTTCTATCTTGACGGAAAGTGTTATAGTTGGGTATGGAAATCTCAGAATTTTTGGTGGCCTTCCTAAGCCAGGATTCGGACACGGCAAGGACATCAGGGTTGGCAGAGTGTGCTAAAGCGGTGAGTAAGGCAAACTTAGGGAGGAGGCTACTGATGTTGACATGCATGAGGCCAAGGCTTTTTCGATCACAGAAGTCAACAAATGAGGGTGACTGGGGACATGCAGGGCCTGGGTTTACCTCCACATCACCCGAGGAACAGAGGAGTAGTAGGATGAGGGTACGGCTAAAGGCTATCAAAACTGGTCGCCTAGAGCGTTGGGGACAAGGAATAAAAGGAGCAGATTTATGGGCGTGGTAGAATAGATTCTGGGCATAATGTGCAGACCAGGGTATGCTGGGGCACGGGTACAGCGGAGGCAAGCCCAGGCACTGGGTGATGATAAGAGAGGTTGTATCTCTGGACATGCTGGTCTCAATAGGTGAGGTCACCGCATGTGTGGGGGGTGGGACAAAGGAGGTATCAGAGGTACGGAGAGTGGAACTACGGGGTCCATTGCAAACCAAAACAATGATAACTAGCCTGAACAACAGTATGCAAGGCATATTGATATTTGAGAGAGACATACAATAAGGCATAAAGTGATTGCAGGTTTTGATTGGGAGAGCTAGCTAAAACAACAGGTGAGATAACAGCACCTAGTCAGCTAACACAGCAACAGAAGGTAAAAATGGCGACGACTAGGCAGAGAGGGTCGGATTAACTACACACAGATCCTGAGTTAAAGCACAGAGCCGACAGATAAAACACAAATAAACAGAATGGAGTACCTTGAATTAATGGACAGTCAAGCAGGCATCAGCTATGTAGCCAAGTGATCATAGTGAGTCGGCTAAACCTGTAACATTAATCTATACGCGGATGATAGTTATTTACTCCTGTGCCCCCTCAGTACAGCAGGCCATTCATGACATTCAGCATGGTTTTGACTCGATTCAAAAATCGCTTACTGATCGTAAACTAGTGCTAAATGCTAAGAACCAAGTTTATGTCGTCCTCTAGGTCTCATAATATTGACCATGAGGACCTGCCTATTTGCACATTGAATGGAGCCCAAATTGAGCAAGTAAACCATTATAAGTACGTAGGTATTTGGATTGAAGATGAGCACTCTTAAAATTGAAAAAAAGCTGTGAATTTAAGACTGGTTTCTTTTATAGAAATGAATCCTACCTCACTTTGGAAAGTAGAAGGAAGATTGTTCAAGTAACGCTTCTCCCAGTACTTGATTATGGTGATATAATCTACATGCATGCGGCAGCCTCTGTTTTAAAACCTTTAGATTCTGACTATCACTCAGCACTGTGTTTTATCATTGGGGACAATTTTCATACACATCACTGCATTTTGTATAGTTTTGTTGGCTTGGAGTCTGACTACCATAAGGGCCCAGCATTGGCTACTTTTTGTACATAAAGCAGTTCTTCAGAGACTCCCCCACTACCTCAGTTCATGTTAAACTCTGCAAAAAAAGAAACGTTACTTTTTCATCACCCTGTCTTTCAAAGATAATTCGTAAAAATCCAAATAACTTCACAGATCTTCGTTTTAAAGGGTTTAAACACTGTTTTCCCATATTCATTGAACCATAAACAATTAATGAACATGCACCTGTGGAATGGTCGTTAAGACACTAACAGCTTACAAATGGTAGGCAATTAAGGTCACAGTTATGAAAACTTAGGACACTAAAGAGGCCTTTCTACTGACTCTGAAAAACACCAAAAGAAAGATGCCCTGCTCATCTGTGTGAACGTGCCTTAGGCATTCTGCAAGGAGGCATGAGAACTGCAGATGTGGCCAGGGCAATAAATTGCAATGTCTGTACTGTGAGATGCCTAAGACAGCGCTACAGGATGGACAGCTGATCGTCCTCGCAGTGGCAGACCACGTGTAACAACACCTGCACAGGATCGGTACATCCGAACATCACACCAGTGGGACAGGTACAGGATGGCAACAACTGCCCGAGTTACACCAGGAACGCACAATCCCTCCATCAGTGCTCAGACTGTCCACAATAGCCTGAGAGAGGCTTGACTGAGGGCTTGTAGGCCTGTTGTAAGGCAGGTCCTCACCAGACATCACCGGCAACAATGTCGCCTATGGGCATAAACCTACTGCCACTGGAGCAGACAGGACTGGCAAAAAGTGCTTTTCACTGACGAGTCGCGGTTTTGTCTCACCATGGGTGATGGTCGGATTTGCGTTTATCGTCGTAGCAATGAGCGTTACACCGAGGCCTGTACTCTGGAGCGGGATCGATTTGGAGGTGGATGGTCCGTCATGGTCTGGGGCGGTGTGTCACAGCATCATCGGACTGAACTTGTTGTCATTGCAGGCAATCTCAATGCTGTGCGTTACAGGGAAGACATCCCCCTCCCTCACGTGATACCCTTCCTGCAGGCTCATCCTGACATGACCCTCCAGCATGACAATGCCACCAACCATACTGCTCGTTCGAAGAGCCCGGATCTCAATCCCAGGGAGCACGTCTGGGACTAGTTGGATCGGAGGGTGAGGGCTAGGGCCATTCCCCCCCAGAAATGTCCGGGAACTTGCAAGTGCCGTGGTGGAAGAGTGGGGTAATATCTCACAGCAAGAACTGGCAAATCTGGTGCAGTCCATGAGGAGGAGATGCACTGCAGTACTTAATGCAGCTGGTGGCCACACCAGATACTGACTGTTACTTTTGATTTTGACACCCCTTTGTTCAGGGACACATTATTCCATTTCTGTTAGTCACATGTCTGTAGAACTTGTTCAGTTTGTCTCAGTTGTTGAGTCTTATGTTCATACAAGTAGTTACACATCTTAAGTTTGCTGAAAATCAACGCAGTTGACAGTGAGAGGACGTTTCTTTTTTTGCTGAGTTTATATTGCCCTAGCCTGATCCCTAGCCTGATCTGAGTCAGAGATATGACAAACCCCCCATTCATACAATCACAGATTAGACAATTGTTGTTCATTGAAATTCCTATCGTTTCTCTTTGTAATATGCGAGGGCGAGATTCAGGTAGCTTTGCATCTCTTGTGCAGACAACGGGACAATGGTCACTGAAATCACTAGCAACAATGCCTTTGGCTGTATACTTATGAGGGGAGTTTGTCAATAGACTTTTCAGGGTGTTTTTATTGTTTGGGGTGGGCTGGTTCAGTTGTCAGTAATGCTAGATTCAGCTCAATCATATCTTTCAGCCATCAGAAACTGGCATCAACAAATCCAGTTTAAAATCACCCAAAAGTATAATTCAGATTTAACATAGTTAGACAGAAGGTCAGACAATCAGCTAAATGAAATAATCCTTGATATTAAAATAGATACGACAAGCTGCTAGTAACAATACAAAACGCAGGGCTATCAATACATTTGGCTACTCATTCATTGCAGCGTGAGTGGAAGTAAAGAGAGGCAGTTTTATGTTTTGTTATAGTGTTGAATAAAAGTGTTGACAGTGCTGAATAAAAACTTAAACATTACACTCACTCAAAAACAGCAGCTCTTTGCTGTATTCTTTGACAGTCTCTCTCTGCACATGGATTAATATAAGTTATGAAATATCACACAGGCTGTAATCAAACTTTGCTGTGGCCGGTAAGCTATAGGCTCGGTGATTGGAGCTACCTGATTGGTCAGCACAGTAGTCGCATTCGAGTTAGCCACAGAAGTCCCAGTCCACCAAGTAGGCAGAGTTTGTATTTACAGACAAATTAAATAGTTCAAAAGGGATACACTTCGCCTATCCGGTGCACAGGGCTTCAGAATCAAGTACATTTATCGCCAACAGCACAACACGAATAATAATTTTAAGAAAGGGAGCGCAAGCCTTTATCGTTTGCTTTTCTACAGAAATGTTTGGTGATCAAATAGGAATGTCTTGAAGATCGACCAGTCGGTTCAGGCCAGGCATATAGCCAATATGCTGTGATAATGTATTAGGCCTACTGCACAAACCTAATTCCTACATTACTGTTTTTATTAGGTTCATTGTTCTTATTATAATAATTTATGGTTGGGATAACCTGAGCGGGACTTGGGGTCCTGATAAGTCAATGTCTCAGCGCAGCCTTGAAATGTCAAGACCGGGTCAAGGCACACAATGATTTGGATGGACCACATCCTCTCTGTAGAGCGGAGAAGATGAGCAGTGCTGTAGAACACAACTTGAGACATCTGTGGTATTGTGTTGTGTGACACAACTGCATATTTTAGTGGCCTTTTTGTTATCACTACTTGCTGCACCATTCCCCTCCTGTGCTTGGAAAGCAGATAGACTGGGAGTCCTGAGGGCTGCTGGGTCCACACACCTCTGGTACTCTGTAATACCCTTTTCACACTACTGAGCTGAGAAGTTCTCTACCGTGTTGGCTTAGTTACACATCCATCATAGTGTCTAGAATCAAGCTGGGAAAAAAATAAACATCTGTAACAGTACTGATGGCATGAAAAGGGTAATGAAACTGAACCAGTACAGTTGGAGTTGGTGTGAAAAGGGTAATGAAACTGAACCAGTACGGTTGGAGTTGGTTTGATGGTGTGAAAAGGGTAATGAAACTGAACCAGTACGGTTGGAGTTGGTTTGATGGTGTGAAAAGGGTAATGAAACTGAACCAGTACGGTTGGAGTTGGTTTGATGGTGTGAAAAGGGTAATGAAACTGAACCAGTACGGTTGGAGTTGGTTTGATGGTGTGAAAAGGGTAATGAAACTGAACAAGTACGGTTGGAGTTGGCATTGAAAAGAAGGGGTCTTTGTGAATTCTGTACAATTACCATTTTTTTCAGCATTTCGTTGAACTTGTTTGGCCACATACTTAAAAATAGCACTCTGACGTGTAGAGTCCTGTTGAGGAATGCGAACTGCGGCCGTCCAGAGTTCTCTGCGGCAGGGAGGGAGGGAGGGGGAGAGGCTTTCTCATCTGCTCTGCACCATGGTCACGTACAAGGCCCCATTTTCCCCTCTGTATGAAACACTCAGCCCACCATTTAGAAGAGCTGCTGTGAAATCTGCATCTATCCTCAGTTCAGCCATGACTAACGGGTGGGCTGATCTATCCAGCTCTCCCATTTTTCTTACTCTACACTCTCGCCCCCCCTTTGAATATCTAGTTTTCTTCCCTCCATCTCTTTCCCTGAGGTGTTACTTCAGTCTTCATGCCTGCTACTCTAAAGAGGCCATGACCACCACAAACACTGTTACACCATCAGCAGCCATCAGATGAGTTACTTAAGAGGATTCATCTGCTTGTCTGAGCTGCAGCTGATTCACCATGTGTTTGTTTTGTTTTTACCCATTAGGATGCAGCAGGAGGGTAGGGCCTATATGTCTTGTAGTGTCATCTGTTTTGTTTTCGCACAGATTGCTTGTTTAAGTCAACTAGGTAGACAAAGGTGAAAGTCCTGTGCTCAGGAGTCACAGAACATAAGACATTACATCTAGGCCCTACTCGATCAGAATAATGAAGGGTAAGGTTCCTTCTCCCTTGTGGGGAAGCCAAGGAAGGAACCATGTTATAAGCCTGGCCCTGGCTACAACTTAACCATACATGTCCTGTTATAGACCCTGGCTACAACTTAACCATACATGTCCTGTTATAGACCCTGGCTACAACTTAACCATACATGTCCTGTTATAGACCCTGGCTACAACTTAACCATACATGTCCTGTAATAGACCCTGGCTACAACTTAACCATACATGTCCTGTTATAGGCCCTGGCTACAACTTAACCATACATGTCCTGTTATAGACCCTGGCTACAACTTAACCATACATGTCCTGTTATAGACCTGGCCCTGGCTACAACTTAACCATACATGTCCTGTTATAGGCCCTGGCTACAACTTAACCATACATGTCCTGTTATAGACCCTGGCTACAACTTAACCATACATGTCCTGTTATAGACCCTGGCTACAACTTAACCATACATGTCCTGTTATAGACCTGGCCCTGGCTACAACTTAACCATACATGTCCTGTTATAGGCCCTGGCTACAACTTAACCATACATGTCCTGTTATAGACCAGGCCCTGGCTACAACTTAACCATACATGTCCTGTTATAGGCCCTGTATACAACTTAACCATACATGTCCTGTTATAGACCCTGTATACAACTTAACCATACATGTCCTGTTATAGGCCCTGGCTACAACTTAACCATACATGTCCTGTTATAGGCCCTGGCTACAACTTAACCATACATGTCCTGTTATAGACCAGGCCCTGGCTACAACTTAACCATACATGTCCTGTTATAGACCTGGCCCTGGCTACAACTTAACCATACATGTCCTGTTATAGACCCTGGCTACAACTTAACCATACATGTCCTGTTATAGGCCCTGGCTACAACTTAACCATACATGTCCTGTTATAGGCCCTGGCTACAACTTAACCATACATGTCCTGTTATAGACCAGGCCCTGGCTACAACTTAACCATACATGTCCTGTTATAGACCCTGTATACAACTTAACCATACATGTCCTGTTATAGACCTGGCCCTGTATACAACTTAACCATACATGTCCTGTTATAGACCCTGTATACAACTTAACCATACATGTCCTGTTATAGGCCCTGGCTACAACTTAACCATACATGTCCTGTTATAGACCCTGGCCCTGGCTACAACTTAACCATACATGTCCTGTTATAGACCTGGCCCTGGCTACAACTTAACCATACATGTCCTGTTATAGGCCCTGTATACAACTTAACCATACATGTCCTGTTATAGACCTGGCCCTGTATACAACTTAACCATACATGTCCTGTTATAGGCCCTGGCTACAACTTAACCATACATGTCCTGTTATAGGCCCTGTATACAACTTAACCATACATGTCCTGTTATAGACCCTGGCTACAACTTAACCATACATGTCCTGTTATAGACCAGGCCCTGGCTACAACCTAACCATACATGTCCTGTTATAGACCCTGGCTACAACTTAACCATACATGTCCTGTTATAGGCCCTGGCTACAACTTAACCATACATGTCCTGTTATAGACCAGGCCCTGGCTACAACTTAACCATACATGTCCTGTTATAGGCCCTGTATACAACTTAACCATACATGTCCTGTTATAGACCTGGCCCTGGCTACAACTTAACCATACATGTCCTGTTATAGGCCCTGGCTACAACTTAACCATACATGTCCTGTTATAGACCAGGCCCTGGCTACAACTTAACCATACATGTCCTGTTATAGGCCCTGGCTACAACTTAACCATACATGTCCTGTTATAGGCCCTGGCTACAACTTAACCATACATGTCCTGTTATAGACCAGGCCCTGGCTACAACTTAACCATACATGTCCTGTTATAGACCTGGCCCTGGCTACAACTTAACCATACATGTCCTGTTATAGGCCCTGGCTACAACTTAACCATACATGTCCTGTTATAGACCAGGCCCTGGCTACAACTTAACCATACATGTCCTGTTATAGGCCCTGGCTACAACTTAACCATACATGTCCTGTTATAGACCCTGGCTACAATTTAACCATACATGTCCTGTTATAGACCCTGGCTACAACTTAACCATACATGTCCTGTTATAGGCCCTGGCTACAACTTAACCATACATGTCCTGTTATAGACCAGGCCCTGGCTACAACTTAACCATACATGTCCTGTTCTAGGCCCTGTATACAACTTAACCATACATGTCCTGTTATAGGCCCTGGCTACAACTTAACCATACATGTCCTGTTATAGACCCTGGCTACAACTTAACCATACATGTCCTGTTATAGACCAGGCCCTGGCTACAACTTAACCATACATGTCCTGTTATAGACCCTGGCTACAACTTAACCATACATGTCCTGTTATAGACCCTGGCTACAACTTAACCATACATGTCCTGTTATAGACCTGGCCCTGGCTACAACTTAACCATACATGTCCTGTTATAGACCAGGCCCTGGCTACAACTTAACCATACATGTCCTGTTATAGACCCTGGCCCTGGCTACAACTTAACCATACATGTCCTGTTATAGACCCTGGCCCTGGCTACAACTTAACCATACATGTCCTGTTATAGACCTGGCCCTGGCTACAACTTAACCATACATGTCCTGTTATAGACCTGGCCCTGTATACAACTTAACCATACATGTCCTGTTATAGACCTGGCCCTGGCTACAACTTAACCATACATGTCCTGTTATAGACCTGGCCCTGTATACAACTTAACCATACATGTCCTGTTATAGGCCCTGTATACAACTTAACCATACATGTCCTGTTATAGGCCCTGGCTACAACTTAACCATACATGTCCTGTTATAGGCCCTGGCTACAACTTAACCATACATGTCCTGTTATAGACCCTGGCTACAACTTAACCATACATGTCCTGTTATAGACCCTGGCTACAACTTAACCATACATGTCCTGTTATAGACCCTGGCTACAACTTAACCATACATGTCCTGTTATAGACCAGGCCCTGGCTACAACTTAACCATACATGTCCTGTTATAGACCCTGGCTACAACTTAACCATACATGTCCTGTTATAGACCCTGGCTACAACTTAACCATACATGTCCTGTTATAGACCAGGCCCTGGCTACAACTTAACCATACATGTCCTGTTATAGGCCCTGTATACAACTTAACCATACATGTCCTGTTATAGACCCTGGCTACAACTTAACCATACATGTCCTGTTATAGACCCTGGCTACAACTTAACCATACATGTCCTGTTATAGACCCTGGCTACAACTTAACCATACATGTCCTGTTATAGACCCTGGCTACAACTTAACCATACATGTCCTGTTATAGGCCCTGGCTACAACTTAACCATACATGTCCTGTTATAGGCCCTGGCTACAACTTAACCATACATGTCCTGTTATAGACCCTGGCTACAACTTAACCATACATGTCCTGTTATAGACCCTGGCTACAACTTAACCATACATGTCCTGTTATAGACCAGGCCCTGGCTACAACTTAACCATACATGTCCTGTTATAGGCCCTGGCTACAACTTAACCATACATGTCCTGTTATAGACCTGGCCCTGGCTACAACTTAACCATACATGTCCTGTTATAGACCCTGGCTACAACTTAACCATACATGTCCTGTTATAGGCCCTGTATACAACTTAACCATACATGGCCTGTTATAGGCCCTGGCTACAACTTAACCATACATGTCCTGTTATAGACCTGGCTACAACTTAACCATACAAGTCCTGTTATAGACCCTGGCTACAACTTAACCATACATGTCCTGTTATAGACCCTGGCTACAACTTAACCATACATGTCCTGTTATAGACCCTGGCTACAACTTAACCATACATGTCCTGTTATAGACCCTGGCTACAACTTAACCATACATGTCCTGTTATAGACCCTGGCTACAACTTAACCATACATGTCCTGTTATAGACCCTGGCTACAACTTAACCATACATGTCCTGTTATAGACCTGGCCCTGGCTACAACTTAACCATACATGTCCTGTTATAGACCCTGGCTACAACTTAACCATACATGTCCTGTTATAGGCCCTGTATACAACTTAACCATACATGTCCTGTTATAGACCTGGCCCTGGCTACAACTTAACCATACATGTCCTGTTATAGACCCTGGCTACAACTTAACCATACATGTCCTGTTATAGACCCTGGCTACAACTTAACCATACATGTCCTGTTATAGGCCCTGGCTACAACTTAACCATACATGTCCTGTTATAGGCCCTGTATACAACTTAACCATACATGTCCTGTTATAGACCCTGGCTACAACTTAACCATACATGTCCTGTTATAGGCCCTGTATACAACTTAACCATACATGTCCTGTTATAGACCCTGGCTACAACTTAACCATACATGTCCTGTTATAGACCCTGGCTACAACTTAACCATACATGTCCTGTTATAGGCCCTGGCTACAACTTAACCATACATGTCCTGTTATAGGCCCTGTATACAACTTAACCATACATGTCCTGTTATAGACCCTGGCTACAACTTAACCATACATGTCCTGTTATAGACCCTGGCTACAACTTAACCATACATGTCCTGTTATAGGCCCTGGCTACAACTTAACCATACATGTCCTGTTATAGACCAGGCCCTGGCTACAACTTAACCATACATGCCCTGTTATAGGCCCTGGCTACAACTTAACCATACATGTCCTGTTATAGACCAGGCCCTGGCTACAACTTAACCATACATGTCCTGTTATAGGCCCTGGCTACAACTTAACCATACATGTCCTGTTATAGGCCCTGGCTACAACTTAACCATACATGTCCTGTTATAGGCCCTGGCTACAACTTAACCATACATGTCCTGTTATAGACCCTGGCTACAACTTAACCATACATGTCCTGTTATAGACCTGGCCCTGGCTACAACTTAACCATACGTGTCCTGTTATAGACCTGGCCCTGGCTACAACTTAACCATACATGTCCTGTTATAGACCTGGCCCTGGCTACAACTTAACCATACATGTCCTGTTATAGGCCCTGGCTACAACTTAACCATACATGTCCTGTTATAGACCCTGGCTACAACTTAACCATACATGTCCTGTTATAGACCTGGCCCTGTATACAACTTAACCATACATGTCCTGTTATAGGCCCTGGCTACAACTTAACCATACGTGTCCTGTTATAGACCTGGCCCTGGCTACAACTTAACCATACATGTCCTGTTATAGACCTGGCCCTGGCTACAACTTAACCATACATGTCCTGTTATAGGCCCTGGCTACAACTTAACCATACATGTCCTGTTATAGACCCTGGCTACAACTTAACCATACATGTCCTGTTATAGACCTGGCCCTGTATACAACTTAACCATACATGTCCTGTTATAGGCCCTGGCTACAACTTAACCATACATGTCCTGTTATAGGCCCTGGCTACAACTGCTATCTTTGTGATGTGCCACTGCCCTCTGTGTGTGAGACATCCGGGATTAAGGAAGATTAGGTTAAATCCCGCTGGTCTGCCGGCCGGTAGCACTTCTTCCCCAGCAGTGCCCGATCCAGGCTCTGAGGACCCTTATGTTCACAGCTGGGCGATGATTGGGGGTTAATCATCATGTTGGAGTAATATAATCATATGGATGTCATGATGAGCTGTAGAGATAACTGTCTGTCACTGCAGCGTTTACATCATTTCCCACAGACTAGGTCCATTTGAGTTAAGGTGCTAATTGTCTATGCCCTGCCAAGTTGAGTGTAAGTTAGGAACTCTGTCAACCAGACACGTTTGCATTGAAGAGCTCCCTGACCTGAGAAGTTCAGGAAATCATCACAACCCACAGATGAAGGGCTTTATGCTTCTTCAGTTACTTCAGTTGCTGTTTTGAGGAGTTGCTGCCGGGTGTTGAATGAAGTCTTAATTCCTGTGTGACGCCCAATGCCTGTGGCTAAGCTCGCCATAGATAATTTGTTTCTTACGTACATCACCCTGGGGTCTTTTTTGAGATCTTGCTGTATGGTAATGAGCTGTTCCAAATGACTGAATAGGCTCTGTCCATCCTTTTGTTGAAGGCCAGATAGTCAGACGTTTGACGTCACACCATTGCTGTGATTGTGTGTAGTGTAACTCTAACCCTATAATTTAATGTGACTTGGTGTCCAACTCCCTAAACATGGATTGTGAAACACAGCCCTTTTAAACCTGTCATCAGATCTGCTATTAATTGGTTTAACTAAATTATAACCGTTTAAGCTACAAGTGGCACAGAAATAGGATATTTTGTTTTTGATTAGCTGAAAACCTTGGCCACTGTTGCCTAAGCCCGTTTGAGGCTACTGCTTGCAAGGTTGCTTATTGTGACGGTTTGGCCTTTAGCTGGGTTATAGCCTATAACCTCCAGGTAACATGCTTTGCACCAGATATTAGTTCTACTGTAGGCTAGCTACATAGTGCTAGTAGTGAGCTGGTTAGAGTATTGTAGAGAATTTGCCCCAGTTGTGGTCTTAGGTTTTGAAGTCTATGCTTTCTATTAATGCTTCTCTTCGTTCTCTCTAGGATGGCTTGGACGCGTTGGTGTACGACCTTGACTTTCCAGCCCTGAGAAAAAACAAAAGCATCGACAACTTCTTGAATAGATGTAAGTAGCTAGCCCATACAAGGTGCCTCTCCCCCATACCACTGCAGGCTTGCTTCTGAAGCTAAGCAGAGTTGGTCCTGGTCAGTCCCTGGATGGGAGACCAGATGCTGCTGGAAGTGGTGTTGGAGGGCCAGTAGGAGGCACTCTTTCCTCTGGTCTAAAAAATATCCCAATGCCCCAGGGCAGTGATTGGGGACACTGCCCTGTGTAGGGTGCCGTCTTTCGGATGGGACGTTAAACGGGTGTCCTGACTCTCTGAGGTCATTAAAGATCCCATGGCACTTATCGTAAGAGTAGGGGTGTTAACCCCGGTGTCCTGGCTAAATTCCCAATCTGGCCCTCAAACCATCATGGTCACCTAATAATCCCCAGTTTACAATTGGCTCATTCATCCCCCTCCTCTCCCCTGTAACTATTCCCCAGGTCGTTGCTGCAAATGAGAACGTGTTCTCAGTCAACTTACCTGGTAAAATAACGGGGGAAAAAAATAAAAAAAATATAAACATGTCCTCCTCCCTTTGTGCAGAATCTCTGTCACTTACATCATATGTGTTAGACATGCACGCACACGCGCACACAGACAGGAGAGAGTGGAGGCTGTTTTGGGGTCACCGCCTCGCGTCTATACATTCCATGGCACTATTGTGTCTACAGTTCAGTCCACTCAGTGTCCTCAACAAAAGGGCTTTAATGAGTGGCTGGTGACCCACATGGTGTCCCCCTCAGACTGGGGGACCACCATGTCTATATGACTGGAACTTAGAGGGTGTGGGATTTTAACACAAGGACTGTCTGCAACTTTGGCATGTCATTAGTTTATGAATATGGTTATATTGTATGTGCATGTGGCTACAATGGTAGTAAAGCCTCTACCATAGATGAGGACAATTCTTCACAAACTGCTCCCCATATTGGAAATAAACAGTCAATACGAGCTACTGTAAAGCATTGGGGCTACATCTATCACAGGCTATTTGTTCAGTTAGTCTTGCTGGGTACTTTCAGTGTTGGAGAGGCCTTGAAGGACATTATGGCAATGGGCTAGCTGTTTTGTGAAAGGGCTGGTTGCCAATGTCATCCCTTCAGGGGGTCTGTGCTCTTTGCACTGCTAGTGCTCTCCTCCTTGCAGACTACTAACCCATGACATGTAGTCTAATCATATTCTGTATGAGACCAGTAGCCAATATGCCTAGGCTACACTCAATCACATTAGCCAACATCTCTGCGGACAGCACAAACAAGTGATTTTATTTTCTCCCCCCATATTTTAGTCCAAGTGGGACTAAAATCATGTTTAAAATGCTTGTTAAAAAAACGTAATTTTTATCGCATTGTTTTTTCACTTCTCAATCATGTACCTTTAGTTATGAAACCCTGAAACTGTAACTGCTGGAAACAACTCTGCATTCAAAATGGTCTCATTTTAATAGTTCTAGTCCTTGGCTTTATTTTTAGATCAATTGAACTCTGATGCACTGTACTCAGCCCCCCTTTTTTCCATGCATTCTTGTGCCAGTTGTGAACCATGCAAATAGAAAAACTACCCCTCCTGTTCAACTATGACCAAATTTGGCTGAATACTATCTTCCCTAGGGCAGGGAAGCCAGAGTTGTTACATCAGATAGGCTCTCAGTACTGTAACACACTCGGTAAAGCAGTCAGTGGAGAAATCCAATCAGCTCAAAGACAGAGGTTTCTTTCACTGCTTTGTCTGCCAGAAAAAACACAACCTGGGATGGTATGAATATCTCTCTCAACCGTATGCAACCCAAATGTAGAAAGAAATTCAAGAATCAATCAATCAAATGTATTTATAAAGCCCTTCTTACATTAGCTGATGTCACAAAGTGCTGTACAGATACCCAGCCTAAAACCCCAAACTGCAAGCAAAGCAAAGGTGGCTATGAAAAACTCCCTACAAAGGCCAGAACCTAGGAAGAAACCTAGAGGAACCAGGCTATGAGGGGTGGCCAGTCCTCTTCTGGCTGTGCAGGGTGGAGATTATAACAGAACATGGCCAAGATGTTCATAGATGACCAGCAGGGTCAAATAATAATAATCACAGTGGTTGTCGAGGGTGCAACAGATCAGCACCTCAGGAGTAAATGTCAGTTGGCTTTTCATAGCCGATCATTCAGAGTATCTCTACCGCTCCTGCTGTCCCTAGAGAGTTGAAAACAGCAGGTCTGGGACAGGTAGCACGTCCGGTGAACAGGTCAGGGTTCCATAGCCGCAGGCAAAACAGTTGAAACTGGAGCAGCAGCACAGCCAGGTGGACTGGGGACAGCAAGGAGTCATCATGCCAGGTAGTCCTGAGGCATGGCTCACTGGTCAAGGTTAACCAGTGTGTATGTAACATCCAAGTTCAATGGTACCTGTACTTCAGATATCTAGTGACGTTATTATTACAGATTTTCATCTGCGGTTTTATTTTTGTGTTATTTTTGTATTCTTTGCCTGATGCTGTGGACAAAGTCCATTCAGTAATTTACTAATATACCCTGTTCTAACAAGTTTCCTTGTAATGTCATCTCTCCACCTCTCTTCTTTAGATAAGGACACAATCAGTAAGATCCGGGACCTGCGGATGAAAGCAGAGGACTATGAGGTGGTCAAGGTTATCGGGCGGGGGGCGTTTGGAGAAGTGCAGTTGGTGAGGATCGCCATTATGGTTATGCTAATTTGTCCTTTCGTGAATCACAAACTTCTGTCTGTCTGCGTTCCCTTCTATATCTGTCTGCAATAGATGTATGAAGTATAACGTTATTATTATTTGGCTATAGGTTTGGCTTGACGCAAGCCATTCGCCCTAACTAGACTCTCTGCTCTTTCCCAGGTAAGACACAAAGCCACGATGAAGGTGTATGCCATGAAGCTGCTTAGCAAGTTTGAGATGATAAAGAGGTCAGACTCTGCTTTCTTCTGGGAGGAGAGGGACATCATGGCCTTTGCCAACAGCGCCCTGGTGGTGCAGGTATGGAACGCATAGTTCTTTAAAGTGACTCCTTAGTTTCGTCCTCACTTTGCTTACTAGGAATAATCTGTAAGGAAGCACAGTGATTGAGATTCTGGCAATTGTAATACAATTTCTTTTTTCTTGCTTTCTTCTCCATTCCTCCTAATGATGTTTGGTCGCTACACCCCCCCCCCCCCCCCCCCCACAGCTGTTTTATGCGTTCCAGGACGACCGTTACCTCTACATGGTGATGGAGTACATGCCCGGCGGAGACCTGGTCAACTTGATGAGCAACTATGACGTCCCTGAGAAGTGGGCCCGCTTTTACACCGCCGAGGTGGTGCTGGCTCTGGACGGGATCCATGCCATGGGATTCATACACAGGTACTACTGTTGCTGTTACTGGTACTGGACTTCTTCACTTCTATTGTGAAGGTGGCTCTAGTGTCTCGACTTCCTCTTTTCTGTAGTGGCCGTTTTCTCCACCCTTCTAAAGCTTCCTTGACAGGGACTTAAATCACCCGTTTAATGTACTGTTGGTTTGAGAATGCTTTGCTTGTATAATATCATGTTTTAGGTTCAAGAATTGCTGGTTTGTTATTTAAGCAATACGGGTTGCGGAGTGCCAACAGCCCTTAGCCGTGGTATATTGGCCATGTACCACAACGCCCAGAGGTGCCTTATTGCTATTGTAAGCTGGTTACCAATGTAATTAGAGCAGTAAAAATAAATGCTTTGTCACATACCCGTGGTATACGGTCTGATATACCACGGCTGTCAGCCAATCACCATTCAGGGCTCGAACCACCCATTTTATAAATTACTTTATACAATGGCATCGTTGAATACTCCATCTGATTGGCTTGAAGGCCATTCTAGGGCATGCATTATTTCATTATAATGCACGGTATATTTGCACGGTAGAATTCAATGGCTATAGTTAATTCTTTCATGTTCTGTGTTTGAGCTGCTGTTGAAAGCAACATCGAATTGAAAACATTATTGCCGTTGTTGAATTCAATTTCCATAATGGCAGGCTGGACTGCTGGTTTGATTAGCTAAACTAGCAAGTCTGTTTGTTTGTTTGTTTACCAAGGCAACTACTGTCACTCTTGTAAACTTGCTAGCTACTTCAGTGGATGTTGGACACATTTCTAGTGGCAAATGAACAAATTTCTCCCGGCAAATGTGTTAAATTATCGCCATGGTATTAAAGGGATAATCAACTTAGGGCTTTATGCGTTCTCTGGAAACTAATGCAACTCCATTGATGGTCAATTTCACTTCTCTAGCGCGTCGTGGAAGACACCTCCCACGTCATTCATTATTTTCCAGAGAACGCATAGCCTCTTGTTGATTATCCCTTAAGTGTCTTTTTCTGTTTTTCAGGGACGTGAAGCCTGATAACATGTTGCTAGACAAAGCAGGCCACTTGAAGTTGGCAGACTTTGGGACCTGTATGAAAATGAACAAGGTAGCTATCGCACTAGCCTTCCAACGCACCGTGACTGATAATGAGAAGTTAATTGACACTATCAGCCTGTAGAGTAGACTGTTGTTTAAGAGTTTAAACTGTTTGCTTCTTCCAAATGCTCTATTTAATTAATCTTAGTGATGGTTTATCAATATTTCCAACTTTTAACACATTTACTTAGCATTCTTCCTCTTACAAACAGTGCCTTCAGAAAGTATTCATACCCCTTGACTTATTCCACATTTTTGTTGTAACAGCCTGAATTAAAAAAAAATACCAAACAAAAACATGAAAACATGTTATTGAAAATGAAATGCGTCTATCTAATTTACATAAGTATTAACAGCCCTTTGTATGACACTCCAAATTGAGATCGAGTGTATCAAATTTCTTTTGATCATTCTTGATCACTACAAATTGTCCACTTGTTTTCTATTCAATTGTTTGGACATGATTTAGATAGACAGGTGTGTTTCTAAGGTCCCAGTTGACAGTGCATGTCAAAGCAAAATCAATACCATGATGTCCAATGAACTGTCCGTAGATCTGATTGCCTCATCACAATTCTTATATCTGGGGAAGGTTATAAAACAATTTCTAGAGTGTTGAAAGTTTCCAAGAGCACAGTGGTCTTCATCATTGGGGAAATTGAAAAAATTATGGAACTACCCAGACTCTGCCTAGAGCTGGCCATCCAACCAAACTGAGCATCCAGGCAAGAATGACCTTGGTCAGGGTGGTGACCAAGAACCCATTGACCACTCTGACAGAACTACAGAGTTCCTTGGCTGAGATGGGAGAACCTGCCAGAAGGAGTCTCTGCAGCACTTCACCAATCTGGGCTTTATGGGAGAGTGGCCAGGCGGAAGCTGCTCCTGAGAAAAAGGCATGTAAAAGACACTGAGGTCATAAGGAAAAATATTCTGTGGTCTGATGATACAAAAAATGTACTCTTTGGCTTGAATGGAAACCGCTTTGTCTGGGGAAAACCAGGTATACCTAATCACCCGTCTAACACCATCCCTACCGTGGAGCATGGTGGTGTTAGCCACTGGTTAGAATTGAGGGAACAATGAATGGCGACAAGTACAGGCAAATCCTTGAGAACCTGCTTTAGGGTGCAATTGACCTTAGACTGGGTAGTAGATTTTTGTTCCAACAGGACAATGACATCAAGCATATAGCCAAGCAACGCTGTACTGGCTAAAGGACAAGAATATGAAAGTCCTCGAGTTGCCCAGCTAAAGCCCAGACTTAAATTTAATTTGAAAATCTGTGGAAAGACTTGAAGATTGCTGTTCCTGCCACACCCCATCGAACTAAACTGAGCTTGAGAAAATCTGCAAGGAAGAATGGGAGAGTATCTCCATCCAGATGTGCAAAGCTGATGCAGAGATACCCAAGATGACGCAAAGCTGTAATTGGCGCCAAATGTACTTCCTACAAAGTATTGACAAAGAGTTGTGAATAAATGAGATTTCTCAAAAAAAAATAAACATGTTTTCACTTTATCATTATGGAGTATTGTGTTTAGATGGGTGATAGAAATCAATTTCATCCATTTTGAATTCTAGCAGTAATTACAACAAAATGTGGAATAAGTCAAGGGGTATGAATACTTTCTGTAGGGACTGTATCAGCACTTAGGCCTACAATTTGTTTTCTTGAACAATGAAAGCTTATGTATTTTAGAGCATATAAGCTTTGAACGATGCGACACAGCAGTGTTTTATAAATACAGTAGAATAGTAGTTTATGATTAATGCTCTTTCAGGATGGTATGGTCCGATGCGACACAGCAGTGGGAACGCCAGACTACATTTCGCCAGAGGTACTAAAATCCCAGGGAGGAGATGGATATTACGGCCGGGAATGTGACTGGTGGTCCGTGGGAGTCTTCCTATATGAGATGCTTGTCGGTGAGTCGCAATAAGAGACCTTTTCTCATGCTGTTACGATCAGAAACAAACTGGTCGTACAATTTGAACCCCTATTGTAGTTCTGAAGCAGAGTATTCCCATTCATTTACAGGCAGCAAAAATACCATTGAGGATAGTCTTCTATTCCCTCTCTCTTATTTGACTCTGGTAGTACATAACGTCTTCCCCTTGTTTTGTCATATTGTGTAATCATCATGCCATGAATCCATACTATGCAAAGATGAAGTTGGAAAGAATACTATCTTGCTGCTCCTTTACTGCATATACAGTATCTTGTTTCACACATTGGCCACTTGTAGCGAATCGTGTTTACTTAATTTTTTTATCCCATCCCCCGTCCCCACAGGAGGCCTTTTGCCTCTTGGTAGGCCGTCATTATAAATAAGAATGTGTTTTTAATTGACTTGCGTGGTTAAATAAAAATAAAATAAAGACAAAGTTTGAAAAATATTTTTAGTTATGATGGCAACAAATTAATTCTAAGTGCTTTTAATGGGTTTCCAACATTCTGATTGTTTTATACTCAACCGAACTAGGACAAAACTGACAGTTGTCCAATTTGTATAACTTTTAATTTAATTAACACTATCAGAATACCTTTTTATAGACGGTATTGTAAAAATCCATACTAGTATACCTTAATATATCCCCCAGCCCTACATTGCCACAACCTAAAGGAAGAGGCTAGGTATAGGGATAAAGCTTTGTTCAAGTCTAGGGTAATAGTTAAGGGTTTACGTTTAGGTTAAGCAAACCCCCATTGAGAACCATTGAAAATATGTAGTCTTGGCTGGGTTCACTAGTTAACCTCACTGCCTGTGGTTTTGTGTCTATAGGTGACACACCGTTCTACGCTGACTCGTTGGTGGGGACGTACAGTAAGATCATGAACCACAAGAACGCACTAACCTTCCCTGAAGACAGCGACATCTCCAAGGACGCCAAGAACCTCATCTGTGCCTTCCTGACTGACAGGTGAGGATGATGATGACTTTATTTTTTATCCGCGGTTAGAAAATAAAAATTGGTGGTGCGGAAAGCCCTGATTTTATACTGTTTGATCAGAGAAATCATTCATGTTTTTCCTATGATTTCCCTAGTTGACAAGTCTATGGAAAGGGACTAGTGTCATGAACTCATTGACTTGATTAGACTCTGTAATCAGTCAAACATCAAGCTGTGTTCTTCTCAAGAGGGATCAATCACGTCTAAAGCTTTCACTACGTTGTGTTCAGAGTTAGTTTCAAAGCCATAGACTCTGTATAACAATGGACATTATCAGTGGATTGCAGAATGACTTAGCGGTACCTTGTTCTGATTCCCTGTTACTAGGGAGGTGCGACTGGGCCGTAACGGGGTGGATGAGATCAAGAGGCATCCTTTCTTCAAGAATGACCAGTGGACATGGGAGAACATCCGAGAGAGTGAGTTGTGTTCAGGTCAACCAGCAGGGCTTTCATGATTCCTATGTGTTTGCAACACCCCAGCCCCCTGCACTCCTCTGTTGGCAGACTGCTTTTAGTGATAATACATGTTTTCCCATTGACCTACTGCGGACCGTCTCAGGAAATTCCAGAATAAGATCCATTCAGTAACCCATGGCCACGCACTGAGTGATTGCAACGATTCCACTTTTAGTGGTGTTATCAGTTTGAAACCAATTTGAACCTGGATGGTTTATTCTGAGGGTGAGAACGGGAGGAAAGCAGTCCTGGGTCATGTCCAGTAGTTGCAAAGCTTTTTGCTGCGGTGTACCCTACTGAACAGCACCTTGGCGTGAGTGTTGATGAGGTCTCCGGTTGCAGCGGAGAGAGTAGAGGCGGGGGCAAAATGTAAATCCACTGCCTATAGCAGCTCTTTACTGGGTTTATATTAAATACGCTGAAGGGCTGCAGTCATCACTTTGGCCTGGCCACACCACCCCTAGCCCTGCTCTGGCCTGCCCTGCCATGCCACCAGCACCGGCTGTCCTAGCTGCTCCTTTAGATACTCCCCTAGCTGATTAGCTGGGAGACCTTGGAATGGAACCCTATTCCCTACACTTCATAGTGAAAAGGTGCAAAGTAGTACACCTCATAGGGAATAGGATGCCGTTCCTGAGGCATAAAAAGCCCTTGAATATCTACTGTCAACTCACTATATCAACTGTCGGACTGAATGCTTTGTGTTTATAGTTGATGCATTTTATATCTAAGTAGTCTAGATTGACAAGAGACAGTTTAAGAGGGGAGAGAAAGACTGACATATTTGACAGCAGAACTTTGCCATAAGCAGAGATGAGTTAGTGTGGTGCCAGGACTATAGGAGAAGGAGGGGGCTATATACACGGGGTACCGGTACAGGTTAGAGGTAATTTGTACATGTAGGTAGGGGTGAAGTGACTATGCATAGATAATAAACAGCGAGTAGCAGCAGTGTACAAAACAAATGGGGGGGATCAATATAAATAGTCCGGTGGCCATTTGATTAATTGTTCAACAGTCTTATGGCTTGGGGGTAGAAGCTATTAAGGAGCCTTTGTCTTGCTCACATTGAGGGAGAGGTTGTTTGTCCACATGGTCCACACACACCTGAACAGTCTTGAAGACTGCAAGGCAGCGCCTTTCCCCTTCAGGAGGCTGAAAAGATTTGGCATGGGCCGTCAGATCCTCAAAAAGTTATACAACTGCACCATCGAGAGCATCTTGATTGGCTGGATCACCGCTTGGTATAGCAATTGTACCGGCCTTGACCTCAAAGCGCTACAAAGGGGGGTGCGTAGAGCCCAGTACCTCACTGGGGCCGAGCTCTATGCCATCCAGGACCTCTATATCAGGCGTAGTCAGAGGAAGGCCTGAAAAATTGCCTAAGATTCCAGCCACCCAAGCCATTCACTGTAACAAAGTATCGGCTCTAAGACAGCTGCTAGTTAATTAATGGTACCCAAACTATCTGCACTGACTCATGCACTGACCCTACGCATACTCACTAGACATTATGTACACACTACACTTACACAGACTACACTCACACTACACTCACACTACACTCATACTACACTTACACTACACTTACACTACACTTACACTACACTTACACTACACTTACACTACACTTACACTACACTTACTCACTCACTCACTCACTCACACTCACTCACTCACTCACACTACCACACTTACTCACTCACACTACACTTACTCAGTCACTCACTCACACTGCACGTACACTTACTCACTCACTCACACTGCACGTACACCTACTCACTCACTCGCACTGCACGTACACCTATTCACTCACTCGCACTGCACGTACACCTACTCACTCACTCGCACTGCACGTACACCTACTCACTCACTCGCACTGCACGTACACCTACTCACTCACTCGCACTGCACGTACACCTACTCACTCACTCGCACTGCACGTACACCTACTCACTCACTCGCACTGCACGTACACCTACTCACTCACTCGCACTGCACGTACACCTACTCACTCACTCGCACTGCACGTACACCTACTCACTCACTCGCACTGCACGTACACCTACTCACTCACTCGCACTGCACGTACACCTACTCACTCACTCGCACTGCACGTACACCTACTCACTCACTCGCACGGCACGTACACCTACTCACTCACTCGCACGGCACGTACACCTACTCACTCACTCGCACGGCACGTACACCTACTCACTCACTCGCACGGCACGTACACCTACTCACTCACTCGCACGGCACGTACACCTACTCACTCACTCGCACGGCACGTACACCTACTCACTCACTCACTCGCACGGCACGTACACCTACTCACTCACTCGCACGGCAAGTACAACTACTCACTCACTCGCACTGCAAGTACACCTACTCACTCACTCGCACTGCACGAACACCTACTCACTCACTCACCCGCACTGCACGTACACCTACTCACTCACCCGCACTGCACGTACACCTACTCACTCACTCACCCGCACTGCACGTACACCTACTCACTCACTCACCCGCACTGCACGTACACCTACTCACTCACTCACCCGCACTGCACGTACACCTACTCACTCACTCGCACTGCACGTACACCTACTCACTCACTCGCACTGCACGTACACCTACTCACTCACTCGCACGGCACGTACACCTACTCACTCACTCGCACGGCACGTACACCTACTCACTCACTCGCACGGCACGTACACCTACTCACTCACTCACTCGCACTGCACGTACACCTACTCACTCACTCACTCGCACTGCACGTACACCTACTCACTCACTCGCACTGCACGTACACCTACTCACTCGCACTGCACGTACACCTACTCACTCGCACTGCACGTACACCTACTCACTCACTCGCACTGCACGTACACCTACTCACTCACTCGCACTGCACGTACACCTACTCACTCACTCGCACTGCACGTACACCTACTCACTCGCACTGCACGTACACCTACTCACTCACTCACCCGCACTGCACGTACACCTACTCACTCACTCACCCGCACTGCACGTACACCTACTCACTCACTCACTCGCACTGCACGTACACCTACTCACTCACTCACTCGCACTGCACGTACACCTACTCACTCACTCACTCGCACTGCACGTACACCTACTTACTCACTCACTCGCACTGCACGTACACCTACTTACTCACTCACTCGCACTGCACGTACACCTACTTACTCACTCACTCGCACTGCACGTACACCTACTTACTCACTCACTCGCACTGCACGTACACCTACTTACTCACTCACTCGCACTGCACGTACACCTACTTACTCACTCACTCGCACTGCACGTACACCTACTTACTCACTCACTCGCACTGCACGTACACCTACTCACTCACTCGCACTGCACGTACACCTACTCACTCACTCTGCATGTACTCGCCCGCGCTGCGCGCACTCGCTGCACTCACACGGCACTCTCTCTCACACTACACTTACTCACACTGCACTTACTCACACTGCACTTACTCATACTGCACGTACACTTATTCACTCACACTACACTCACACTACACACTCACTCACACTACACTTACTCACTCACTCACTCACACTACACTACACTTTCTCACTACTCACTCACACTACACTACACTTTCTCACTACTCACTCACACTACACTTATTCTCTCACTCACACTACACTTATTCTCTCACTCACACTACACTTATTCTCTCACTCACACTACACTTATTCTCTCACTCACACTACACTTATTCTCTCACTCACACTACACTTATTCTCTCACTCACACTACACTCACACTACACACTCACTCACACTACACTTACTCACTCACACTGCACGTACACTTACTCACTCGCACTGCACGTACACTTACTCACTCGCACTGCACGTACACTTACTCACTCGCACTGCACGTACACTTACTCACTCGCACTGCACGTACACTTACTCACTCGCACTGCACGTACACTTACTCACTCGCACTGCACGTACACTTACTCACTCGCACTGCACGTACACTTACTCACTCGCACTGCACGTACACTTACTCACTCGCACTGCACGTACACTTACTCACTCGCACTGCACGTACACTTACTCACTCGCACTGCACGTACACTTACTCACTCGCACTGCACGTACACTTACTCACTCGCACTGCACGTACACTTACTCACTCGCACTGCACGTACACTTACTCACTCGCACTGCACGTACACTTACTCACTCGCACTGCACGTACACTTACTCACTCGCACTGCACGTACACTTACTCACTCGCACTGCACGTACACTTACTCACTCGCACTGCACGTACACTTACTCACTCGCACTGCACGTACACTTACTCACTCGCACTGCACGTACACTTACTCACTCGCACTGCACGTACACTTACTCACTCGCACTGCACGTACACTTACTCACTCGCACTGCACGTACACTTACTCACTCGCACTGCACGTACACTTACTCACTCGCACTGCACGTACACTTACTCACTCGCACTGCACGTACACTTACTCACTCGCACTGCACGTGCACTTACTCACTCGCACTGCACGTGCACTTACTCACTCGCACTGCACGTGCACTTACTCACTCGCACTGCACGTGCACTTACTCACTCGCACTGCACGTGCACCTACTCACTCGCACTGCACGTACACCTACTCACTCGCACTGCACGTACACCTACTCACTCACTCACTCGCACTGCACGTACACCTACTCACTCACTCACTCGCACTGCACGTACACCTACTCACTCACTCACTCGCACTGCACGTACACCTACTCACTCACTCACTCGCACTGCACGTACACCTACTCACTCACTCACTCGCACTGCACGTACACCTACTCACTCACTCACTCGCACTGCACGTACACCTACTCACTCACTCACTCGCACTGCACGTACACCTACTCACTCACTCACTCGCACTGCACGTACACCTACTCACTCACTCACTCGCACTGCACGTACACCTACTCACTCACTCACTCGCACTGCACGTACACCTACTCACTCACTCACTCGCACTGCACGTACACCTACTTACTCACTCACTCGCACTGCACGTACACCTACTCACTCACTCTGCATGTACTCGCCCGCGCTGCGCGCACTCGCTGCACTCACACGGCACTCACACGGCACTCACACGGCACTCACACGGCACTTCACTCACACGGCACTTCACTCACACGGCACTTCACTCACACGGCACTTCACTCACACGGCACTTCACTCACACGGCACTTCACTCACACGGCACTTCACTCACACGGCACTTCACTCACACGGCACTACACTCTCTCTCACACTACACTCTCTCTCACACTACACTCTCTCTCACTACACTTCACTCACACTACACTTCACTCACACTACACTTCACTCACACTACACTTCACTCACACTACACTTCACTCTCACACTACACTTCACTCTCACACTACACTTCACTCTCACACTACACTTCACTCTCACACTACACTTCACTCTCACACTACACTTCACTCTCCCACTACACTCACACTACACTACACTTCACTCACACTATACTACACTTCACTCACACTATACTACACTTCACTCACACTATACTACACTTCACTCACACTACACTTCACTCACACTACACTACACTCTCTCTCACACTACACTCTCACACTACACTTCACTCACACTACACTACACTTCACTCACACTACACTACACTTCACTCACACTACACTACACTTCACTCACACTACACTACACTTCACTCACACTACACTACACTTCATTCACTCACTACACTACACTACACTCACACTACACTTCACTCACACTACACTTCACTCACACTACACTTCACTCACACTACACTACACTCACACTACACTTCACTCACTCACACTACACTCACTCACACTTCACTTAACTCACTCACACTACACTTCACTCACTCACACTACTCTTCACTCACACTACACTACTCTTCACTCACACTACACTACTCTTCACTCACACTACACTCACACTACACTACACTCACACTACACTCACACTACACTACACTCACACTACACTTCACTTCACTCACACTACACTACACTTCACTCACACTTCACTACACTACACTTCACTACACTACACTTCACTCACACTACACTACACTCACTCACACTACACTCACTCACACTTCACTTAACTCACTCACACTACACTTCACTCACTCACACTACACTACTCTTCACTCACACTACACTACTCTTCACTCACACTACACTACTCTTCACTCACACTTCACTCACACTACACACACTTCACTCACACTACACACACTTCACTCACTCACACTACACTACACTACACTACACTCACACTACACTACGCTTCACTCACACTACACAACACTTCACTCACACTACACTTCACTCACACTACACTACACTTCACTCACACTACACTACACTTCACTCACACTACACTTCACTTCAGTCACACTACACTTCACTTCACTCACACTACACTACACTACACTCATTCACACTACACTACACTACACTCACACTACACAAATCCCCTCACACATTCAAACACTACATGCGCACACACAAACATGTATACTACAACGCCAACAAACACACATGCACTCTCTCAGACACACACTTCTATACTCATCATTTGCTGTTGCTACTTTGGGGCGGCAGGTAGCCTTGTGGTTAGAGCGTTTGGCCAGTAACCGAAAGGTTGCTGGATCGAATCCCCGACCTGACAAGGTACAAATTTGGCATTCTGCTCCCGAACAAGTCAGTTAACCCACTGTTCCCCTGTAGGCCATCATTGTAAATAAGAATTGGTTCGTAACTGACTTGCCTCATTAAATAAATAAATATTCTGTTTATTTTACTCTTATCTCATTATTACTAGATTACTTGTAGTTTTTCATGTTTGTCTGTAATTTTTGTAATAACTTGGTGCTGCCTATCTTGGCCAGGACGCTCTTGAAAAAGAGATTTTAAATATCAATGAGCCCTTCCTGGTTAAATAAAGGTTACATACAACATTTGATTTGTAAAATTATTTTATCTGTTACTCCCTGTATATACCTCAACACATTGATCAGGTACTCCCTGTATATAGCTCCATTCTTGTGTTTCATGTTTTTCCTCTTGTGTTAGTTACCATTTTATTTGTTTTTTTTTTTAACTTTGCATTGTTGGGAAAGTTCGTAATCCAGCATTTCACTTAAGTCTACACCTGTTGTATTCGGTACATGTGATAAATACAATTTTGATTTGATATGGGACTGATGTAGAGTAATAATAATTTGGGGGGTGCTTATATTTGTCTTGTTACACCCAAGTGTGGAATGGAAGTGTGTTTCTTGCATATCCCACCTCCCCTGAGACTGTGTTGCTTACACTTTTAACTCTCATCACCTTGTACTGGAATCTATATTTTGCACTTTGTAAGTTTCAAAGTGCAGAACACGCCTCAGTTTGACTGGCATTTCCCCCAAAACATGATATCAAGTTCTCAACTCAATGTGCCTCTGCACCAAATCATCAAAACTATGAAAATAGCTCCCCACTTTCAGTGAGTCATGATTCTGTTCTCTTCTCTCCTCCACCTCCTGTCTATCTGTATTTCCAGCGGCGGCCCCGGTAGTGCCTGAGCTGAGCAGTGACATCGACACCAGTAACTTTGACGAAATTGAGGAGGACCGGGGAGACGAGGAGACCTTCCCCATACCGAAGGCCTTTGTGGGCAACCAGCTGCCCTTTGTGGGGTTCACCTACTATAGCAGTCACCAGTAAGTATGTTAGCATAGCCAGGCTTCAACTACTACAGCAGTCACCAGTAGTATGTCTGTTAGCATAGCCAGCCTTCAACTACTACAGCAGTCGCCAGTAAGGCTCTTGAACCATGTTTCCTGGAGATTTTCCATGAACTGCATTTTAGTCCAGGACTAGGCTTAATCTGTTTCGGGAAAACGGTGTTCAGAGTATGTGTTGGAACTGTCCACTTAGCCTGGCGTCACCAACTACAGTCAACACTGTCAGGCTTCACAAGAACACTCATCATTCAAATACCAATTACAGTCATCACCTAGGCTCTTCCTGGTCAGCTCAGGAGAAACTCAAGGCCCTAACCATGGTCAACATACTATAGTCAGGCCTGACTTACCACAGTCAAAATAGTCAGGGCGCACCAGCTGGCGCAATCATCTGTTATTCTGTCAACTACTAGTTGACACTTTCTAGCTTAACCTGCTAGAGCCATCAGAACGGTCAGTACTGCCGTTGTTTTATACCGCCTCATAAATCTAATGCAACTTTTATAGCAACATAGCTAATTACACCCAGAGCTTGTTAGACATGCACATATGAATGTCTCATACTGGAGAGTAATCTGACCTAGATAACAACCACAAGGTGTTTCACCCAGTGGGATGTGTTCACGGTTTGGTCAGGTCATCAGTGGGTCAGGGAAGTGTGGTCTTAGTGTTGTCACTATAGTGCCTTCAGAAAGTATTCACACCCCTTGACTTTTTCCACATTTTGTTCTTACAGCCTGAATTTAAAAGGGATTAAATTGACATTGTGTCAATGGCCTACCAACAATACCCCATAATGTCAAAGAGGAATTATGTTTTTAGACATTTTTACAAATTTATTAAAAATGAAATGCTGAAATCAATAAGTTTTCAACCCCTTTGTTATGGCAACCCTAAATAAGTTCAGGACTTACTCTGTGTGTAATAATAGTGTGTAACATGATTTTTGAATGACTACCTCATCTGTATCCCACACATACACACACATCTATAAGGTCCCTCAGTCGAGCAGTGAATTTCAAACATAGATTCAACCACAAAGACCAGGGAGGTTTTCCAATGCCTTGCAAAGAGGGGCACCTAAAAAAAGCAGACATTAATCTCCCTTTGAGCATGGTAACGTTATTAATTACACTCTGGATGGTGTATCAATACACCCAGTCACTACAAAGATAGTCCTCCTAACTCAGTTACCGGAGAGGAAGGAAACCGTTCCGAGATTTCACCATGAGTTTAATGGCTGTGATAGTGAACTGAGGATGGATCAACAGCGTTGTAGTTACTCCACAATACTAAATGACAGAGTGAGAAGGAAGCCTGTACAGAATAAAAATATTCCAAAACATGCCTCCTGTTTACGATAAGGCACTAAAGTAAAACTGCAAAATGTGGCAAAGTAAAAAAGTTTGTAAAAGTTTGTATTCAGGACAAAGTTATGTTTGGGGAAAATCCAACACATCACTGAGTACTACTCTTCATATTTTCAAGCATGGTGGCGCATAATGTTATGGGTATGCTTGTCATCGGCAAGGACTAGGGAGTTTATTAGGATAAATAATAAACTGAATAGAGCTAAGCACAGGCAAAATCCTGCTGGAAAACCTGGTTCATTCTGCTTTCCAACACACTGGGAAACGTTCCCCTTTCAGCAGGACAATAACCTAAAACACAAGGCAAAATCTATAGAAGTTGCTTACCAAGATGTTATTGATTGTTCCTGAGTGGCCTAGTTACAGTTTTGACTTAAATCGTCTTGAAACTATAGCAAGACTTGAAAATGGTTGTCTAGCAATTATCAACCGCCAACTTGAGAGCTTGTAGAATATTTTCTAAGAATGTGCAAATATTGTACAATCCAGGTTTGCGAAGCTCTTAGAGACTTACCCAGAAAGACTCACAGCAGTTATCTCTGGCAAAGTTGATTCTAACATACATTGAATCAAGATATATTATTTTTCATTTTTTTTTTTTTTTTTTACTAATGTTAAACATTTCTTCCACTGTGACAAAGTATTTTGTGTAGATCGTTGACAAGAAAATGACAAATCGTTTTTAATCCTACTTTGTAACACAAAATGTTGATCATGTTGTTGTGGTCTATCCCCCAGGTTCTCCCGGAGCACCAGCACCAAGAGTGTTGACAAGCGCAGCAGCTCCACCAAGGAGGACAAGAGCCATGTGAGTACTACTTATAGAGATGAAATCAACACTGTTGCATCTGGACTAGCTACTTTCTGCAATGCTAAATTCTCTGGCAAGTTTTTTTTGTTACATAATGTACACTAGTATCGGTTTATTGTACTTGAACATTTTACTCTGCAATGCCAAACTGATTACGAGTTTATTTTATTGCAAAGCGTAATGTATTCTACAGTCTGTTTGTAGTGTTGTCTTACACGTTGTCTGTGTTCAGCTGGAGAACCTGCAGAAGAGGATCTACCAGCTGGAGGAGCACCTACACAGTGAGATGCAGCTAAAGGATGAGATGGAGCAAAAGTGCAGGTAGTAATTGATCACCTGTCAATCAACTTAATTTAACCAAGTCAGATTTCAAGCAAAAAAATACATTCTGTTTTTGAATACAAACAAGTGTATTTTAATGAACAATGCATCCGTTTTCCCATTTTAAAAGATCAAGCAAAGCAAAAAGTGCTAATCATTGTTGTCCTTTAGGACGACAAACACAAAACTCGACAAGATCATGAAAGAGCTTGACGAGGAAGTGAGTGAATATCTACTATTCTGAAACGTATACCAGGGCAAGTGCATAATCACGATCTACGGTAGTCTACAAAAGTGCAGCAAGACATGATTTAGGGCCTAATTGCTCTGTACATTGAGTATGAACTCCTTTGCCATCCTCCCCTCCTCCCAGGCCAACGTGAGGAAGGGTGTGGAGGCCAGTATGTCCCTCCTGGAGAAAGACAAGATGATGATCCAGCACCGAGCCACAGAGTACCAAAGAAAGGTTGACCAGGAGGCCGAGAAGAGACGCAACATGGAGAACGAGGGTAAGGATAGTTTTTTTTAATCCTCCTTAATTTATTCTCACATCTCCCACTGTTTTAGTCCAAACCTCTGTCTACACACGTGTTTATAACACTGATAATAACACTTGCACAATCACCCTCGGAAAGGCACCCATACACAATCCATGTCTGTTGTCCCAAGACTTAAAAATCCTTCTTTAACCTGTCTCCTCCCATTCATCTACACTGATTTTAAGTGGATTTAACAGGTGACCTCAATAAGGGCTCATAGCTTTCACCTGGATCCAACTAGTCAGTCTGTCATGAAAAGAGCAGGTGTTCCTAATGTTTTGTACACTCAGTGACAGGATTTGTACAGGGTAGGTGCTACTACAGTATAATCTATAATGAGATCTAGTACTACTGCAGTAGCATCTTTCCTCCCTGTATTCATAAAGCATCTCACTCGGAGTAGGATTACTGATCTAGGATCAGGTCCTCCCTGCCCATGTTGTGTTACTATGATCTAGAAGGGAACATTGATCCTATGTCTGCACTCCTACTCTGAAATGCTTTATGAAAACGGGCCCAGATGATATTGAATCTAGCCATAACAGATGTTTTCCCAACTGGATTATTAGTGCTCACACTGACCGATACTGGAGCAGCTTGACCTGCTATTCTAGTTGTCTGCCATTCTGACTCCCCCTGCAGTGCTAACTAGCAGTCTTAACCCAGACACTCACCCTCTGAGACCCTCCCATTAACTGGGACCAGAGGATCGCTGTGAACTAAGTGGATTCACACGCATTAACTCCCTTAATTCTTATGGCTGCAATCCCGGTAACGGGATGATATGACAACAGCCAGTGGAAGTGCAGGGCGCCAAATTCAAAAACCAGAAATCTCATAATTAAAATTCCTCAGACATACATGTGTCTTATACTATTTTAAAGGTAATCTTGTTAATCCCACCGACGTGTCCGATTTCAAATATGCTTTTCAGCGAAAGCACTACAAACGATTATGTTGATCACCACCAAACCACAATAAGCACAGCCATTTTTCCAGCTAAATATAGCAGTCACAAAAAGCAGAAATAGAGAGAAAATTAATCACTAACCTTTGATGATCATCAGATGACACTCATAGGACTTCATGTTACACAATACATGTATGTTTTGTTTGATAAAGTTCATATTTATATAAAAAAATCTGAGTTTACATTGGCGCGTTACATTCACTAGTTCCAAAAACATCAAGTGATTTTACATAGCCACATCGTTTCAACAGAAATACTCATCATAAATGTAGATGATAATACAAGTTATACACATGGAATTATAGATATACCTCTCCTTAATGCAACCGCTGTGTCAGATTTATAAAAAATAAAAAAAACTTTACGGAAAAAGCAAACCATGCAATAATCTGAGACGGAGCTCAGAACAATAGCCAAATTAGCCGCCATGTTGGGGTCAACAGAAACCAGAAAAATACGTGATAAATGTTCCCTTTGATGATCTTTATCAGAATGCACTCCCAGGAATCCTAGTTCCACAATAAATTGTTGTTTTGTTCGATAATGTCCATTACTCATGTCCAAGTAGCTACTTTTGCATGCATGTGTAGTACACGTGTCCAAACGCTCGCGCAGATGCAGGCAAACGTCGGACAAAAACTTCAAAAAGTTATATTACAAGTCGAATAAACTGGTCAAACTAAGTAGATAATCAATCTTCAGGATGTTGTTATCATATATATCCAATAACATTCCAACCGGAGCATTCCTTCTGTCTGTAGAAGTTATGGAACGCAAGGCGATATCATGAGGAATGCGCGTGACCAGGAACTGGCAATCTGCCAGACCAGTGACTCATTCCCCTCTCATCCGGCCCCAGTATAAACTTCATTCAACGTTCTACCAACTTGACATCTAGTGGAAGGCGTAGGAAGTGCAAACAGATCCATATATTACAGGGAATTGAATAGGCGATGAGTTTAACATCGACCAACCTCAGAATTTCCACTTCCTGTTTGGATTTTTTCTCGGGTTTTTGCCTGCCATATGAGTTCTGTTATACTCACAGACATAATTCAAACAGTTTTAGAAACTTCAGAGTGTTTTCTATCCAATAATAATATGCATATATTAGTAACTGGGAATGAGGAGCAGGCTGTTTACTCTGGGCACCTTTCATCCAAGCTACTCAATACTGCCCCTGCAGCCATAAGAAGTTAAACTAGCAGATCGGATAACAACATGCACGTAAACAGCACTTTAAATGCAACACATGAGCAACTCCTATGCTCAAAAAAAACATGTTTCTGGATACAGTTTGTTTAGTGTCATGTTTTGAAAGGGAGATGTGTGATAAAGATGACTTGATATTTCATTTAACTCTCATCCGTACTTTCTGTTTTTTCTCAGTGTCCACTCTGAAAGAGCAGCTTGAGGTCATGAGGAAAATCAGCCAAAACTCTCAGGCCTCAAATGACAAGATCCTACAACTGCAGAAGCAGGTACGTTATTTCTCTTACACTCACACGGACACAGCTTTGTTTTGGTAAATTCTCTGGACTCTTTGGAGAGAAAATATTTTCCCATTCAGAATCCTAACCCTAAACCTAATCCTTTACCCTAAACCTAATCCCTTACCCTAAACATTAATACTAAACTTAAACCTTAAACCTAACCCGTAAGCCTAAAATAGTGTTTTAAAATGTTTTCTTGACATTGTGGTCCTGATAAGGTAGGAAAACGTGTGTGTATACACACATACACACACACACACACACACACACACACACACACACACACACACACTGCTCTCTTAAATTGCCATCCACACAGCTTAGGGTGTCATTCTAGCTTTGAGATCTTGTTTGAGGGTCAGAATGTGGGTCAAGGGTATGAACCTTGCGGTGAAGGGTTTTTTGTTTTGAGGAATGTATTTGGATGTGTGAGACAGTTCAAGGAGAGAGAAGGCCAGGTTATCACCACAGATCTAGGAACAGATTACTCCATCCTAAATTTTAACCTTAACCATGAGAAGGATGAGCAATATCTGACCCTGTCTGACCCTATGGCTTTGACTTTACATGCATTGATGTTTGTCAGCAAATTGAAGTCTAATTTATTTTCATATGAGGAAGTGAAGGACAGAGGAATCAGTGCCTCATATCAGACTGGAATAGATGGAAGTATTTGCCTATTAACTATTACTGGAAGTGAATGGATGGATATGATTCTATAGTAACATTAGACATCCACCCACATATTGGTTAAAAACCCCAACAACCGTTTCAGAATCAAACATTCTGCAGCAACTGAGCAGATCGTCTGTGTCACGAGGTAATATTGATTCTGAGCTCTCCCAATGGTTGTTTCCTTGGTTAACAGCTGGAGGAGGCCAATGACCTGCTGAGGGTGGAGTCAGACACAGCGGCGCGGCTGAGGAAGAGCCACACGGAGATGGCCAAGTCCATGAGCCAGCTGGAGGGGCTGACCAGCGAGCTGCAGGAGAAGAGCCGCTCGGCAGACGGGGGGAGGGCCCAGCTGGAGAAAGAGCTGCTGCAGCTGCAGAGCACCCTGGACTCTGAGAGGAGGAGCTACAGTAAGGGATCAGAGGAGATCCATGAGCTACAAGGTACCAGAACACGTCCCTGGCTACATTTCAATTCTCCACGCTTTAATCTGTATTCAGATCCCCATTAGCTGACAGCTACTCTTCCTGAGGTCTATACATACAACAACAAAAGTACAGCTAAGCATTCATGTAAACATGGTCTTTTATATATATGTAGGGGGGTGCACAGGTGCACCAGTAAAGGAAAAGTGTGGAGAATTGGGACACTCAGTGGCTCACACCCAAAGACTGCACTCATTGTTCTATGAGTAAATATGACTCAGTGTTTGAGTAAATACACGGTCTGACCACAACCCTGCATTCACTTGGGCATGTGTTAGAACTAGAAGGGATGAACATGATTGCCTACACCATTTTAATTTGCTTTACAGTAATTCCACACTCTTAACTGTTTTTCAGTCTTGGCATGTTCAACTAACTTCAAATGATCTGAAGTGAACTCTCTCCCTCTTAACTATTTAAGAGAGCTGGGGAATCTTAGCTTTAGTTCTAACCATTCTCGTTCATCACATTAGACGCGCCCAGGCACTGCCAATGCCCACAGAACTCACATCAGACGTATCTGTCCAACAGTCATGTTTTATCTGGAGAGGAGCGCTTTGAAGAGTCTTGGGGATGAATATATCTGATGGATTGTGTTGAAATAATATTGCTCTTAATTCAGACTGAATTCGAAGTCTACAGGCATCCATATAGAATAGAAAAATAATGCTTTATTGTCCAGTTTCGTTAGTCCACAAATATAGTTTTCCAAATCTGAAAGCTATGCATTATGGTGTTGTCAACATGGGTTTAGCATGTTGCACAAACCACTGTTTTGAAGGTGAGTCTTTGTTTCTCTCTCTCTCTGTGTGTCTGTAGCGCGAATGACGGGTCTTCAACAGGACAATAAGAACTTGAAGCTCAGCCTGTCTAAAGTGGAGACGGAACGCAAGCAGGCCCAGGAGAGGAGCAACAACCTGGAGAAGGTTTGGGCCCTCTAAGTCTCTCCACGTCACTCACATACCGTGCTTTATAAGGCTAACACAAACCCTGTCTTTTGTGATGTCCACTTATTGTGAGTAGTGGTCCAAATGGAAGTATCAAAGACAAAACAGATGTACTCTATCAACACATCTTCTTTGTTGCGATAACCACATGTATATCTAACTGGTATTTTAGTCCCATTACACCCAGTCTTAAGAGCCCCTCTACCATAGAGATCAGCAGAATGAATGTTTTACTGGTCATTTTTACACATGCTGCCTGAGTGCCAATTTCCATTCTAGGGATTCTATATGTAATTCTACGCTTTCTACCAACAGGATAAGAACAACCTGGAGATCGACCTGAACTACAAGTTAAAGACACTGCAGCAGCGTCTGGACCAGGAGCACACAGAACACAGAGTGACGCGGGCCCAGCTCACTGACAAATACGAGTCCATTGAGGAGGCCAAGTCAGCCGCCATGCATGGTATATCTGGGCCCATGTTAGAGCATGCCCTACCCACCACTACTGTCTGTCTCTCCCTCGTTGTCTGCCTCTCCCTCTTTCTGTGTCCCCCTCTTTCTCACCTGCACCATTCATACTCAGGGGGACACTGGACGGATGGGGAGGAATTCAGGGAGTGGACTCCGCTCCACTCCATGTGGCATGTCCAGACGTTACCTCCCTACATATTAACAGCTGGACACAATCCCACCTTCCAAGTTTTTGACTAGCACCGTTTGAAGCAACATTTACTTGTCTTCCAGACATTTGCCTATACGCAGACTACACGTGCATAGGGCCCCGCGGTTGCTAGGGAGCCCCGACCCCGTATTGTTGAGTTAGAATAGTAGAATGCACATCGGGCAATTTAGAAATGTTGTAGTGCATCAGTAGTTTGCCACTTGTTAGTCACTCAATTAGCCCATATCAGCAAATATTATTTTATATTGCTAGGTAAGTAGTCTAGCCAGTGATCTAAACCTAGTAGTAATCACCAAATTACCATCGGGGCATGCAGTACTTGTGCCCAGGGGGCCCTCATTTAATTTTGTTAGTCACTCTCACTCATATGAACATGGCAAACGTCATGGCAAAATATGTGGAACTGCAGTAAATAACCTTTAAAACAAAGTTTCACCACCCCATGGCAAAATGTGTAGAATTGCAGGAAATGTACTTTAAAACTACAAAACAAATGATCCACTGCCGAGGGGGTAACACTAAAATGTTTTGCCTGTGTGGTGGTTGGGTCATTTCAAATGACTGAGCACAAATTTCCTATTAAATCTGTCAGTGAGGTTCTTCCATTGAATGATGATAGATTGTTGCAACTGAGTGATATCTCTTTCCCTCCTTCTGTCCCTCCAGCGGTGCAGCACAAGGTGTCTGAGGAGAGCGGGGCGCGGATGCGAGCGGAGAGCAGGGTGGTGGAGGTAGAGAAGCAGTGCTCCATGCTGGAGTTTGACCTCAAGCAGTCGGTGCAGAAGATGGAGCAGCTGATGAAGCAGAAGGAGAGGCTTGAGGACGAGGTGAGCACCAGCACCACTCAACACCATCACCCCAGCATCGACTCACCCTGTCTGGGGTGGAGGTTCATAGGCACTGGCCCTAAAAATGTTTAGCCACTTTTCTGGATATCCTACAACTACCCCCCTCTTCAAAAAAGTCACGTTAATCATGAGTCGATACTAATGAGGCCTTCGCAATAAATAAAGTTTTCAACGTGCAGATCTCAATTTAGGATTTGGCCCTCCAGAAAAAACTGTGGATTTCCTGAGCAGAAATCTGGTATAACCCCAGCGTAGTTAGGACATACTGTGGTTCTCTTGTCCGAACATCCCTGGTTCTCCCCTGCAGGTGCAGGGTCTGCGGATCCATCTGGAGCAGGAGTCCAGTAAGAGGCTGCTAGCCCAGAACGAGCTCAAGAGCCGCTCCCAGGAGGCGGACCGGCTGAAGGGCTCGGAGAAGCAGCTGAAGCAGGAGATCAACACGGCACTAGAGAGCAAGCGCTCTCTCGAGTTCCAGCTAGCACAGCTCACCAAGTGAGAATACCTTCAAGTTGTCACATGTCGTCACAGCCCACCACAGTTTTAACTTGACCTAATCCCCTGTGTGGGGGTATATAGTTCAGTTTACCCCTAGTCACTGATGCAAAGGTCAGATATATTTTCATCCCCCCACCCTAATGGTTAAGTTTGGGATATGGGTTTTCCTAGATCTGTGTGTAACTTCTAGCTCAATCATTGACAGGCTACATTGAGTATCCTCTCAATGCGTGTACCTCCCTCCAAATGAATGCAATACCTTCCAAACACACTTCTGACTCCATTGGCTAAACTCTATTCTGAAAGTCTGTAATAGTCTGTAGTTTTACATTCCTTCCTGCTGCTAGCTAATACTGCTTTGGGAGTCTATGTTAAATGGCCCTACAACTGGTCGTTATTCCAGTAAAAAGGCTCTTATTTCAGCTTAGACATTAACTGTGGCAAAGCTCCCCTGTGACAATGTTTACACCACAGGGTTAAGGATTAGCCTGAGTCGAGCTCCTCCCATTAGAATGACAGGACTGTTAATCCATCTGCTCTCTGACTACAGAGCGCTGCAGGGAGGGGTGGTGGTATGCCCGGGCTACATACAACCCTGGGACATACTGTATAGTGTAATTAAGTTAATAATCTATACACTAAAGTTTTGTCTGAAAAGTTTAAAGGTGTTTTGAGGATTTTACCAGATTTTGTGTTTCCCCTTCAGCGCGCTGTTTGTTTTGAAAGGTTTCTTTAGCTACTGTATGCAATATGTTAACTATATGGTTTGTGTGTCCGTCTTCCAGGCAATACAGGGGCAACGAGGGACAGATGAGGGAACTTCAGGACCAGCTTGAGGCCGAACAGTATTTCTCAGTGAGTAGGGGCCATCTACCTCACTGTCCTATAACCCTGCTCACTGACTGATGCCATATCTCCTGTCTCTACCTCCAGACGCTTTATAAAACTCAGGTGAAGGAACTGAAGGAAGAGATCGAGGAGAGGAACCGGCAGGTCCAGGAAGTTCATAAGAAGGTGCATGAGCTGCACAGCGAAAGGTAACAAATGGAAATGTGCGGCCGGTAGCCTAGCGCTTAAGAACGCTGGGCAGGTAATCAAAATGTCGCTGGTTGGAATTCCTGAGCCGACCAGGTGAAAAATATGTCTCTGCCCTTGAACAAGGCACTTAACCCCAATTGATCCTGTAAGTTGCTCTGGATAAGAGCATCTGCAAAGTAACTAAAAGGTGTAAGGTAATATCAGGCCTTTGTCAATATAGCAATAATCAGTGTTGTCAAAATATGAGGTGCAGCTTTTCTCGACCAGCCTACTTCCATATCAACACAGAGCGATTATGAATCCGTTTTTAATCCATGTTTGTCTGTCCTTCTTCCAGGGACTCCCTGTCAGCCCAGCTGGATCTGACAGTGACCAAGGCGGAGTCAGAGCAGCTGGCTAGGGCGCTCCAGGAGGAGCAGTACTTTGAGCTGAGCCAGGAGAACAAAAAGGCCATGGCCAGACACAAGCAGGAGGGTTCTGAGAGGGATTCAACCATCGCACGGGTCAGCACCGCTTGCCTCAATACACACCTCTCCTACATTGTAAAATTCTTCAAAGTCAGGGAAAATACATCTGTCCAGGAATGTGGGCACAGCGGAAACAACAGCTTAGTATACTTCCAACTTTGTTCTATTTAATAATTACATTGTTTTTGTGTGTCTCAGGCAGCTGTGAACACCTACACTACCGGTCAAAAGTTTTAGAACACATACACATTCAAGAGTTTTTATTTTTACTATTTTCTACATTGTAGAATAATAGTGAAGACATCAAAACTATGAAATAACATATGGAATCATTTAGTAACCAAAAAAGTGTTAAACAAATCAAAATATAATTGAGATTTGAGATTTTTCAAATAGCCACGCTTTGCCTTGATGACAGCTCTGCACACGCTTGAGATGATCTCAACCAGCTTAACCTGGAATGCTTTTCCAACAGTCTTGAAGGAGTTCCCACAAATGCTGAGCTCTTTTTGGCTGCTTTCCCTTCACGCTGTGGTATGACTCATCCCAAACCATCTCAATTTGGTTGAGGTCTGGGGATTGTGAGGGCCAGGTCATCTGATGCAGCACTCCATCACCCTCCTTGGTCAAATAGCCCTTACACAGCCTGGAGGTGTGTTGGCTCATTGTCATGTTGAAAAACAAATGATAGTCACACTAAGCCCAAACCAGATGGGATGGCGTATCGCTGCAGAATGCTGTGGTAGCCATGCTGGTTAAGTGTGCCTTGAATTCTAAATGAATCACTGACCGTGTCAGAACAAAGCACGCCGTAACACCATCTCCTCCATGCTTTACGGTGGGAATACACATGCGGAGATCATCCGTTCACCCACAATGTGTCTCATAAAGACGCAGAAATCAGACCAAAGGACAGATTTCCACCGGTCCAATGTCCATTGCTTGTGTTTCTTGGCCCAGCAAGTCTCTTCTTCTTATTGGTGTCCTTTAGAATTGGTTTCTTTTCAGCAATTTGACCATTAAGGCCTGATTCCTGCAGTCTCTTCTGAACAGTTGATGTTGAGATGTATCTGTTACTTGAACTCTGTGAAGCATTTATTTGGGCTGCAATTTCTGAGGCTGGTAACTGTAATGAACTTATCCTCTGCAGCAGGGGTAACGAGGGGTCTTCCATTCCTGTGGCGGTCCTCATGAGAGCCAGTTTCATAGTGCTTGCTTTTTGTGACTGCACTTGAAGAAACTTTCAAAGTTCTTGAAATGTTCTGTATTGACTGACCTTCATGTCATAAAGTAATGATGGACTGTCATTTATCTTTGCTTATTTGAGCATTGCTGGGCAACTGATTGGCTCAAACGCATTAAGAAGAAAAGAAATTCCACAAATTAACTTTTACCAAGGCACACCTGTTAATTGAAATGCATTCCAGGTGACTACCTCATGAAGCTTTGCAAGAGAATGCCAACAGTGTGCAAAGTTGTCATCAAGGCAAAGGGTGGCGATTTAAAGAATATAAAATATATTTTTATTTGTTTAACACTTTCTTGCTTACTACATGATTCCATATGTGTTATTTCATAGTTTTGATGTCTTCACTATTATTCTGCAATGTAGAAAAAAGTTGAAATAAGGAGAAACCCTTGAATGATTAGGTTTTCTAAAACTTTTGACCGGTAGTCTACATTTTTAAACCTCTGAATGTCTCTCTTCTTGTCCTCCCCAGCTTGAGGAATCCAACAAAACCCTGACCAAAGACGTGGAGAACCTCAGCAAGGAGAAGGCTGAGCTGGACCACAAGCTTCGCACTCAGGAGGAAGGTATTGTCTAGACACCATTTTCATAACTTGGTCTAATTAATATATTCTGTGCTTAATCTGTTACAATCTAAGCCTATGGGTAATGTCTTCATAGGCACTTATGGTCCCCTCTGTCAGTTAGATCCCTGTAAGACTGTCTGGTTTCCTCTCGCTTTCTGTCCCCTTCTCTGCAGAGTATGACTCCCAGAAAGAGGAGATTACAAACACAATCAAGGCCAACTATGAGAAGGTTCTCAGCACAGAGCGCACGCTCAAGACTCAGGTAAAGACACTTCAGCCTTTGACTGTTTACATAACATTACACCAATAGTTATGAGCTACTTTGGCCTCATATTTATACCTCAAACACAACCCCATAGTTTTTCCATTCAACGTTTTTACACCTCAACCCATTGCCCGACTTTATTAAACCTCAACTTTACCTCAACTGTTTGCCCCATTTTGTTAAACATAAACCTCAACCGATTGCCCCCATTTGATCCCTCTCTCAACCTTGTCTCTCTCTCCAGGCGGTGAACAAACTGGCAGAGATCATGAACAGGAAGGACATGAAGCTTGACACCAAGAAGAAGGGGAGCACGACCGACCTGAGGAAGAAGGAGAAGGAGAACCGCAAGCTGCAGGTGGATCTCAACCAGGAGAAGGAAAAGTTCAACCACATGGCCATCAAGTACCAGAAGGAGCTCAGCGAGATGCAGGCGGTCAGTAATAATGCATTATACAGTCAGTCAGTTTCTGTCAATTTGAAAGTAGGGTCAAATTGGTCTCAATCATTTAACGACGATCCTTTGAACCTTTTAATTAACAGTATTCTTTCAAATCAAACAATTAAAGCAGGAAGGACAAGTATGACCACAATAGGACAATTAGGAAGATTTAGTCAAATCAATTCCTAATTTAGAACAGAGTTTAACTCTATAGTGATAGGCAGCAACGCATCCCCCCCTTGAAGCTGAAGCTGCAGTGCTTCTGATCTACCCTAAATGAACTGCGTATTCTGGTTGCCTCTCTCTCCTCTACAACAGCAACTGTCGGAGGAGTGCACGTACCGCAACGAGCTGCAGATGCAGCTGGACAGCAAGGAGAGTGACATTGAGCAGCTCAGGGAGAAGCTCAACGACCTGCAGCTGCGCATGGACAACTCCAGCGTCATCAGCCTGCAGACGGATGAAACAGACAGCAACATCGCTGGTAAGGTCACCACGGGATCAACTAACAAAAGGCGGCTGAGTCAATGTACCGGCTAGGCCAAAGATGCTCAATCCTGCTTCGGACAAGCCACACACACACACGACTCAGCTAATGAAGGTGTGATGGTACTAAGCTAGGACAAATCTACTGTATGAAGGCTCTCCAGGAGCAGGAGTTTGGATCACTGAACTTGATGTTTGGTCCATCAGGCCAGCTTTAATTGTCCAACAATCAGCCGGGCATGATTTAAAATCGATTAATTCAATCCCAGCCATTTCAAGTAATTGTATTTTATTAGGATCTCTTTTATTCCTCATTTGGACTAATATTTTAACTTTAATATACAATTTACAATATAATATCTAATGAATATATAATTGAGTGTTTGAGTTCTGACAGTATGGCTCTGAAGCAGTAAAGTAAGTATAGAAGAATGCTTACTTTCGTCTTTCTCGACCCACCTGTTTCAAGTGTCAGTTAGTAGACCTGCTAACGATGTTTACTGTACATGGAATTCCTGAATGTGTCTGTGGTTAAAGTCCTCTCTCATCTCTTATTCCCCATGTCCATTTGGTTCTCCTTGCTCTCCTCCTTACCTTTGCATCTTCTATCCTTTTCTTTCTGTGAGTAACTCGGAGTTGGGGGACCCTCATTGTGCCTGGCCCGTGCTACTTTGTCTTTTGCATTGTATTTTTTTTCTGGCATTTTTGGGGCATTTTCTTCTCTTCTGTGGTGAAAAGGATATCCCTCTTGTATGTTCTCAACAACACTTTTTTGAAAGGCCATTCTGAGTGACAAAGGGAACAGTTAAAAGACCAGAGAACGGGGCTTTAAGCTATTTAAATTTTTTAAACCAAATGTGCTAGGCTGGGGGCATTTTCATTTACTAACCGTGAATCATCATTCACATAAGCCGTTTGTAGGCGGAAATATCCAATTACAGTATAGAACTTCATCTAACATTATTTCAGTACAAATCCTGACTTGACTGTACCATATCAATTAGCCTTCTGTAGGTAATCAGTTTCGTTGTCAGCTGTACATTTATTTTTTAGCAGGACAAGCTATCATACAATCTGAATGACTCCTAAAGTAAAGTGACTACATGAGAGGTTAGCTACTGTAACACTAGACAACAACACTGTGGTTTAACCCATCACTCTGAGCACCTTTCAAAATGTGTCTGGAGACCATGAACCAAACCCTTCCTTTGGTTTCCTGTCCCTTGTTCTTCAAACAAACACTCACTGTTTTTTAAGTTTTGTTTTGTTGGCATGATCACCTCAGAACAGAAGCAATGCCTTTTCAGAACCAAGGAAATCTCCCACACTTGAAGTGAAGCTTTTGATCAATTCACTCTTCTTTTGTAGCTTGTTGTGCCGAAGCATGCTCTTTATGTTATTGTTACCAACTAAACCTAATGGAAAGATACACTACATGACCAAAAGTATGTGGACACCTGCTCGTCTAACATCTCAAACCAAAATCATGGGCATTAATATGGAGTGGGTCCTCCCCTTTGCTGCTACAACAGCCTCCACTCTTCTGGGAAGGCTTTCCACTAGAACATTGCTGAGGGGACTTGCTTCCATTCAGCCACAAGAGCATTAGTGAGGTTGGGCACTGATGCTGGGTGATTAGGCCTGGCTCGCAGTCGGCATTCCAATTCATCCCAAAGGTGTTAAATTGGGTTGAGGTCAGGGCTCTGTGCAGGCCAGTCAAGTTCTTCTACACCGATTTTTGACAAACCATTTCTGTACGAATCTTGCTTTGTCCATGGGGGCATTGTCATGCTGAAACCGGAAAGGGCCTTCCCCAAACTGTTGCCACAAAGTTGTAAGCACAGAATCGTCTAGAATGTCGTTGTATGCTGTAGTGTTAAGATTTCCCTTCACTGGAACTAATGGGCCTAGCCCGAACCATGAAAACAGAAAGACCATTATTTCTCCTCCACCAAACTTTAGAGTTGGAAGTATGCATTCGGGCAGGTAGCATTCTCATGGCATCCACCAAACCCAGATTCATCCGTCGGACTGCCAGATGGTGAAGCGTGATTCATCACTCCAGAGAACGCATTTCCACGGCTCAAGAGTCCGGCGAGCTTCACACCACTCCAGCCATCGCTTGCCATTGGGCATGGTGATCTTAGGATTGTGTGAGGCTGCTCAACCATGGAAACCTATTTCATGAAGCTCCCGGCGAGCAGTTCTTGTGCTGACTTTTGTGCTTCCAGAGGCAGTTTGGAACGCAGTAGTGAGTGTTACAACTGAGCACAGACGATTTTTACGCAGTATGTGCTTCAGCTTGTGTGGCCTACCCCTTCCCGGCTGAGCCATTGTTGCTCCTAGACGTTTCCACTTCACAAAAACAGCACCGTACAGTTGACCAGGGCAGAAGTTTGACGAACTGACTTGTTGGAAAGGTGGCATCCTATGACGGTGCCACGTTGAAAGTCACTGAGCTCTTCTGTCAATGTTTGTCTATGGAGATTGCATTGCAGTGTGTTTGATTTTATACACCTGTCAGCAATGGGTGTGTCTGAAATAAGCAAATCCAGTCATTTGAACGGGTGTCCACATATGTTTGTATATATAGTGTATCTTCAATGATATAGGCTACAGGCTCTGTCCTCTGTGACGGTAGACCGAGGCATCAGAAGCTCCATGTTGGACAGCACCTTTCAATTTGAATTGGCTAGTGATTCTACACGTTATTTTACAACACATCTATCTAACCTCTTCCTCATGGAGTAGAATCTACTCCTTGATATTGAACTTGCTGTATAAATAACATGGATGTTACATGCTTTCTGTATATCCCTTTAATGCTCCCTTGTGCATGGGTTCTAAAACTACTGAGCTTGAATTAGCAGCATGGGATATTTAACTCCTGCCTGTCACATAATACAGTTGTTTTAAAGTGCAACCTGGATATAGAGAAAGTTGAACTTGAAACTTTTAAGGTAGTATGGCTCAGCCTTGTCACGTGACTTTTCTGTTCTTCCCCCAGTTAAGTTTGAATTTGATCACTGCATGGCATTTTGGGGACAGTGTTACACAGGCTTGGTTTTTATTTGTGTTTATCTTGTGTCTCTATGTAGAATCCAGACTGGAAGGTTGGCTGTCCATTCCTAATAAACCTAATATCAAACGATATGGCTGGAAGAAGCAGGTAAGTCACCTGGAAGCTTTGCATCAATTTACTGACACTAACTGACATGCAACATATATTTATTCATATTAAATGGCACAGTACGGGTTGTGCTCATGGTGCTGCCTAGTGCCTACTTCTTATGGCCACCACGATTCTTCCTAACATTATTTCTTGATTCTATTTTTCCTCAGTATGTGGTGGTGAGCAGCAAGAAGATTCTGTTCTACAACGATGAAGAGGACAAAGAACAGTCCAACCCCTCCATGGTACTAGATATTGAGTAAGTATGCTTGTTTTATGATTTTGGATTTAATTGTAATTCACTTTACACTAGAACTGTGTTTTGGGGACAAAATATCAGTCTTAGTAGTTTTTATGATAATTATTGCTTAATCATAAAATAGATCATGTAACAGTTTGTCTGAGACGGTATATTCTGGTACCCAATCATCAGTCATTGCTTGTTGTCTGCAGCAAACTGTTCCACGTGCGTCCAGTTACCCAGGGTGATGTGTACCGAGCAGAGACGGAGGAGATCCCAAGGATATTCCAGGTAGGAAGGAACCTTCTGACCTGACCAATCAACTTTCTAACCCATTGTCTTACGTGGGATAGCACGGCGGCCGTCTGCACTGATGGTTCATGGCAACGCGGTCGTGTTAGAATGACCTAGAGGCCTTCTGACCTAAACCAATCAGCTTAACCAGCTCAGTCTTTTTAGTTCTTCAGTCGCCTTACTTGCCCATTCTCAAATGGATGATTACAATCCCATTTTAGATTTTGACAGCTGTCTTGAGTGGTTTCTAGTCTACATGCACAATTAGTTATTAAGCAGATGCCTTTTTCCCCCCTAGAGAGACTTTCAATGAGCGTTTAAACTTTTCAATGTGTGTTTCAGTAGTATACAATCCTTTTCTTTAACGACTCAGACGCAAAGGATTTACTGCTGATTTACTGCAAATCCCCGTTATTTGCATCAAGAAGAGATGCCGATACAGGGGAGGTGTGGGTGTCTTGTGAGAATTAGTCGGCGAGTGGGAAACCCGCCTCTACCATCCGTCCTAAGAAATCCTGCTATGCCTTCCGAACCATCAAATAAGCAAAGTGTCATTACAGGAATAAGATTGAATCCTACTACACCGGCTCAGACACTCGTCGGATGTGGCAGGGCTTGCAAACTATTAGACTACAAAGGGAAGCCCAGCCGCGAGCTGCCCAGTGACACGAACCTACCAGACGAGCTAAATTACTTCTATGCGCGCTTTGAGGCAAGCAACACTGAAGCATGCATGAGAGCAACAGCTGTTCCGGCTGTGTGATCACGCGCTCCATAGCTAATGTGAGTAAGACCTTTTAAACAGGTCAACATTAACAAGGCCACAGGGCCAGACGGATTACCAGGACGTGTACTCCGAGCATGCGCTGTCCAATTGGCATGTGTCTTCACTGACATTTTCAACCTGTACCTGACCGAGTCTGTAATGCCTACATGTTTCAAGGAGACCACCATAGTCCCTGTGCCCAAGAACACCAAGGTAACCTGCCTAAATGACTACTGACCTGTAGGATTCACGTCTGTAGCCATGAAGTGCTTTGAAAGGCTGGTCATGGCTCACATCAACACCTTTATCCCAGAAACCCTAGACCCACTCCAATTTGCATACCTCCCCAACAGATCCACATATGAAGCAATCTCTATTGCTCTCCACGCTGCCCTTTCCCACCTCGACAAAAGGAACACCTATGTGAGAATGCTATTCATTGACTTTAGCTCAGCGTTCAACATCAGTGCCCTCAAAGCTCATCGCTAAGCTAAGGACCCTGGGACTAAACACCTCCCTCTGCAACTGGATCCTGGACTTCCTGACGGGCAGGCAACAACACTTCTGCCATGCTGATCCTCAACATGGGGGCTCATCAGGGGTGCGTGATTAGTCTCTTCCTGTACTCCCTGTTCACCAATGACTGCGTGGCCAAGCACGTCTCTAACACCATCATTAAGTTGTCCGACGACACAACGGTGGTAGGTCTATTGGGAGGAGGTCAGAGACCTGGCAGTGTGGTGCCAGGACAACAACCTCTCCCTCAACGGGATCAAGACAAAGGAGATGATTGTGGACTACAGGAAAAGGAGGGGCTGTAGTGGAGCAGGTTGAGAGCTTCAAGTTCCCTTGTGTCCACATCACCAACGAACTGTCATGGTCCAAACACAGCAATACAGTCGTGAAGAGGGCACCTATTCCCCCTCAGGAGACTGAAAAGACGGTATGGATCTTCAAAAAGTTCTACAGCTGCACCATCGAGAGCATCCTGACTGGTTGCATCACTGCCTGGTATGACTCGGCCTCTGACTACAAGGCGCTACAGAGGGTAGTGCGTACAGCCCAGTACATCACTAGGGCCAAGGACCATCCAGGACCTCTATACTGGGTAGTGTCAGAGGAAGGACCAAAAATTGTCAGACTCCAGCTACACTGGTCTCTTTGCTACCGCATGGCAAGGGGTACCTGAGTGCCAAGTTTAGGTCCAAAAGGTTTCTTAAGTTTCTACTCCCAAGCCATAAGACTGCTGAATAGCTAATCAAATGGCTACCCGGACTATTTGCGTTGACCCCCCCCCCTTATACTGCTACTGGTTTCTTATCTGTGCATACCCTACCTACACGTACATATTGCCTCATTTTACATGACTAACCTGTACCCTCGCACATTGACTTGGTATGGATACCCCCTGAATATAGCCTCGTTGTAAAAACATTGTTTAATAGAGACTCAACCTCTGATTCTCTCGTCTCCCCTCTTCAGATCCTGTATGCCAACGAGGGGGAGTGCAGGAAGGAGGCGGACATGGAGACTGTCTCGCAAGGGGACAAGACCAACTGTCTGCCCCACAAAGGTCACGAGTTCATCCCCACGCTCTACCACTTCCCTTCCAACTGCGAAGCCTGCTCCAAGCCCTTGTGGAACGTCTTCAAGCCTCCACACGCCTTGGAGTGCCGCCGCTGCCACGTCAAGTGCCACAGGGACCACCTCGACAAGAAGGAGGACGTCATCGCCCCCTGCAAAGGTACGGTAATAGAGGTTAGGTTAGACTGACGAGACCTGATTCTGTGTTGTAAGGGGGAAAAAATATACTTTTAGGCCCAATACAGCCATTTTTATATATCAAATCATTTCTGGGTAACGATTTAAAGGAAAGTTCCACCCCAAAAAGATTTTCTGGTATTTGTTTCATTGGTCCATTGTTGATATAGTCCCAAAATGTTTTGCATGTCAGCAATCAAGTTTTCAAGATGTATTTTGAAATTACACACAATTTAATAGTATAACTTGATTTTGGATTTTGTTGACTGGCAAGTGTTGGGTTAAAGGGGATATTAACTTCCACCTCCTTAGGGACGTCGAGACATCTTGATTTTGTGTTTTCAATTTTCTACCTGGTTTTGTCTCCTCCTACAGTGAACTACGATGTGACCTCTGCCCGGGACATGCTCCTGCTGGCCTTGACCCAAGACGAGCAGAAGAAATGGATCGGCCACCTGGGCAAGAAGATCCCCAAAACACCGCCCTCCTCCTTCCTGAGGGCGTCGCCCCGCACCCTGTCCACCCGCTCCGGAACCAACCAGTCCTTTCGCAAGAATCCCAAAAGCACAACGGGCAAGCCAAGGTAACCTTACACACATACGCTCTCTGGGCCTGAAATGGCATCATATTCCTTATATAGTGCACTACTTCAGTCATGAGCACCATATTCCTTATATAGTGCACTACTTCGGTCATGAGCACCATATTCCTTATGTAGTGCACTACTTTTTGTCAACAGTGCGCTATATACAGCATAGGGTGCCATTTCGGACACCACCTCTGATTGTCCCACGATGCAGCCCTTTCAACCTAAAAGATGTTCTGTAGTTTTCTTATATCCTCTGGGAGGGCCTGAGCGGACACACTTGTTTTCTATTACTTGATGCTTGTTTTGAACAATACAGAACATTAAGGAATTGTAGGCTTCTATTCTGGGGAGTTAAGAGAGTGTGTACTAAGGTCCTGAAGTCCTCTGTTCATCCCTGCTGCTGGACTGTCTGTTTCGGTTTTGTCTTGCAGTCCGGTCAGTCACGTGACTTGCTATTTGTCTTCTACTGCCCTTTGTGACTGTAACAGGTCGCAGTCTCATTCTGCTACCACAGCCTCCAGCCTCCAAGCAACAGACACAACATCCAGCACTTGTTGACAACAACAACTCCTCCACACCAAATTTACAGAAGTCTTAACTTTTTAGACCATCTCCTTCCTGTTTTGGCCTGACTATTTATTTATTATTAACTGACTGCGTTGATGGTGTATATAACATCAGTGGAACTGTCCTCCTTTGTGGTTCTTTCTCGTTTGACTTGGGAACTCTTTCTATCTAATTTGACACTAAAGTGTTGTTGGTTGGTTTCATTGACTAACTCTTAGCCCTCTATGCAACCTTTTCTGAAGCAGGTGCCCCATATATGGGTTGTTGCATTTCTCTCTGGCAAGAATGATGCTAGAGGCCATCAAAGGCATAATGAAGTTGCAGTTACTATGTCTTTAAATCCATTTTTCAATGCAATATATTAATATCTATCGGGGTACTAACCAAGTGTCAAATGTCTTACCCTATTTTACTGGACACATTTTTTCTCTTCTTTCTTCCAGCTAACCATCTGAACGTTTGGATTCTATTGGGACTTTGTATTTTTTCTTATCCCCTCCATTATCCCACACGTTAAAGGAGAATCCCTATTTTATGTAACAGTAAATTAAAGCAATCTGACCAGGGCCGGAAATTGGGACAATTATCTGACACAAGGATTCAGGGACATTGAGAAGGCCTGCTATTTCCCTCACCCCCTCCTCCCCTATCCTCACCCCGGAGCCTCAACTAAGACTTCCTCACCCAGCCACCGCATACTTGCAACTCTTCGTTTCTTCCAGAAGATGGCGTGGGCAACTTGGAACCTGAATGGAAGATGGAGAACAATAGAAAAAGGCTCATGGTATGCAGTGGGTAGTACTTATTCCATATCAGTCATGTGAAGGGATTCCGGTTGAATGAATGACTGCGGGTTTTTCTGGGGCTCTTGCATGTCAACATGGAGGTATTGTAGTACAGGGATTGGCTTAACTATGCGGTGAATTGGTACATCTCGGGGATACGGAAATGTGGTTGTTTTTTCTTCCCTTGTCAGTAACTCTGTTTCCTTCAAAATGTACTTTGATGCCTTTGACTGGTGGCCTTTATGCTTCTATCCCCTATTACTCTGCACATCAGTTATATCAGGGGTCGGTTGGGTCGGAGTATGTATTGGGAAGTGAGTATTAGATGTTTTTGAGTATTGAGTGAGGAGCATGCAAGATCATCATTTAAATCTATGCATTATTATTTTTATTATAATTATTGTTATTGCTCCAAGCCATAAGGAAATTCCATTGTAATGGCATATAGGAGACATAAAAACTATTTTTTTTTGTTCTGTGTTCATTGGGTACGTTGTTTTCTGTAATATTGTTTTTTTTCTTGTATTTTTTGTATGTATTGCCTTACATTGACTCATAGATAAATGGTTCAAAAGGAAAACATTAAGTTAACAAATGTAAAACTGCACTGTTTGAATTGTAAATTATTTGTAGAAAACTAAACAGGTGTATCATTTGGCCCACCTAGTGCCTTAACGTTTGGATAACAATTTTACTGCCATATCTGTTTGGTCTTGTTTTTGGAGATAAACACAATCTTAACTCTTCCATCAATCTTTTTTAAATATCTGCCACACTGGTTTTATCAGAACGTTCCGTCTGGTTTGGGTATATTGAATGCCTCTTTATAGACTCATTGCAATAGTTTAATGTGTCAACACAAAGTTCCCAGAGTCCAGTATGTATCTTACGAAAGTTTCTGGATGGTGTACCTTGTTAAAGATTTTGTTATATTAATATGGTATTGTTTCAAGCAAACCTCACTCAGTGTACAATATTAGAAATAAAATAAGGATCATGAATACCTCAATTATTCTAAATGTTTTTTAAAAACTTTGTTCAGTAAAAAGAGAAAAGCACTGGAACTAAGATCTACTCTATTTTGTCTTGGATGAATCGCATGTTTAATTGCAATGGAGGCCGCACTGATGGATAGGTGTCAATAAACATATCTTTATCATCTAACGCACTTCACTTTTGTTATGTATGTAGCCTGAGATTGATTTTGATATACTACTCTTTATTCTGAGCAACTGCATATAGACTTACTGCTAACAAAGTAATTTACCAATCCAAGTGCTGTGATTGTAGCTAGTTCGATGGTTAGGCTAGTGGTTTTAGGCTAGTGATTTTTGATTTGCTCCTTTTACAGTAATTGGGCTACTTTTAACAGATCATGATTAATAAGTGTCATCAAGACAGTCAACCTTTGTGGAGAAAGATGCAGTATTTGGTAAAAACATTTTAATAGATTTTTTTGTTTAAAATATATTTTTTATATCCACTTAAAGTACTTTTACAAATGCATTTGTTGAAATTCTACTGTGATCAGGGGCCCACTCTGATCATAACATATTTGGGAGTGTTCTCATGAATGGATGCAAGAGTCTGCTAAATGGCTTTATTATTTATTACTTAATATGGTGTTTCTTGATGTGGGCGTTCCTTGATATCAGAACGCCCATTATTGACTGCAATTGGTCAATTCTGGAATTATGAGACTGGTGTTTATTTGTCACATATTTGTTTACATAGATTAGGATAAATTAACGTGCCATCTTGGGCAATGCTACGGTTGTACCCGATGCGAAAGAAACGGCCACGGACAAATGGCGAGCATCAATGGGTGTAACTTCACATCAAGAAACGCCATTGTCAGTAAACGCCCCTAATTGCATCTGCAATTACACCCTTCTCCCTCACATGTTGGGCTGTCCAGCCTGGATAGCTGCAGGCAGAGCGCATCGATACATTTCCAGCGTACACTGCCGTGCAGTTGCAGCGTCATTGTGCAAACTGTTTGAATGAATTTCGGTGTAGCTACTAGCTAACTAGACAGAACTATATCGTAGCCAACTACACCCGACAGAGAATTCGCGCCCCGGTGAGATTAGCAAACAAAACTGCCTAAAAGATGACCGTGTTTACAGGTAAGCTAATGCTATAAAGTAACCACTTACAATGATGACCCTTTTTCTGAACTATTTATACACGTGTTTCAATGATCACTATTGGACCGCTATCTAGCAAGCTAACTAGCTAAAGTGTTAGCTAGTCATCATAGGCCTTAAAGTAAATCAGTGGAGTCACCAACTAGCGAGCTGCCCGACAAAGATAACAGATTCGAGAGTGTTCTCTCTGATTTAAGAAAATATGACATGACAAACATACTATCTTGTTAAGTAACCTAGATACTTGTTGGTGTTGTTGACAACTAGTTAAGTAATTTGTCTAACTAGCTAGCTACTTAGCTTTATGTTGTGCTAACGGCACTAGTTAACTTCCTGCAGTCACGTCAATATTTAGCTAGCTAGCCTGCTAACTGTTAAGCTAGCCAGAAAATGAACTGTCTTACACTGTACGCAAAGAGTATAACGTTACTGAATGAAAATTGTGCTGCAACGTTACATCTGGCCCAATTAAACTAGCTAAGTAGCCAGCCTAACACTAGCCAATTTGTTACCGCTAAATTAGTGTGTTTTGTGATTATTTTGCTAACTAGCTTGCTAGCTAGGTAGCTAACGTTAGTTAGCCATCGAATATAGGTAGCATGTTACTTAAGTCATTTTACTATCTCTTTTATGTAATCTTCCTAGTCGGCACAGTAGTAGCCGCAGTTTTTCGCTTGCTTCTAGCTAACAGGTGATCAATACTTAATAACCAAAACATTCGACTCTTATTTAAAGCCATCCTCTGCAGCACAGGTTATCGCTGTAAAATATGATTGTGCTGTGTCATTCATGACAAGACACGATGCATCAGATGCCTTCCACTCCCTGCTGGTTAGTAATAACAAATACCTGTTTGTTTTTTTCTCAGTGAATGTGAAATGGGGGAAAGAGAAGTTTGATGCAATAGAGCTGAACACAGAAGAACCTCCCATGGTCTTCAAGGCTCAGCTCTTTGCCTTGACTGGGGTACAACCAGAGAGACAGAAGGTTATGGTCAAGGGAGGCACACTTAAGGTAAAGTTGTCTCATTTTAGTTAATCAATGAATGTCATCACTTGGACCACGGATGATCAATACATTATTTCCAAAGATACCTAATCATTTGTATGTCTTTTTTAGGATGATGACTGGGGAAACATCAAATTAAAGAATGTAAGTATAGCCTAAGAGTTGTCATGTTACTTCTGTCGATATTGTGGAAAGTAGACTGATATATTGGCACATTTCATTGTAATTTAGTGGACCTGTTTTGGGGTAGTGTTAAGATTATAAAGCCTAATGCTGCAGGGTGGTCTATTTTGTTCTTTGATTACCATCAACAGATATCCTATGGTACACAATGTGACATGCGATACTCTTCTTCCTCTCTCCACCCTCTCTCCGTCATTCCCCCTCCTCTGTCCTAGGGGATGACTCTGTTGATGATGGGCTCAGCGGAGGCCCTGCCCGAGGAGCCTGCAGTCAGGCCCATGTTTGTAGAGGACATGACTGAGGACCAGCTGGCCTCAGCTGTGAGTTAATGTTTACTCGTTGGATGTCTGTTTGTTTAAAGGGAATGGATGCTGGCTGGGTTTGCCAACGCAGACAGTAAGAGAAACTAACCCCATTTTGCTTGTTGTCTGTGTAGATGGAGATGCCTTGTGGACTGACCAACCTGGGAAACACCTGCTATATGAACGCTACAGTGCAGTGTCTTCGCTCCGTGCCAGAGCTCAAAGGAGCCCTCAGAAGGTGGGCTCATGATTTTTGCATTAATGCCACTCTGTGATGATGCAAGCAACTTGTCAGTGATCAAATCTATAGTGATGATGCAATATGATTCTTATTAATTTGATATCTATATACAGCTGACAATTATATCACATGTAATGTTTGTCTTAAAGACAAGGCTTTCAGGCTCTTCAACATGATATCGTCTGGTTTTGATTGCTACCTTGCCATGAGCAGGTGACTAGGGTGTGCCTATAAGATTAGACAATAGACTGTTTTTGTTCTTAGATGTGTTTTATTGCTTTGATCTTATTTATGAGCCCTCTGTCTCCACCTACAGGTACGCAGGTGCTCTGGGGTCCTCAGGGGCCAACGCATCATCCCAGTACATCACAGCAGGTCAGTGCCTGGCATTTGTATCTGTTGGATTTATATTTTTTTAATCTTTGGTCTCTGCCAGTATAGACATGGTATGACTCAGTGAGTCATAGCCATAGAGATCCTATTACTAAGTATTCTAATTCCTAATTCTATGGTCAGAGCACAGTGCTGCCAATACCCGCATTGTGTGGTGTACTATAAACTGTAAGTGGCTTTGGGTAAAGGGTCAGCTAAATGTCCATGTTCTAACTGTTAAACAACCGTTTGTTTTCCCTTCCTCAGCCCTCCGTGACCTCTACGAGACCATGGACGAAACTTCCTCTAGCATACCCCCAATCATCCTGCTGCAGTTCCTGCACATGGCTTTCCCCCAGTTCGCTGAGAAGGGAGACCAGGGACAGTACCTTCAGCAGGTGAGACCGGGGCCCCTGGCTTGCACCAGTCACTCACTCATCACCAGAAGATGCTACTTTGCTAATACTGCTTGGTACTACTCAGTAACACACATCTAGACTGAACCACATTGATTGCTCAGTTTCAAGTAGCCCAAGAGGACATTTGAATAATTGTGCATACAGAATGTGGTCTGAAGAGTGGAAATGGGCTTCATTAATGAATGTCTCTCCCTCTCTAGGATGCCAACGAGTGCTGGTTGCAGATGATGCGGGTTCTTCAGCAGAAGTTGGAGCCACAAGACCCAGACGCTCCCATGGAGGTATGTGTATAAACAAGTATGTAAGCTGTCAAGGTAGCTATAGATGTGGATGTCTGTCCTAACTTTCCCTTTTTCTGTCTGCCATAGACTGACACTGAGAGTGGAGCTGCTGCTGTCGCTGCCAAGAAGAACTTCATCGACCAGTATTTTGGAGTGGAGTATGAAACCACGTATCCTTACAGTCAGAACGCCTGACCAATTGAATTTGAGATGAGCGTATGATCTATTAGGGAAAGGAATATGGCTTCCAGGATTTTTATTGGATGTGGCAGGTGGCCTGGCAACATTTTATAGGGCCCCCATCTTGGCAGTGTAGAGACATTTTTCCATTTCTAAGCCAATTTCCTGCAATTCTACAAATTTCTCCATGGAGCCAAGATACATTTTCGCAGTTTTAAAGCAAATTTCCTGCAATTCTATGCGTTTTGCCATGGCTAATTTATTCTCCCTGACTGTCTAGCTTTAATTTTTGTGATTTGTTATTTCTCAAATATTATATTATAAACAATAATGGACCTATATATATAATTTTTTTCTCTACGTACTTTATATCTGGTTACATTGAAATACTTTTTCCCCAATCCTGCGCATGTATTTTTTTTACACTGTTTGGATTAAGGCGCCCCGAAAAAAACGCTTAGCGACCCGCCTAAGGATTTGAATGGCAGAAAAATCCCTGGCTTCCACATTTGTATATTATTTCAACAAACCTTTTGCTATCTCCTCCCAAGAATGGGTAGGCAGGTAGGCTAGTGGTTAGAGCGTTGGACTAGTAACTGAAAGGTTGCAAGATCGAATCCCTGAGCTGACAAGGTAAAAATCTGTCGTTCTGCCCCTGAACAAGGCAGTTAACCCACTGTTCCTAGGCCGTCATTGAAAATAAGAATTTGTTCTTAACTGACTTGCCTAGTTAAATAAAGTTGAAATTACATTTAAAAATCCCAGAGTGGTGTCCTTCTTGTCTGTCAACTATGTTTGGAAGGACACCTATATCTTGAGTCTCCTGTTTCTTTCTTAAAAATATGCTTAACTTTGGAGAGTACCAAGTTTTTTTCAAACCTCCCACTTTGGGCTGGATGTGTCGATGAGCAATTAGTCACGAAATTCCTAGTTTGAAAGCAACCGTTTTTTTGGAGACTGCGGTGCCATTTTTCCCACATGGGCCAGCCCCCTGGCAATTTGAGTTCTAGCTAATGCACTTCAGCTCTTTGCCATTTGAGTGACAGCTAGCAAGCTACACACACAGCAGAGTGAGAGGTAGCAATGTGGTGCACATATCTGCACATATGTGATGTAGTACGCAATTTCCGTTGACCACTTTTGATGAGCTACTTTCGGAACTACTGGCTAAAAAGTATGCAAAAGTAGTAGAGAATCTCTTTAACCTCTGTTCTCAGTATGAAATGTACAGAGTCTGAAGATGAGGAGCCAGCTAAAGGTAAAGAGAGCCAGCTTCAACTCAGCTGTTTCATCAACCAGGAGGTCAAATACCTGGCCACCGGGCTCAGACTGGTGAGTAGTACCACAGCAACACGCACAGGAACACATGGACGCATACATACAAATGCACAGAAACACACAGGTGCACACACAGACCATGATGTCTCGAAGGTGGTCTGTCACCATGGCAACACTGATCTAATGCCGTCATGTCCCGCTGTTTCTTTCTCCAGAGACTGCAGGAAGAAATCACCAAGCTGTCCCCGTCTTTGCAAAGAAATGCCCTGTACATAAAATCTGTAAGTTTGTAGGTTGGGCTGTGCCGCAAGATTTTTATACACTAGTGAGAGCTTGTGAAATGTGTTTTATTATGTTGTTTTAGTTGGTTGGTTAAGGTGATGTTCACTTGATCTCCCTTCCTTCGTCTAGTCTAAAGTCAGCCGCCTCCCTGCCTACCTGACCATTCAGATGGTTCGTTTTTTCTACAAAGAGAAGGAGTCTGTCAATGCCAAAGTCCTAAAGGTAGGTCTTCTGATGTTTTAGGAATGTCTTCCTAATTGATGGGATTATCATCAGAATACTGTTGTAAATGGATGAAAGAATATTGTCCTGATGCTTTTTTCCCCTATTGACTTAATTCTCCAGGATGTCAAGTTCCCGCTGATGCTGGATGTGTATGAGCTGTGTACCTCTGAGCTGCAAGAGAAGATGGTGGCAGTCAGGTCAAAGTTCAAGGAGATTGAGGACAAGAAGCTGGAGAAACAGTCACTGAAGGTAAAAATATTTATTTATTTGTGTACTTGTCTCTACTGCAATTCAGCTTTGAACTGCAAATTTATACTCTAGTAAATAAACCCAAACCTCCAAGAAATGTATTTCCGTGTTGTCCTCTGGCCAAAGCAACTCGGTGTGAACGAACGTCTCAAACAACATGCGTGTAGTCCGTGTAGCTTACATTTTCTCTTTGTGCATCAAGCAGGTGGAGAAGAAAGTGGGAGACAAACCGAAAGAAGTGAAATATGAGCCCTTTTCATTCGATGACGGTTGGTTACTTTACATCATATGGTTTTGTAGCATACCTTTACAAACTAAGAATCAGTCAGTCGTGTGAGAGATAGGTTGTTAAAATAATTTAAGGGATAAGTTTCTAAGCATGTCTGTCTATTCCCTGCAGACCTGGGCTCCAACAACAGCGGTTACTACGACTTGCAGGCTGTGCTGACACACCAGGGCCGATCCAGCTCCTCTGGACACTACGTCGGCTGGGTCAAGAGGAAAGAAGGTAACCTCCATAGCATTAAGAAAAGTCTCCACAGTGCGATGGATACGTCAACCTGCTGCTTAAATGGGTAGTTGACCTCAGTCAGTTCAACACAACAGAGGATGTGGGATATGGACCCAGAGATTTTAGGCCACTTTGGTGAACTATCCCTTTAAACTAAGGTTCAGCTATGTGATGTTGCCAAGTAGCGGTCAGATGAGCAACTGCACAAGTGCCCTTCTCTCTGCTGAAACGTGATAGCTGCGGGACCAAAACAGTGGAAGTTTACCCTCATGCTTCGCTCTCTTAGATGTGGAAGTTGGCCTGATTATTGTTTACCTTGTAAACAAACTACTATATTCATAGATTATTTTTTTTTTTATCAAGGTACAGATTAATGACTTTTCAATACATCCATGTTTTGCCATTACAGACGAGTGGGTGAAGTTTGATGACGACAAGGTGAGTGTGGTGTCTCCAGAGGATATACTGAGGCTGTCCGGTGGAGGAGACTGGCATATAGCCTACGTCCTACTGTACGGACCCCGACGACTGGAAATACTTGAAGAGGAGAAACAGTAATCAACCTAATGCAAAAAAACAAATGCCATTTCCAAGCACGGTCTACACTGCATAGATGTGCAATAAATTCTGGGTGTCTTTATAAAGTAACTTCGACACAGATGTTTGTAAAGCCATCCTATATCAACATGAGTGGAGGAAGGTTTTAAATGGTTTATTATTGAGCCAGGCAATCTCTGGACTGGATCATTGAGCGGTTGTGTTTCTAGTTCTGCAGTTATTGTTTTATACACATTGTATATTTTTTAAATCCTTGAACAAGGTGCTCATGTCAGTACTTCTCTAGTCATAACTAATCAGCTGTACATAGTCTTTGGCCAAGTTATCTAATCTGGTTCAGGTGTCTTTCAATTTGTCCTGTACCTATAATTCAAATGTATTGGAGACCTCCCCTATCACCTACAGTGCTCACTATTCAAACCATAATGAATTCTTACACCCCTTGCGAAACAAAACTGTCTTGCACATTGCTATTGTGATTTGTCACCATACGAGCGGTTCAATACCTCTAATACAGTGTGACTATAACGCTTCTCCCTCATACATGCAGTCATTATCCTGATGGCTTTTCATAAATGGTGAAAATAAACTTATACCAAACCATGTTCTGATTAAATGACTCACTTTTATCCATCTAAATGCCCTGCACATACAATATGTATGCATTGACCTGTGAGGGATCGTAAGTATATAAAGCTCTAGTCAAAGTTGAGCATTTATTTAAAGATTCTACGGAGGATGAAATTACAGTACATGTCTAAGCATGAAGGCCTTGATCTATGTCTCGTTGAGGATGTCTGCAATCTTGGGGAAGCCAGCAGAATTGAGTGCTGGAACCAGGCTCTCGACGGTGGCCTGTGTCCCCTCACGGTCCTGCCAGGCCACCAGCAGCAGCTTGGCCTGCATGTCCACGTCCTTGCTGTCTGTCTCAATCTCCCGGATCTCCGCTGCTTTTATCTCCAGCTGGCCAGCCAGGGTCTTCCATTGGGAACCCAGCTTGACTGCTATGTCATCCATCTGCTGGTTAGACACCAGTTTGGTCTGCATGCTCAGACCTTGGGGCACACAAAAGGGATGTGATCATGTCAATATGGAAAATCAGGGGTAATCTGCAGTCCAACTGGAGCTTTGATTTTACAACTACATATCTAGAACTCACTGTCGTTGCTCTCTTTGAGAAGGGTGTCGCCGTTGTCTTCATAGTCTTCCTCTCCTGTCTTTATCTCCTCAGACGGGAGGTCCTTCTGTGATGACAGGGCAAAGGGGATTTAATTCATCAAGAGGTAAGGACATGGGGAACATCTCAATTACATTGTCCTCTGACCTCAAATGGGTTGTGAGGAGTATGAAATTGAGATTCTCCGATGGACACCCTATGCTCCCAAAGGGAGCCTTGTGTAATTCATAAACATTTTCAGTATCCAAGCACCCATAGTTCTGACCAGACAACTCACCGGCAGCTCCTTGGCCAGTTTGATGACCATGCTCTCCAGGTAGTCAGCCAGGCTCTTGATCTGCTGGTTGGTGGGCTGGAAGAAGTGGGGACTCCTCCTAGACAACAGACGCAGGGCTCGCCAGCCATAGTTTGAGTTATGCACCACCCTACAGGACGGGGCGTGGAGGTGAGTGGATAATATTGAACCAAAATACTTCACACGGCAGGATCTTTCTTGACACCATTGGACAGGTCTTAGGACAGACAATCAACAGTTAGTGTACAAAACATTAGGAACACCTTCCTAACATTGAGTTGCACCCCCTCAGAATCGCCTCAATTCATTGAGGCATGGACTCTACAAGTATCAAAAGCGTTCCACAGGGATGCTGGCCCATGTTGACTCCAATGCTTCCCAGAGTTGTCAAGTTGGCTGGATGTCCTTTCATACACACAGGAAACTGGAGTGTGAAATAAACAGCTGCGTTGCAGTTATTGACACTTACACCCTGTTCAAAAGCACTTAACATCTTTTGTCTTGGACATTTACCCTCTGAATGGCTCACATACACAAATAAGGCTTAAGAATCCTTTAACATGTCTCCTCCCCTTCATCTACACTGATTGAAATGGATTTAGCAGGTGACATCAGTATGGGATCATAGCTTTCACCTGGTCAGTCATGGAAAGAGCAGGTGTTCCTAATGTTTTGTACACTCAGTGTATACACATACTTGTACTCATCTTCCACCATGTTGGCTGGGTCAGCCTGTTCAATGGCCTCTTCAAAGAACTCCTCCAGAGTAGGCATGAATTCCCTGTGGACAAGAAATTAACATTTAGGGTTAAAGGAGAAGTTATATATATTTTTTAACCAAATCTCTTTTTATGTAAATGGCAAGTTATAGAAGGGTCCATACCAATGTTCAGTCAAAAATGTTTTGGCACTGAGCAAATTTCTGAGCACAAACCTCAACGTTGGGAAAATTCGGTACAACTTCCAGCATGCGTTTACTGTCAACACTGAGACTGTACCCGCTTTAAGTTACAGTGTTCAAGTAGGCTACTGTGGTTTTTGGAGCATTTGTTCATGTCTTTTCTGAGCCCCCTTACTGTACGAGGATGAGCAAGTGAATCGCTGGTTGCGGTAAATTTCTCAAAAACAAGTCAAGTCGCAAAGAAAGTGTCTGGACCCTTCTATAATATGTCATTTACATATATTTTTTACATTTGCTTGTAAAAAGCGAAATTCTCCTTTAATGTTATACACCAACAACTTATAGGTAGGTAAGTGGGCTATGTAACTTTGACCTTTGACCAGCTGCACCACTGCTGTAAAACCACTCACCTGCTAACTGACTGGCAAGCTGCCATATTGTTATGATTCAGATTCCACAGTCTCGTGAGTTCATCACTGCAAAAAACAAACATGAGGGAAGCTGTGTCACTCGTCCCCAATATTGGCAACATGCTATGTCTCTCCATTTTCATTAGGCTCCAATGTGAGGGCTAGACATTGTAAATAATCCTACTGGCATACCTCAACTTTCCTAAACCAACTACAGTTTTGGGGAACACATTACTATTCTGTCCCAGTTATCATTGCCATACAGAGTTCGGATATGGACAAAATGTCCAATTCACACATGCGTATAATACAGGGGCGGCAGGTAGCCTAGTGGCTAGATCGAATCCCAGAGCTGACAAGGTAACAATCTGTCATTCTGTCCCTGAGTAAATCAGTTAATCCACTGTTCCGCCAGGCATATCAATTCAGGCAGCCACCTCCACACCTCTTTGATTCAGAGGGGTTGGGTTAAATGCGAAAGACATTTCAGTTGAATGCATTCAGTTGTACAACTGACTAGGCACCCCCCCCCCCCCCCCCCCCCCTTCAGACTTGAATCTTTGATATTGTTTCTGTAATGAAAAGCGCTATAGAAGTTGTATAAATTATTATTGTACAATATAAGCACCCACCAAATTATTATTATGTTAGGATTGATACTTACTTCCCCATGAAGACCTTCCTGTCAGGGCCTTTACCTAGGAAGTCTTCTGGAGCTTGTCTCTTCCTCATGGGTCTCTTGGGTTTGTCATCTACTGGTCTGGGGGGGGGAGCATTCATACCCCTTGACTTATTCCACATGTGTTGCAGCCTGAATTCAAAATATATTTTTCTTCCCACTCACATTACCCCATAATGAAATGTCTTATTTAAATAAGTATTCACACCCCTTAGTCAATAGTTCATAGAAGCACCTTTGGCAGCAATTACAGCTGAGTCTTTTTGGGTAATTCTCTAAGAGCTTTCCACACCTGGATTGTGCAACATTTGCCCATTATTTTTTTCTAAATCTCAGCTACTCAGGAACATTCACTGTCTTCTTGGTAAGCAACTTGTGTAGATTTGGCCATGTGTTTTAGGTTATTGTCCTGCTGAAAGGTGAATTCATCTCCCAGTGTATGGTGGAAAGCAGACTGAACCCGATTTGAGTTTTTTTCCTGTGCTTAGCTCCATTCCATTTCTCATTTTATCCTGAAAAACTACCCAGTCCTTAATGATTACAAACATTCCCATAACATGATGCAGCCACCACTATGCTTGAAAATATGGAGTGGTACTCAGTTATGTGTTGTACTGGATTTGCCCCAAACATAACACTTTGTATTTAGGACAAAAAGTGATTTGCTTGACACATTTTCTGCAGTATTACTTTAGTGCCTTGTTGCAGACAGGATGCACATTTTCACATTGTCAATTAGGTTAGTAATTGTGGATAACTACAATGTTGTTGATCCATCCTCAGTTTTTTCCTATCACAGCTATTCAACTTAACTGTTTTAGTCACCATTGGGGCTCCTGAGTGGAACAGCATCACAGTGCTAGAGACATCACTACAGACCCCGGTTCGATCCCGGGATGTATCACAACCGGCCGTGATCGGGAGTCCTACAGGGCAGCACACAATTGGCCCAGCGTCATCTGGGTTGGCCGTCATTGTAAAATAAGAATTTGTTCTTAACTGACTTTCCTAGTTAAATAAAGTTTAAATTAAATTTAAAAATCCCAGAGTGGTGTCCTTCCTGTCTGGCAACTATGTTAGGAAGGATACCTGTATCTTTGTAGTGACTGGGTGTATTGATACACCAGCCAAAGTGTAATTAATAACTTCACCAAGCTCAAAAGGGAGATTCAATGTGAGCATTTGTTTTAAATTACCAATACGTGCCGTTCTTCGTGATGCATTTGAAAACCTCCCTGGTCTTTGTGGTTGAATCCGTGTTTGAAATTCACTCCTCGATTGAGGGAACTTACAATTATCTGTATGTGTGGGGGACAGATGAGGTAGTCATTCAAAAATCATGTTAAACACTTATTGCATACACAATGAGTCCATGAAACTTGTGACTTGTTAAAGCACATTTTTACTCCTGAACTTATTTAGGCTTGCCATAACAAAGGGGTTGAAAACTAATTGACTCAAGACATTTCAGCTTTTCATATTTTATTAATTTGTAAACATTTCAAAAAAACATCATCCCACTTTGACATTATGGGGTATTGTGTGTAGGCCAGTGACAACCTCAACTTAGGCCATTTAAAATTCAGGCTGTAACAACAAAATGTGAAAAAGATCAAGGGGTGTGAATATCTTCTGAAGGCACTGTATATACAGTACCATTCAAAAGTTTGGACACCTACTCATTCAAGTTTTTTTTTGTTTTTTTTACTATTTTCTCAATTGTAGAATAATAGTGAAGACATCAGAACTATGAAATAACACATATGGAATCATGTAAGTAACCAAAAAAAAAAAAAATCAAAATATATTTGATATTCTTCAAAGTAGCCACTCTTTGCCTTGATGACAGCTTTGCACACTCTTGGCATTCTCTCAACCAGCTTCATGAGGTAGTCACCTGGAATCCTTTTCCAACAGTCTTGAAGGAGTTCCCACATATACTGAGCACTTGTTGGCTGCTTTTCCTACACTCTGCAGTCCAACTCATCCAAAACCATCTCAATTAGATTGAGGTTGGGTGATTGTGGAGGCCAGGTCATCTGATGCAGCATTGTTTTGGGTCATTATCCCGCTGAAAAAAATGATAGTCCCACTAAGCGCAAACCAGATGGGATGGTGTATCGCTGCGGTAGCCATGCTGGTTAAGTGTGCCTTGAATTCTAAATAAATCACTGACAGTGTCACCAGCAAAGCACCCCCACACCTCCTCCATGCTTCACGGTGGGAACCACACTTGCGGAGATCATCCCTTCACCTACTCTGCGTCTCACAAAGACTTGGCAGTTGGAACCAAAAATCTAAAATTTGGACTCATCAGACCAAAGGACATATTTCCACCGGTCTAATGTCCAATGCTCGTGTTTCTTGGACCAATTAAGTCTCTTCTTCTTACTGGTGTGCTTTAGTACAGGTTTCTTCGCAGCAATTCGACCATGAAGGCCTGATTCACACAGTTTCCTCTGAACAGTTGATGTTGAGATGTGTCTGTTACTTTAATTCTGTGAAGCATTTACTTGGGCTGCAATTTGAGATGCAGTTAATTGCAGATTTCTGAGGCTGGTAACTCTAATGAACTTATCCTCTGCAGCAGAGGTAATCTAGATCTTCCTTTCCTGTGGTGGTCCCCATGAGAGCCAGTTTCATCATAGCGCTTGATGGTTTTTGCACTTAAAGTAATGATGGACTGTCGTTTCTCTTTGCTTATTTTAGCCAATATTTTGACTTGGTCTTTTATCATAAAGGGCTATCTTCTGTATACCACCCCTACATTGTCACAACACAACTGATTGGCTCAAACGCATTAAGAAGGAAAGAAATTCCACAAACTTTTACCAAGGCACACCTGTTAATTGAAATGCATTCCAGGTGACTACCTCATGAAGCTGGTTGAGAGAATGCCAAGAGTGTGCAAAGCTGTCATCAAGGAAACGGGTGGCTACTTTTAAGAATCTCAAATATAAAATATATTTTGATTTGTTTAACACTTTTTTGGGTACAACATGATTACATATGTGTTATGTCATAGTTTTGATGTCTTCACTATTCTTCTACAATGTAGAAAACAGTAAAAATAAAGAAAAACCCTGGAATGAGTAGGTGTCAACTATTGACTGGTAATGTACATTCCTTACTTTAATGAATGATATATATTTTCGATTTGAACTTTGTCTTGATAATAATATATTCATAAGTATAGGATCATAAACATGAGGTTGTTGAATTCTGCTGCTATACCTTTCCTTCACAAAGCTTGGGCATCCCTCATTTTTCCACGAGTTCCAGTTCTCCTCTGTGTTTAGGACATGCTGTCAAAATATGAGAGGGGACTTTTCAATGTCATCAATAAGCCTTACCCTGTCAACCTTGACTTGTAATATAGAAGGCTATACAGTACCATTCAAAAGTTTGGACACAGCTACTCATTTGAGGGTTGTTCTTTCTTTATATTATTTTCTACAATGTAGAATAACAGCGAAGACGTCAAAACTATGAAATAACACATATGGAATCATGTAGTAACCAAAGAAGTGTTAAACAAATCAAAATATGTTTTATATTTGAGATTCTTCAAATAGCCACCCTTTGCCTTGATGACAGCTTTGCACACTGTTGGCATTCTATCAACCAGCTTAATGAGGTAGTCACCTGGAATCCATTTAAATTAAACAGGTGTAACTTGTTAAAAATGTAATTAATGCGTTTGAGCCAATCAGTTGTTGTGACAAGGTAGGGGTGGTATACAGAAGATAGCCCTATTCGGTAAAAGACCAAGTCCATATTATGGCAACTCAGAAAAGCAAAGAGAAATGACAGTCCCTCATTACTTTAAGACATGAAGGTCAGTCAATCTGCAACATTTCAATAACTTTGAAACTTTTTTTCAAGTGCAGCCGCAAAAACCATCAAGCGCTATGATGAAACTGGCTCTCATGAGGACCGCCACAGGAAAGGAAAACCCAATTACATCTGCTGCAGAGGATAAGTTCATTAGAGTTACCAGCCTCAGCAATTGCAGCCCAAATAAATGCTTCAGAGTTCAAGTAACAGATACATCTCAACATCAACTGTTCAGAGGAGACGGCGTGAATCAGGCCTTTCTGGTCAAACTGCTGCAAAGAAACCACTACTAAAGGACACCAACAATAAGAAGAGACTGCTTGGGCCAAGAAACACGAGCAATGGACATTAGACCAGTGGAAATATTTCCTTTGGTCTGATGAGTCCAAATTCTATATTTTTGGTTACAATCTCCGTATCTTTGTGAGACGCAGAGTAGGTGAACAGATGATCTCTGCATCTGTGGTTCCCAATGTGAAGCATGGAAGTGGTGTGATGGTGCTTTGCTGGTGACACTGTCTATGATTTATTTAGAATTCAAGGGACACTTAACCAGCATGGCTACCACAGCATTCTGCAGCGATACGGCATCCCATCTGGTTTGCGGTTAGTGGGACTATCATTTGTTTTTCAACAGGACAATGACCCAACCCACCTCCAGACTGTGTAAGGGCTATTTGACCAAGAAGGAGAGTGATGGAGTGCTGCATCAGATGACCTGGCCTCCACAATCACTCAACCCATTTGAGATGGTTTGGGATGAGTTGGACCGCAGAGTGAAGGAAAAGCAGCCAACAAGTGCTCAGCATATGTGGGAACTCTTGGAAAAGCATTCCTCATGAAGCTGGTTGAGAGGTTGCCAATAGTGTGCAAAGCTGTCAAAGGCAAATGGTGGCTACTTTGAAGAATCTAAAATATATTTTGATTTGTTTAACACATGATTCCATATGTGTTATTTCATAGTTGATGTCATCACTATTATTCTTTAATGTAGAAAATAGAAAAATCAAGAAAAACCCTTGAATGAGTAGGTGTGTCCAAACTTTTGACTGGTACTGTATGTTGTGATGTCACTAATAAAACATGTGAACTTGCAGGAACTACACAGACTTACGGAATATTCAGACTATTCTTACCTCGACCATGGTGGCAAACTTGTCTCCATCCGGTGCGATCTCTCTGAGCAGCTACAGGTGATAAAAAATAGCAATATCTAAATATACAATAAACACATGTATCATACAAAAGAGCCCAAACTCAGTGACATTTAAAATGTTTACTCAGTGAAGATGTACAGCTGAATACATACATACATTCAATACAGTGCAGTGTCCACTTATAACCTTAGCTCTAACACCCTCTCTTCCACAAAGATGTACTTCAGTACTTTTCCCTATCACCCAGGATTTCTCCGTGCATATCAATAAGACTTATCAGTCAGCAGAGGCCTTGAGTTATTGGGAGCACACATTCCTACAGTTCACTAAATAATTACACTTCTCATGCACAGAGCTTGAACCTAACAGTACTTTCAATCTCTAAGGATATAAAAACAATCTATTCATACTAAGAGGATAATTATATAAAACAGTAATTTACAATCTATCAGATGAAACACACACACACCTGGTACACAACTTTGGTGGTCTCCTCCATCCATGAACACTGATCATCATTCAGGATACAACTGGAGCAGCAGCAACAGGACAAGAGTTGATAGTGAAGAGACCAACAGCAGTCAAATCCCAATATGAATTCACTGTTACACCTTTGACTGCTAAATTGAATCAGACTACATTCAACCTGACATAGGGTATGATGGTGTGGGACGGGGGGCATCTTCTTGGGTCACCTCACCTTTTGAACTTGACCTGTCCCTTGAGGTACTGGAACAGGATAAGGTACTGCAGGAGGATGTGTTGTCTGAAGTTACTGTCACTGAGCTGCAGGTCCATCAACTAGAGAGGCAAAGACAGAGACTGTCATTGTATTTGAAGGGATCAATTTGAGAAAGGCGAGGTATAGACTTCCTAATCTCAATCACATAATGAGTAGTTACTTGGGACGTAAGGTGATTTGTAGAACAGTGACTCTGTGCAGTCTTACTGCAATGTAGTCAATCTCTATTCTGTTCTATTCTTAATTGATGGAAGAAGTTGAGATGTCACCTTCTCACTGGTGAGGAACTTGGCAAAGTAAACGTGGTCTCCTCCTGCCGTCCTCAGCTCTTCCAGCTTCCTTTTAGAAGCCTGCATGTCGTCCAGCTTGAAGCTTCTAAACACTGCCAGTGTCTCGTCTGAATACTACAGACAACATACAGAACATTTCTATGAACTCAAACAACTTTTCAGTGTCTTCTCACAGAAACAAACACAGCCACTACCTGTCTGAATACTTCACAGGACATACAGAATAATAACCGTTTTGAACAAGACATTTTTTAAAGCAAAGTGTCATACTTTTAGTAGATGTCCATAGATGGGTCATGTCAGATAAGAAATGTCACAAAGCTATTTTGGGAGGGAAAGAGTGAGGGCAGAAAAGTCACCTTGAGGAAAGTCATCCAGGAAAACTTCTCATAACACTGAACGGGGTTTCTGAAGTAGTCCTGCAGAGTCCAGAACTTTCTGTATAGGTTGTAGTCGATAGGGATGGAACTACAAACAGGGAGCAATTTTATAGTACAACTTTTTTTAGCAAGCTGCAATCAAACTTACAAGACTTGCCAGCACAGGGATCAGTGCAACAGCTATGTTGATGAAAAACCACTGATGATTCCAAGCATTGTGATAGATGGAACAAGGACTCATGTTGCTTACCATGGCGCAGGTGCACCAGGTTCCTCATCTCCCATCTCCCCCTCCTCCACGTCCATCCCATCCTCCTCCTCTGTGAGCTGTAGAAGACAACACAGAACAAAGGTAGAGAGAGAGTGGTAATTCCTTGTTAAGCACATTCAACAGCACACACATCATTCAACAGCTTACACAATATACAGTATCTATAATCCTTAGAACAAGGCCTTACCTTCTGGCCAAGAGTGCTCTCTTGCTCATTTTTGTTGAACACTGTGATGTTGTTGAGATTAAACTGGCTCTGCAGGTTCAGACCTGAAACACACAAAGGAACACAATAGTGGCCACAAGTCCACATCCATGATAAAACATTAATGACATCAGTTCCTGTAGCTCCATGTAACCCTCTCACCTGATTTCTCAGACAGGGGAAAGAGACGAGCCAGGAACAGCTGGATCCGTCCACAGAAGACTATGTTCTGAGACTTGGACAACCTCCTCAAAAGATCTGCAGGGTAAGAAGATGGGGTTTAGTGATGGAATATCTGCACAAATCAAGATAACAACAAACAGGGCCGGCAAGTAGCCTAGACGTTAGAGAGGCGAGCCAACAACCAGAGGGTTGCCAGTTCGAATCCCGGGTCCTACAGGAAACATCTGCCAGGAAGTGATCTTAATGTGTGCCTTTATCCTCACCATTACACATCCTTAACAAGTAGTTCTTCCCAGCAGTGTAAAAGGAGTTCTGAAAGTGAGAGAGAAGAAAGTTATGTTGGTGGCATTGCCTTCATAAATAAAAGGATAGAGCTTCTATATGAAACCTGTCATCAAGTAAACATTGACCATTACTCTAAGAACACAGAGAAACAGACTAAGCTACTTACAGACTTCCAGGTGGAGACATTCTCTTCAACAAAGGAGAAGACCTTATCACACTGGTACAGAGGAAGACAGTCCAGAACATCTCCCAACAGTAGGAAAGGAATGGTGGCGGAGCAGATACCTGCATGGACAAGTGAATTTACTACACTTTTCTACACAATTACTACATAATTTGCTGTCTGGCGTGTATATCGATGAAATACTAAGGAGGTAAAACAGAGGTAGATGTAGCAATGTAATGACGTGCCGTTCAGCCTGCTGCTTACCTTCAGTGACTCCATCAATGCTGAGATAGATGAGACAGGAAGTCATCGACGAGTGCTTTCTTTTCCACCTGTAAAAGAAAAGGAGAGAAAGGGAGAATGTTGCTCGACTCTTGGTGAAGCATATTGAGCATAAGCAAGACCATGTACTAGCAGTATACTTCGACAGATTTTTCACCTTGTCGGCTCGGGTTTTCAAACCAGCGACCTCGCTAACCACTAGGTGGCAGGTAGCCCTTGAGCAAGGCACTTAACACTAATTTGCTCCAGGGGCACCGTACTACTATGTTTGACCCTGTAAAACAACACATTTCACTGCACCTATCAGGTGTATGTGACAACAAAACAAACACACACTTATATATATATATATATATACATATAAATATACTAAACAAAAATATAAATGCAACATGCAATAATTTCAAAGATTTTACTGAGTTACACAGTTCATAGAAGGAAATCAGTCAATTGAAATAAACTAATTAGACCCTAATCTATGGATTTCACATGACTGGGCAGAGGCCCATCCACTGGGGAGCCAAGCCCATCCAATCAGAATGAGTTTTTCCCCACAAAAGGGCTTTATTAGACAGAAGTACTCCTCAGCACCCCCACTCCTCACACTATCCCACAGGTGATAAAGACGGATGTGGAGGTCCTGGGCTGGCATGGTTACACGTGGTCTGCAGTTGTGAGGCCGGTTGGAAGTACTGCCAAATTTTCTAAAACGACGTTAGAGGCGAAATTAACATTAAATTCTCTGGCAACAGCTCTGTTAGACATTCCTGCAGTCAGCATGACAATTGCATGCTCCCTCAACTTGAGACATCTGTGGCTTTGTGTTGTGTGACAAAACTGCACATGTTATAGTGGCCTTTTACTGTCCCCAGCACAAGGTGCACCTGTGTAATGATCATGCTGTTTAAATCAGCTTCTTGATAAGCCACACCTGTCAATTGGATGGATTATCTTGGCAAGGGAGAAATGCTCATTAACAGGGATGTAAACAAAATTGTGCACTATTTTTTTTTACAAAAATGGCTTTTTGTGTGTATTTTACATTTCTGCTAAATTTTATTTCAGCTTGTGAAAAAAATGGGACCAACACTTTACATATACATATCTAAAACAAAGTACACATATATACATATAGACAGACACACACACACACATACATACATACATACATACATACATACATACATACATACATACATACATACATACATACATACATATATATATGCTACATTTCTTTAAACTTACAATCTGCTCCTCCAGGACCTGCCTCAGAGCTTGGTCAAGGGTGGTCTTCTTCTCTGTCTCACTGTGAAGATACAAGCAGGCAGACAATGTCAGTGGTGATGTGGACAGAGGCATAGCCTAGAGATAATATAATTAATGTTAACAGCTAACGTTAGCTATGTAACGTCATTCACTCACTTTCCAGTGATCTGGTTGAATGCGTTTATCAAAGGTTGGCTGGTTTTGTTGACCAACGCACTTCTGGTTGAGGCCTGGGTGAGAGTTATAACAATTGAACAAATAATAAAAGCTTAGTATTTTCTTGGGACTATCGTTACACGTTAACCTGCTAACGTGTCTAATAAATATGACTTGTCTTGCAAAGGTATTGTAAGCGTTTCTACAAAGATGTGATAAACAATTTAAATCATGCATAGAATAGAGTCTGAAATACTCCGTATTGAAGACAAGTTCTTACTGTAAATATATTTTTTGCATCGTTCAAATTGAATAAAATCAGTACAGACATATTTCCTCTTCAACAATAAACGTGACCCCGACTAAAGTTGTATATCCGGTTCAAATCGGGCGCAATCAGAATGTCAAGTTTGTAAGCCTTAAGGCATGGTTCAGAAAGTAATGTTTATAATTTGTAACATGAATACAATTTACGGATAATCTTCTGCCCTACCAGTATTTTGATTTTGATTACAAGGATCATCAGAGCCACAGGTTCCTATCGTCAACATTAGAGTAAAACTTACTATTCAACTAGGCCTATGCCAAATCAAATGCTTTGCTGGCCTTTAGAAATATATCTAAACTTTATTTTTATAACCAGTGTAATAACGGATGCAGCCTATTGCATTTCAGGGATGATCTATCTCGTATTCCCGGGATGTTCATTTTGTATAATAGCCTTCAGTTTTACATGCGGCCAGAAGATGACACTATACACTTTGGTAAACTATTGATTGTTGTTCCACAGAGTTCCTTAAACCAGAAGCGCAACATCGCGAGACTTCCGGGAAAGCATGTGCCGCAGACCAGGCTGAGGGTTTGGGGTTTGATAAATCAATTATGAAGGTAACATAGTGCCTTGTGTAAAATATGAGTTGCACTTATATAATCCGTTTTGTAGTTGCAAATAGCAAACATGGCACTTCTTTTGAGAATAAATGCAACACTTGCAAGCACATAACATGAAATTTCAAACATGTACGTTGATATGTTAATAAATTCTATAAGATTTGCAACTAAATTTGAGAATGAATGCAACTAATTTCCTAAACTTGTGACTGGTGAATCTTCTGTGAATCAAAACTACATTTACTGACGTCAAATTTGTGCACTCAGAGTTTTGTCACTAATTTACCGACTAACCTCGGCCAAAAGTTTTGTAGATGTAAAAAAACATTCAAATACAATTTATTGGTCATATACACATATTTAGCAGGTGTAGCGAAATGCTTGTGTTCCTAGCTCCAACAGTGCAGTAATATCTAACAATACACACATCTTGCAGGGTTCTGCAAGTAAGCAGTAGAGAAATAGATGAGCTCTGGTGGACAGGGCTTTTTCTTCCAACCAATCAAGTGGTCAGGTGGTGTGTTTTCAATCAGGAACGCGCTTTCACCTTTCACAAGGTTCCGGTCTGGAAGCACGCCTTCCACTGTGCTAAATGTGGATCAAATTTGTCAAAATTACTAGCTAGCTAAATGATATTCACAGCATTTGAAAGGTACACAAGGCGTTGTTGTGGAAGATGAAGGAAAGAATTAAAACACGTTTTTCCACATAGCACAACCGCTACAAAGCTGATGCTAGCTAGCCTCTTCTATTGACATTACATGGCTGGTTAGCTAGCTATCATTAGAGCTTTCTGGCTACCTGTGTCTAGTGGTTCTTACATTATGTAAGAGCAATAGGTCTAGACATGTAGTTGCCATTTGGTTGAGAATCACTAGTTTAGAAAATACTTGTTTGCTCTGTGTATATTTGGTGTGTAGTTGGTTGGCTTTGCTAGTTAGCAAGCTGAGATCAATGCTCAAGTTGGCTAACGTTAGCAAGCTTGATAAATGTTTTGAGGAGAACAGGCTATCCCTGTTGAATCAAGACGGGATGGGGAAGAAGATTAGATGTGCAGTTGCTTCATCTACCTGACGCAGTGCCCAGACAAGATGAGAGCTAACTGCTCCAGAGAGAATCTGAGCGATCTCATTCTTTTATATCTTGATTAGCTAGCTGTTAATGTCGAACCAATCCAATTATATTCATTTTATGCTAGTTGTTCTTCTAGCGTCCGTTAAATGTTACAGCCACAACATCATGATCATTTAGTCATGCATCTGCAGACCAGCGAGGTGGAGAAAAGCTTGCATTGGGTGAGCTAGCTAGAACAACATCAACTAGCTAGCATTTTTCTACGGCTGGCCATGCTTTCCACCTGGCTACCCCGGTCAACAGCACTGCACCCCCCACAGCAACTCGCACAAGCCTTCCCTATTTCTCCTTTTCCCAAATCCAGTCAGGTGGTGTTCTGAAAGAGCTGCAAAATCTGGACCCCTACAAATCAGCCGGGCTAGACAATCTGGACCCTTTCTTTCTAAAATAATCTGCCGAAATTGTTGCAACCCCCATTACTAGCCTGTTCAACCTCTCTTTCGTGCCGTCTGAGATTCCCAAAGATTGGAAAGCAGCTGCGGTCATCCCCCTCTTTAAAGGGGGGACACTCTTGACCCAAACTGCCATAGACCTATATCTATCCTACCCTGCCTTTCTAAGGTCTTCGAAAGCCAAGTTAACAAACAGATTACCGACCATTTCAAATCCCACCATACCTTCTCCGCTATGCAATCTGGTTTCAGAGCTGGTCATGGGTGCACCTGAGCCACGCTCAAGATCCTAAACGATATCTTAACCGCCATCGATAAGATACAATACTGTGCAGCCGTATTCATTGACCTGGGCTTTCGACTCTGTCAATCACCACATCCTCATCGGCAGGCTCAATAGCCTTGGTTTCTCAAATGATTGCCTCGCCTGGTTCACCAACTACTTCTTTGATAGAGTTCAGTGTGTCAAATCGGAGGGCCTGTTGTCCGGGCCTCTGGCAGTCTCTATGGGGGTGCCACAGGGTTCAATTCTTGGACCGACTCTCTTCTCTGTATACATCAATGATGTCGCTCTTACTGCTGGTGAGTCTCTGATCCACCTCTACGCAGACGACACCATTCTGTATACTTCTGTCCCTTCTTCGGATACTGTGTTAACAACCCTCCAGACGAACTTCAATGCCATACAACTCTCCTTCCGTGGCCTCCGATTGCTCTTAAATACAAGTAAAACTAAATGCATGCTCTTCAACCGATCGCTGCCTGCACCTGCCCGCCCGTCCAACATCACTACTCTGGACGGTTCTGACTTACAATATGTGGACAACTACAAATACCTAGGTGTCTGGTTAGACTGTAAACTCTCCTTCCAGACTCACATCAAACATCTCCAATCCAAAGTTAAATCTAGAATTTGCTTCCTATTTCGCAACAAAGCATCTTTCACTCATGCTGCCAAACACACCCTTGTAAAACTGACCATCCTACCGATCCTCGACTTCGGCGATGTCATTTACAAAATAGCCTCCAACACCCTACTCAATAAATTGGATGCAGTCTAGCACAGTGCCATCAGTTTTGTCACCAAAGCCCCATATACTACCCACCACTGCGACTTGTACGCTCTCGTTGGCTGGCCCTCACTTCATACTCGTCGCCAAACTCACTGGCTCCAGGTCATCTACAAGACCCTGCTAGGTAAAGTCCCCCCTTATCTCAGCTTGCTGGTCACCATAGCAGCACCCACCTGTAGCACGCGCTCCAGCAGGTATATCTCTCTGGTCACCCCCAAAACCAATTCTTCCTTTGGCCGCCTCTCCTTCCAGTTCTCTGCTGCCAATGACTGGAACGAACTACAAAAATCTCTGAAACTGGAAACACTTATCTCCCTCACTAACTTTAAGCACCAGCTGTCAGAGCAGCTCACAGACTACTGCACCTGTACATAGCCCATCTATAATTTAGCCCAAACAACTACCTCTCCCCCTACTGTATTTATTTATTTTGCTCCTTTGCACCCCATTATTTCTATCTCTACTTTGCACATTCTTCCACTGCAAATCTACCATTCCAGTGTTTTACTTGCTATATTGTATTTATTTCGCCACCATGGCCTTTCTTTTGCCTTTACCTCCCTTATCTCACCTCATTTGCTCACATTGTATATAGACTTATTTTTCTACTGTATTATTGACTATGTTTGTTTTACTCCATGTGTAACTCTGTTGTTGTATGTGTCGAACTGCTTTGCTTTATCTTGGCCAGGTCGCAATTGTAAATGAGAACTTGTTCTCAACTTGCCTACCTGGTTAAATAAAGGTGAAATAAATAAATACAAATAATATCAGATAAACATTTTCAGGAAAAGCATGGAAAGAGTTAGCTACCTGTAGTATTATTTTAAACCACCTCATGCACGTCTGTGTTACACTCCATATTATGTTTTAATATATTTGTACTGTATTGCTAGCTGTCTCAAGTTGCACAAATTCTGTTTGAATTGTCATGTGGACTGAATTCTCATTCAAATAATGTTGTGCCTCTCTTTCAGATCTGCTAAGCACACCTCTGCCTCTGCTACCCACACAACCACTGCCTCAAAGTGGTTGGGTCAGCTCCTTCCTGGCTGGCCCTGTTCAGGAGTGGCATTGGACAGGGCCACAGTGTCTCCCAGCCCACGTCTCCGTCCCCAGTAATTATTCTACAAACAATTTCCCTAGTATAGCATAAGGGTTTATACACTAGTGTAACATTGATGTTAGTCGAAAAGCAGCATTGGATGCTTTGCGAATATGGGCCTTGGTCTAATGTGTGATCTTAGGCATGCTCCCACTAACAAAATCAACTAGAATGTTATTGTATGCTGTAGTGTTAAGATTTTCCTTCACTGGTACTAAGGAGATTAGCACAAACCATGAAAAACAGCCCCAGTACATTATTCCTTGTCCACCAAACTTTACAGTTGGTAGGTAGCGTTTTCCTGGCATCTGCCAAACCCAGATTTGTCTGTCGGACTGACAGAGGGTGAAGCGTGATTCATCACTCCAGAGAATGCATTTCCACTACTTCAGAGTCCAATGGCGGCAAGCTGTATACCACGCCAGCCAACGCTTGGCATTGCACCTGGTGATCTTGGGTTTGTGTGCGGCAGCACGGACATGGAAACCCATTTCATGAAGCTCCCGACAAACAGTTCTTGTGCTGACATTGCTTCTAGAGGCAGTTTGGACCTCGGTAGTGAGTGTTGTAACTGAGAACAGACCATTTTTTTGAGCTGTGAACTTGTGTGGACCACCCCTTTGCGGCTGAGCCGTTGTTGCTCCTAGACGTTTCCACTTCACGATAACAGCACTTACAGTTGGCTGAGGCAGCTCTAGCAGGGCAGAAATTTCACAAAGCTTTCTTGAAAGGTGGCATCCTGTGACGGTGCTACGTTAAAAGTCACTGAGCTCTTCAGTACAGCCTTTCTACTGCCAATGTTTGTCTATGGATGTTGCATGTCTGTGCGCTCAATTTTATACACCTGTCAGCAACGGGTGTGGCTGAAATAGACAAATTCCCTTCATTTGAAGGGGTGTCCACATACTTTTGTATATACACTACCGGTCAAATGTTTTGAGAACACCTACTCATTGAAGAGTTTTTCTTTATTTTTACTATTTTCTACATTGTAGAAGGATAGTGTAGACATCAAAAATATGAAATAACACATATGGAATCATGTAGTAACCAAAAAAGTCTTAAACAAATCAAAATATATGTTATATTTGGGATTCTTCAAAGCAGCCACCCTTTGCCTTGATGACAGTGTCACCAGCAAAGCACCTCCACACCATAACACCTCCTTCTCCATGCTTTATGGTGGAAAATACACATGCGAAGATCATCCGTTCACCCACACTGTGTCTCACTCCCTCCTCACAGCTTCCCATGTCCCTTAAAGTTGATGTGGTTGTTACTGACAAGAAGCACATGGCTGAGCTTTTTAATCACCACTTCATTGTCAGGATTTCTATTTGACTCAGCCACGCCTCCTTGCCCGTCCAACATTTCCTAATCTCCCACCTCTTCTAATGCTTTTTTAGCATCCAACAAGCTTTCTCTGCCCTTAACCTTGTTCTGAACACCTCCAAAACAAAAGTCATGTGGTTTGGTAAGAAGAATGCCCCTCTCCCCACAGGTGTGATTACTACCTCTGAGAGTTTAGAGCTTGAGGTAGTCACCTCATACAAGTACTTGGGAGTATGGCTAGACAGTACACTGTCCTTCTCTCAGCACATATCAAAGCTGCAGGCTAAGGTTAAATCTAGACTTGGTTTCCTCTATCGTAATCTCTCCTCTTTCACCGCAGCTGCCAAACTAACCCTGATTCAGATGACCATCCTACCCATGCTAGATTACGGAAACATAATTTACAGATCGGCAGGTAAGGGTGCTCTCGAGCGTTTAGATGTTCTTTACCTTTCGGCAATCAGATTTTCCACCTATGCTCCTTATAGGACACATCACTGTACTCTACACTCTTCTGTAAACTGGTAATCTCTGTATACCCATCGCAAGACCCACTGGTTGATGCTTATTTATAAAACCCTTTTAGGCCACACTCCCCCCTATCTGAGATATCTACTGCAGCCCTCATCCACCACATACAACACCTGTTCTGCCAGTCAAATCTGATGCCCGCTTTGAGGATAATACAGTGCCACCGTTGCGGTCCTCTAACAAGGACTGCGCCTCTCCTCCGTGGCCGACATGAGTAAAACATTTAAAACGTGTTAACCATCACAAGGCTGCTGGCCCAGACGGCATACTTAGCCGCGTCCTCAGAGCATGCGCAGACCGGCTGGCTGGTGTTTACGGACATATTCAATCGCTCCCTATCCCAGTCTGCTGTCCCCACATGCTTGAAGATGGCCACCATTGTTCCTGTACCAAAGAAGGCAAAGATAACTGAACTAAATAACTATCGCCCCGTAGCACTCACTTCTGTCATCATGAAGTGCTTTGAGAGACTAGTCAAGGATCACATCACCTCCACATTACCGGCCATCCCAGACCCACTTCAGTTTGTATACCGCCCCAACAGGTCCACAGATGATGCAATCGTCATCACACTGCCCTATCCCATCTGGACAAGAGGAATATCTATGTAAGAATGCTGTTCATTGACTACAGCTCAGCATTCAATACGATAGTACCCTCCAAGCTCATCATCAAGCTGGAGGCCCTAGGTCTCAACCCCGCCCTGTGCAATTGGGTCCTGGACTTTCTGAAGTGCTGCCCCCAGGTGGTAGGAAACAACATCTCCACTTCGCTGACCCTCAACACTAGGGCCCAACAAGGGTGCGTGCTCAGCCCCCTCCTGTACTCCCTGTTCACCCACGACTGCGTGGCCATGCACGCCTCCAACTCAACCATCAAGTTTGCAGATGACACAACAGTAATGGGCTTGATTACCAACAACGACGAGACAGCCTACAGGGAAGAGTTGAGGGCACTCGGAGTGTGGTGTCAGGAAAACAACCTCTCATGCAATGTCAAGAAAACAAAGGAGATGATCGTGGACTTCAGGAAACAGCAGAGGAAGCACGCCCCTATCCAAATCGAAGGGACAGCAGTGGAGAAGGTGGGAAGTTAAGTTCCTTGGCGTGCACATCACAGACAAACTGAAATGGTCCACCTACACAGACAGTTTGGTGAAGAAGGCGCAAAACAGCGCCTCTTCAACCTCAGGAGGTGGAAGAAATTTGGCTTGTCACCCAAAACCCTGACAAACTTTTACAGATGCACAGTCAAGAGCATCCTGTCGGGCTATATGGTACGGCAACTGCACCACCCTCAACCGCAAGGCTCTTCAGAGGGTGGTGCGGTCTGCACAACGCATCACCGGGGGCAAACTACCTGCCCTCCATGACACCTACAGCACCCGATGTCACAGGAAGGCCAAAAAGATTATCAAGGACAACAACCACCCGAGCCAATGCAGTTCACACCACTACCATCCAGAAGGCGAGGTCAGTACAGGTGCATCAAAGCTGGGACCAAGAGACTGAAAAACAGCTATCAATAACTCAGAGAGGCTGCTGCCTACATGGAGACCAAATCACTGGCCACTTTAATAAATGGATCACTAGTTACTTTAAACAGTGCCACTTTAAATAATGCCACTTTAATAATGTTTACATATCTTACATGACTAATATCATATGTATATACTGTATTTTATACCATCTATTGCACCTTGCCTATGCTGCTCGGCCATCGCTCATCTATATATTAATATGTACATATTCTCATTCACCCCTTTTAGATTTGTGTGTATTAGGTCATTGTTGGGGAATTGTTAGATTACTTGTTAGATATTACTGCACTGTCGGAACTAGAAGCACAAGCATTTCGCTACACTCGCATTAACATCTGCTAACCATGTGTATTTGGCCAATACAATCTTCAGTTCGCTGTAGCTACCGACTGGAACGAGCTGCAACAAACACTCAGACTGGACAGTTTTATCTCAATTTCTTCACTCAAATACCCAATCATGGACACTCTTACTGACAGTTGTGGCTGCTTTGTGTGATATATTGTTGTCTCTACCTTCATGCCCTTTGTGCTGTTGTCTGTGCCCAATAATGTTTGTACCATGTTTTGTGCTGCTGCCATGTTGCTACCATGTTGTTGTCATGTTGTGTGGCTGCCATGCTAGGTCTTAGGTCTCTCTTTGTGTAGTGTTGTCTCTCTTGTCGTGATGTGTTTTTTGTCCTATATTTTTAATCCCAGCACCCATCCCCGCAGGAGGCCTTTTACCTTTTGCTAGGCCGTCATTGTAAATCAGAATTTGTTGTTAACTGACTTGCCTAGTTAAAGGTTAAATAAATAAATAATGGCTGGAATGGAGTCAATGGAATGGCATCAACCACATGGAAATCTTAGAGTTTGTTTGATTCCATTCCAAACATTATTATGAGCTGTCCTCCCCTCAGCAGCCTCCGCTGAGATAGATTAATATGGAGATAGGCAGACCAATAAGACAAAACCTATTTTGCACTTATTTCACACTAAGACATTATGCGAAGGCAGGATAGAACAAACAGTTAATTATTGCAAGTTCATACCTTTATCATTATTATTATGATAAAGCTATTATTGTATTATTTTAAATAGTGTAGTTGTTTTTGTAAGAGTGATACCAGGATCATAAAGGTATGATAAATGTAAAGTTATACATTTGTGAGATGAACACCAAAAGAACACCTACAGTTGAAGTCGGAAGTTTACATACACCTTAGCCAAATACATTTAAACTCAGTTTATCACAGTTCGTGACATTTAATCCTAGTAAAGAATCCCTGTCTTAGGTCAGTTAGGATCACTACTTTATTTTAAGAATGTGATTTATTTCAGCTTTTACTCCTTTCATCACATTCCCAGTGGGTCAGAAGTTTACATACACTCAATTAGTATTTGGTAGCATTGCCTTTAAATTGTTTAACTTGGGTCAAACGTTTCAGGTAGCCTTCCACAAGCTTCCCATAATAAGTTGGGTGAATTTTGGCCCATTCCTCCTGACAGAGCTGGTGTAACTGAGTCAGGTTTGTAGGCCTCCTTGCTCGCACACTTTCAGTTCTGCCCACAAAGTTTCTATAGGATTGAGGTCAGGGCTTTGTGATGGCCACTCCAATTCCTTGACTGTGTTGTCCTTAAGCCATTTTGCCACAACTTTGGAAGTATGCTTGGGGTCATTGTCCATTTGGAAGATCCATTTGCGACCAAGCTTTAACTTCCTGACTGATGTCTTGAGATGTTGCTTCAATATATCCACACAATTTTCCTGCCTCATGATGCCATCTATTTTGTGAAGTGCACCAGTCCCTCCCGCAGCAAAGCACCACCACACCATGATGCTGCCAGCCCCGTGCTTCACGGTTGGGATGGTGTTCAAGCATCCCCCTTTTTTCTCCAAACATAACGATGATGGTCATTATGGCCAAACAGTTCTATTTTTGTTTCATCAGACCAGAGGACATTTCTCCAAAAAGTACGATCTTTGTCCCCATGTGCAGTTGCAAACCGTAGTCTGGCTTTTTTATGGCGGTTTTGGAGCAGTGGCTTCTTCCTTGCTTAGCGTCCTTTCAGGTTATGTCGATTATATGACTCGTTTTACTGTGGATATACAGTGGGGAGAACAAGTATTTGATACACTGCCGATTTTGCAGGTTTTCCTACTTACAAAGCATGTAGAGGTCTGTAATTTTATCATAGGTACACTTCAACTGTGAGAGACGGAATCTAAAAAATCCAGAAAATCACATTGTATGATTTTTAAGTAATTCATTTGCATTTTATTGCATGACATAAGTATTTGATCACATACCAACTAGTAAGAATTCCGTCTCTCACAGACCTGTTAGTTTTTCTTTAAGAAGCCCTCCTGTTCTCCACTCATTACCTGTATTAACTGCACCTGTTTGAACTCGGTACCTGTATAAAAGACACCTGTCCACACACTCAATCAAACAGACTCCAACCTCTCCACAATGGCCAAGACCAGAGAGCTGTGTAAGGAGATCAGGGATAAAATTGTAGACCTGCACAAGCCTGGGATGGGCTACAGGACAATAGGCAAGCAGCTTGGTGAGAAGGCAACAACTGTTGGCGCAATTATTAGAAAACGGAAGAAGTTCAAGATGACGCTCAATCACCCTCGGTCTGGGGCTCCATGCAAGATCTCACCTCGTGGGGCATCAATGATCATGAGGAAGGTGAGGGATCAGCCCAGAACTACACGGCAGGACCTGGTCAATGACCTGAAGAGAGCTGGGACCACAGTCTCAAAGAAAACCATTAGTAACACACTACGCCGTCATGGATTAAAATCCTGCAGCGCACGTAAGGTCCCCCTGCTCAAGCCAGCGCATGTCCAGGCCCGTCTGAAGTTTGCAAATGACCATCTGGATGATCCAGAGGAGGAATGGGAGAAGGTCATGTGGTCTGATGAGACAAAAATAGAGCTTTTTGGTCTAAACTCCACTCGCTGTGTTTGGAGGAAGAAGAAGGATGAGTACAACCCCAAGAACACCATCCCAACCGTGAAGCATGGAAGTGGAAACATCATTCTTTCGGGATGCTTTTCTGCAAAGGGGACAGGACGACTGCACCGTATTGAGGGGAGGATGGATGGGGCCATGTATCGCGAGATCTTGGCCAACAACCTCCTTCCCTCAGTAAGAGCATTGAAGATGGGTCGTGGCTGGGTCTTCCAGCATGACAACGACCCGAAACACACAGCCAGGGCAACTACGGAGTGGCTCCGTAAGAAGCATCTCAAGGTCCTGGAGTGGCCTAGCCAGTCTCCAGTTCTGAACCCAATAGAAAATCTTTGGAGGGAGCTGAAAGTCCGTATTGCCCAGCGACAGCCCCGAAACCTGAAGGATCTGGAGAAGGTCTGTATGGAGGAGTGGGCCAAAATCCCACTCAGTCAAGAACTAGTCAAGAACTAGAGGAAACGTATGATCTCTGTAATTGCAAACAATGGTTTCTGTACCAAATATTAAGTTCTGCTTTTCTGATGTATCAAATACTTATGTCATGCAATAAAATGCAAATTAATTACTTAAAATCATACAATGTGATTTTCTGGATTTTTGTTTTAGATTCCTTCTCTCACAGTTGAAGTGTACCTATGATAAAAATGACAGACCTCTACATGCTTTGTAAGTAGGAAAACCTGCAAAATCGGCAGTGTATCAAATACCTGTTCTTCCCACTGTAGATACTTTTGTACCTGTTTAAGTCTTCCGACTAGCTTGGAAAGACAGTACCGTGCAGTATCGAAGAGCCCTCACTGCTGCTCGATCATCATATTTTTCCAACTTAATTGAGGAAAATAAGAACAATCCGAAATGTATTTTTTCCCCAAGAGAGGATGGCTTTCACTTCAGCAGAAATACATTCATGTACTTCTTTGAGGAAAAGATCATGATCATTAGAAAGCAAATTACAGACTCCTCTTTAAATCTGCGTATTCCTCCAAAGCTCAGTTGTCCTGAGTCTGCACAACTCTGCCAGGACCTAGGATCAAGAGAGACACTTAAGTGTTTTAGTACTATATCTCTTGACACAATGATGTAAATAATCATGGCCTCTAAACCTTCAAGCTGCATACTGGACCCTATTTCAACTAAACTCCTGAAAGAGCTGCTTCCTGTGCTTGGCCCTCCTATGTTGAACATAATAAACGGCTCTCTATCCACCGGATGTGTACCAAACTCACTAAAAGTGGCAGTAATAAAGCCTCTCTTGAAAAAGCCAAACCTTGACCTAGAAAATATAAAAAACTATCGGGCCTATATCGAATCTTCCAATCCTCTCAAAAATGTTAGAAAAAGCACTGCCTTCCTGAAGACAAACAATGTATACGAAATGCTCCAGTCTGGTTTTAGACCCCATCATAGCACTGAAACTGCACTTGTGAAGGTGGTAAATTACCTTTTAATGGCGTCAGACCGAGGCTCTGCATCTGTCCTTGTGCTCTCAGACCTTAGTGCTGCTTTTGATACCATCGATCACCACATTCTTTTGGAGAGATTGGAAACCCAAATTGGTCTACACGGACAAGTTCTGGCCTGGTTTAGATCTTATCTGTCGGAAAGATATCAGTTTGTCTCTGTGAATGGTTTGTCCTCTGACAAATCAACTGTAAATTTCGGTGTTCCTCAAGGTTCCGTTTTAGGACCACTATTGTTTTCACTATATATTTTACCTCTTGGGGATGTCATTCGAAATCATAATGTTAACTTTCACTGCTATGCAGATGACACACAGCTGTACATTTCAATGAAACATGGTGAAGCCCCAAAATTGCTCTCGCTAGAAGCCTGTGTTTCAGACATAAGGAAGTGGATGGCTGCAAACTTTCTACTTTTAAACTCGGACAAAACAGAGATGCTTGCTCTAGGTCCCAAGAAACAAAGAGATCTTCTGTTGAATCTGACAATTAATCTTGATGGTTGTACAGTCGTCTCAAATAAAACTGTGAAGGACCTCGGCGTTACTCTGGACCCTGATCTCTCTTTGACGAACATATCAAGACTGTTTCAAGGACAGCCTTTTTCCATCTACGGAACATTGCAAAAATCAGAAACTTTCTGTCCAAAAATTATGCAGAGAAATGTATCCACGCTTTTGTTACTTCTAGGTTAGACTACTGCAATGCTCTACTTTCCGGCTACCCGGATAAAGCACTAAATAAACTTCAGTTAGTGCTAAATACGGCTGCTAGAATCCTGACTAGAACCTAAAAATGTGATCATATTACTCCAGTGCTAGCCTCCCTACACTGGTTTCCTGTTAAGGCAAGGGCTGATTTTCAAGGTTTTACTGCTAACCTCCAAAGCATTACATGGGCTTGCTCCTACCTATCTTTCCGATTTGGTCCTGCTGTACATACCTACACGTACGCCACGGTCACAAGACGCAGGCCTCTCAATTGTCCCTAGAATTTCTAAGCAAACAACTGGAGGCAGGACTTTCTCCTATAGAGTTCCATTTTCATGGAATGGTCTGCCTACCCATGTGAGAGACGCAGACTCGGTCTCAACCTTTAGGTCTTTAAGACTCATCTCTTCAGTGGGTCATATGATTGAGTGTAGTCTGGCCCAGGAGTGTGAAGGTGAACGGAAAGGCTCTGGAGCAATGAACAGCCCTTGCTGTCTCTGCCTGGCCGGTTCCCCTCTCTCCACTGGGATTCTCTGCCTCTAACCCTATTACAGGGGCTGAGTCACTGGCTTACTGGTTCTCTTCCATGCCGTCCTTAGGAGGGGTGCGTCACTTGAGTGGGTTGAGTCACTGACGTGATCTTCCTGTCTGGGTTGGCGTCCGCCCCCCCCCCCCCCCCTTGGGTTGTGCCGTGGCGGAAATCTTTGTGGGCTATACTCGGCCTTGTCTCAGGATGGTAAGTTGGTGGTTGTGCTGTGCTTTGGCAAAGTGGGTGGGGTTAGAACCTGCCTGTTTGGACCTGTCCGGGGGTGTCATTGGATGGGGCCACAGTGTCTCCTGACCCCTCCTGTCTCAGCCTCCAGTATTTATGCTGCAGTAGTTTATGTGTCAGGGGGCTAGGGTCAGTTGGTTATATCTGGAGTACTTCTCCTGTCTTATCCAGTGTCCTGTGTGTTATATCTGGAGCACTTCTGTCTTATCCGGTTTCCTGTGTGAATTTAAGTATGTTCTCTCTAATTCTCTCCTTCTTTCTTTCTCTCTCTCTGAGGACCCGAGCCCTAGGACCATGGCTCAGGACTACCTGGCACGATGACTCCTTGCTGTCCCCAGTCCACCTGGCCGTGCTGTTGCTCCAGTTTCAACTGTTCTGCCTGCGGCTATGGAACCCTGACCTGTTCACCGGACGTGCTACCTGTCCCAGACCTGCTGTTTTCCACTCCCTAGAGACAGCAGGAGCGGTAGAGATACTCTTAATGATCGGCTATGAAAAGCCAACTGACATTTACTCCTGAGGTGCTGACTTGTTGCACCCTCGACAACTACTGTGATTATTATTATTTGACCATGCTGGTCATCTATGAACATTTGAACATCTTGGCCATGTTCTGTTATAATCTCCACCCGGCACAACCAGAAGAGGACTGGCCACCCCTCATAGCCTGGTTCCTCTCTAGGTTTCTTCCTAGATTCTGGCCTTTCTAGGGAGTTTTTCCTAGCCACCGTGCTTCTACACCTGCATTGCTTGCTGTTTGGGGTTTTAGGCTGGGTTTCTGTACAGCACTTTGAGATATCAGCTGATGTAAGAAGGGCTATATAAATATATTTGATTTGATATTTGTTGTGACTCAGCTAGAGGTCGACCGATTATGATTTTTCAACGCCGATACCGATTATTGGATGACCAAAAAAAGCCGATTCTGTAACGCCTGTCGTCAGATGAAGGAGGGGACCAAAGCGCAGCGTGAAAAGTGGTCATGATTATTTATTTAACTAAAAACACTCGAACAAAGTAACAAAACGAAAGCGAACAGTTCTGTCAGGTAACAGAGACTAAACAGAAAATAACTACCCACAAAACACAGTTGGGAAAAAGGTTGCTTAAGTATGATTCCCAATCAGAGACAACGATAGACAGCTGCCTCTGATTGGGAACCACACTCAGCCAAAAACAAAGAAATAGAAATAAAGAAACTAGAATGCCCACACGAGTCACAACCTGGCCTAACCAAAATAGAGAATAAAAGCCTATTCTATGGCCAGGGCGTGACAGATACGATTAATCGGCCGATTTTTAAAATTTATTTGTAATAATGACAATTACAACAATACTGAATGAACACTTTTCTTTTACCTTAATATAATACATCAATAAAATCAATTTAGCCTCAAATAAATAATGAAACATGTTCAATTTGGTTTAAATAATGCAAAAACAAAGTGTTGAAGAAAGTAAAAGTGCAATATGTGCCATGTAAAAAAGCTAACGTTTAAGTTCCTTGCTCAGAACATGAGAACTGTAACGGTCCTGACCTGTTTTATGTTGTTTTTTGTATGTGTTTAGGTCAGGGCATGTGTTTTGGGTGGGCAGTCTATGTTATCTGTTTCTATGTTGGTTTTGGTTGCCTGGTATGGCTCTTAATTAGAGGTAGGTGTTTTGCGTTCTCCTCTAATTAAGAGTCATATTTAGGTAGGGTGTTCTCACTGTTTGTTTGTGGGTGATTGTCTCCTGTGTCGTCAAATGTATGTACCATACGGGACTGTTTGGCTGTTCGTTTATTTTGATGTCGTCTGTTTCCTGTCCGTGAGTTTACGTTTAGTTATGTAAGTTTATGTTCAGGTTTCGTCAACGTCGTTTTCTTGTTTTGTATATTTGAAAGTGTTTTGTTTCGTGTTGCCATCGTCGTGTTAAATAAAAAGATGGCTTATTTCCCGAATGCTGCATTTTGGTCTGATGATCCTTCTCTCCTCTCCTCGTCCGAGGATGAGGAGAAAGACAGCCCTTACAGAATCACCCACCACGCTAAGACCAAGCGGCAAGGGAATGCTCAACAGAGCAACAAGGACTCCTGGACTTGGGAGGAGATCCTGGATGGTAGAGGACCTTGGGCTCAGCCAGGGGAATATCGCCGTCCCAAGGAGGAGTTGGAAGCAGTTAAGGCTGAGAGGCGCTGGTATGAGGAGGCAGCGCGGCGACGCGGTTGGGAGCCCGTGAGTCAGACCCAAACATTTCTTGGGGGGGGGGCACACGAGGAGTGTGGCAAAGCCGGGTAGGATACCTGAGCCAACTCCCCGTGCTTACCGTGGAGGTAGAAGGCGTCGTACTGGTAAGACACCGTGTTATGCGGTAAAGCGCACGGTGTCCCCAGTACGCGTGCTTAGCCCAGTGCGGGCTATTCCACCTTGCCGCACTGGGAGGGCTAAGTTGGGCATCGAGCCGGATGTCATGAAGCCGGCCCAACGTATCTGGCCTCCAGTACGTCTCCTCGGGCCGGCGTACATGGCACCAGCCTTACAGGTGGTGTCCCCGGTTCGCCTGCATAGCCCAGTGCGGGCTATTCCACCTCGCCGCACTGGCAGGACTACGGGGACCATTCAACCTGGTAGGGTTGGGGAGGCTCGGTGCTCAAGAGCACGTGTCCTCCTTCACGGTCCGGTAGACCCGGTGCCACCTCCATGTACCAGTCCTCCGGTGGCAGCCCCCCGTACCAGGCTGTCTCTCCGGGTTCTCTCTCCTGCTGTTTCCTCCTCTCCAGCGCAGCCAGTGCCTAGACCACGCACCAGGCTGTCTCTCCTTCTCCTCCCTACAGAGCCGTCCTGCCATGACCAGCCAGAGCCGTCCTGCCATGACCAGCCAGAGCCGTCCTGCCATGACCAGCCAGAGCCGTCCTGCCATGACCAGCCAGAGCCGTCCTGCCATGACCAGCCAGAGCCGTCCTGCCATGACCAGCCAGAGCCGTCCTGCCATGACCAGCCAGAGCCGTCCTGCCATGACCAGCCAGAGCCGTCCTGCCATGACCTGCCAGAGCCGTCCATTCAGGACCTGCCAGAGCCGTCTAGCCAGGACCTGCCAGAGCCGTCCAGCCAGGGCCTGCCAGAGCCGTCCAGCCAGGACCTGCCGGAGTCCCTAAGCCCGGACCTGCCGGAGTCCCTAAGCCCGGACCTGCCGGAGTCCCTAAGCCCGGACCTGCCGGAGTCCCTAAGCCCGGACCTGCCGGAGTCCCTAAGCCCGGACCTGCCGGAGTCCCTAAGCCCGGACCTGCCGGAGTCCCTAAGCCCGGACCTGCCGGAGTCCCTAAGCCCGGACCTGCCGGAGTCCCTAAGCCCGGACCTGCCGGAGTCCCTCAGCCCGGACCTGCCGGAGTCCCTCAGCCCGGACCTGCCGGAGTCCCTCAGCCCGGACCTGCCGGAGTCCCTCAGCCCGGACCTGCCGGAGTCCCTCAGCCCGGACCTGCCGGAGTCCCTCAGCCAGGACCTGCCGGAGTCCCTCAGCCAGGACCTGCCGGAGTCCCTCAGCCAGGACCTGCCGGAGTCCCTCAGCCAGGATCTGCCAGAGTCCCTCAGCCAGGATCTGCCAGAGTCCCTCAGCCAGGATCTGCCAGAGTCCCTCAGCCAGGATCTGCCAGAGTCCCTCAGCCAGGATCTGCCAGAGTCCCTCAGCCAGGATCTGCCAGAGTCCCTCAGCCAGGATCTGCCAGAGTCCCTCAGCCAGGATCTGCCAGAGTCCCTCAGCCAGGATCTGCCAGAGTCCCTCAGCCAGGATCTGCCAGAGTCCCTCAGCCAGGATCTGCCAGAGTCCCTCAGCCAGGATCTGCCAGAGTATATCAGCCGGGACCTGCCCCTTGTCCCGGTGTTGCCCCTTGTCCCGGTGCTGCCCCTTGTCCCGGTGCTGCCCCTTGTCCCGGTGCTGCTCTTTATCCCGGTGCTGCCCCTTATCCCGGTGCTGCCCCTTGTCCCGGTGCTGCCCCTTGTCCCGGTGCTGCCCCTTGTCCCGGTGCTGCCCCTTGTCCCGGTGCTGCCCCTTGTCCCGGTGCTGCCCCTTGTCCCGGTGCTGGCCATTCATTTAGGGGATGTTAGTTTTAGGGTGGTCATTGGGAGGGGAAGACAGAAGCGGGGAGTGACTATGGTGGTGTGGGGACAGCGTCCAGAGCCGGAGCCACCACCGTGGTCAACTGCCCACCCAGACCCTCCCCTGGACTTTGTGCTGGTGCGCCCGGCGTTCGCACCTTGAGGGGGGGGGTTCTGTAACGGTCCTGACCTGTTTTATGTTGTTTTTTGTATGTGTTTAGGTCAGGGCATGTGTTTTGGGTGGGCAGTCTATGTTATCTGTTTCTATGTTGGTTTTGGTTGCCTGGTATGTCTCTTAATTAGAGGCAGGTGTTTTGCGTTCTCCTCTAATTAAGAGTCATATTTAGGTAGGGTGTTCTCACTGTTTGTTTGTGGGTGATTGTCTCCTGTGTCGTCAAATGTATGTACCATACGGGACTGTTTGGCTGTTCGTTTATTTTGATGTCGTCTGTTTCCTGTCCGTGAGTTTACGTTTAGTTATGTAAGTTTATGTTCAGGTTTCGTCAACGTCGTTTTCTTGTTTTGTATATTTGAAAGTGTTTTGTTTCGTGTTGCCATCGTCGTGTTAAATAAAAAGATGGCTTATTTCCCGAATGCTGCATTTTGGTCTGATGATCCTTCTCTCCTCTCCTCGTCCGAGGATGAGGAGAACGACAGCCCTAACAAGAACATATGAAAGCTGGTGGTTCCTTTTAACACGAGTCTTCAATATTCCCAGTTAAGAAGTTTTATGTTGTAGTTATTATAGGAATTATAGGACTATTTCTCTCATTATACCATTTCATATACCTTTGACTATTGGATGTTCTTATAGGCACTTTAGGATTGCCAGTGTAACAGTATAGCTTCCGTCCCTCTCCTCGCCCCTACCTGGGCTCGAACCAGGAACACATTGACAACAGCCACCCTCGAAGCATCGTTACCCATCACTCCACAAAAGCCTTGCAGAGCAAGGGGAACAACTACTCCAAGTCTCAGAGCAAGTGACGGCACCGATTGAAACACTATTAGCGCGCACCCCGCTAACTAGCTAGCCATTTCACATTGGTTACACCAGCCTAATCTCGGGAGTTGATAGGCTTGAAGTCATAAACAGCTCAATTGCTTGAAGCACAGCGAAGAGCTGCTGTCAAACGCACGAAAGTGCTGTTTGAATGAATGCTTACAAGCCTGCTGTTGCCTACCATCGCTCAGTCAGACTGCTCTATCAAATATCAAATCATAGACTTAATTATAACATAATAACACACAGAAATACGAGCCTTTGGTCATTGATTTAGTCGAATCCGGAAACTATCATTTCGAAAACAAAACGTTTATTCTTTCAGTGAAATACGAAACCGTTCCGTATTTCATCTAACGGGTGGCATCCCTAAGTCTAATTATAATAAATTCATGTTAGCAGGCAATATTAACTAAATATGTAGGTTTAAAAATATATACTTGTGTATTGATTTTAAAGAAAGGCATTGATGTTTATGGTTAGGTACATTGGTGCAACGACAGGGCTTTTTTCGCAAATGCGCTTGTTAAATCATCATCCGTTTGTTGAAGTAGGCTGTGATTCAATGAGAAATTAACAGGCACCGCATCGATTATATGCAACGCAGGACACGCTAGATAAACTAGTAATATCATCAACCATGTGTAGTTAACTAGTGATTATGTTACGATTGATTGTTTTTTATAAGATAAGTTTAATGCTAGCTAGCAACTTACCTTAGCTTCTTGCTGCCCTCGCGTAACAGGTAGTCAGCCTGCCACGCAGGCTCCTCGTGGAGTGCAATGTAAGGCAGGTGGTTAGAGCGTTGGACTAGTAACAAGAAGGTTGAAAAAACGAATCCCCGAGATGACAAGGTTCAAATCTGTCATTCTGCCCCTGAACAAGGCAGTTAACCCACCGTTCCTAGGCCGTCATTGAAAATAAGAATGTGTTCTTAACTGACTTGCCTAGTTAAATAAAGGTGTAAAAAAAATAAAAAATTTAAATCAGCAAATCGGTGTCCAAAAATACAGATTACCGATTGTTATGAAAACTTGAAATCGGCCCTAATTAAATCGGCCATTCCGATTAATCGGTCGACCTCTAGACTCAGCTGCCACCAGTGTTTTGAGGGGTTGAAACACAGTGTATCATTAGTATTACCTATCACGTTGTGCTGTTGTGCTGCTGCCATGTTGTGTTGCTACCATGGTGTGCTGCTACGTTGTCGTCTTAGGTCTCTCTTCATGTAGTGTTGTGTTGTCGTGATGTGTGTTTTGTCCTATTTTTATGTAATTTATTTTTAATCCCAGCCCCCGTCCCCGCAGGAGGCCTTTTGCCTTTTGGTAGGCCGTCATTGTACATAAGAATTTGTTCTTAACTGACTTGCCTAGTTATATAAAGTTGAAAGAAAATAAAAGACACAGCTGTTCGAACCAAAACTCTCCAAGTTGGATTCCAGACCAGAGGACAAATTTCCACCGGTGTAATGTCCATTGCTCGTGTTTCTTGGTCCAAGCAAGTCTCTTTTTCTTATTGGAGTCCTTTAGTAGTGGTTTCTTTGCAGCAATTCGACCATGAAGGCCTGATTTACGCATTCTCTTCTGAACAGTTGATGTTGAGATGTGTCTGTTACTTGAACTCTGTGAAACATGTATTTGGAATGCAATTTCTGTGGCTGGTAACTCATCCTTTGCAGCAGAGGTAACTGGGTCTTTGCGGCGCCGCTCCCGAGGACGGTGAGCTCCTGTTCGCTGGGGCCAACTTGAGTTAGATCATTTAAGCGTGTTAACCCTTGCAAGGAAAGAATCCAAATAGGTCAGATCAGGTCTGCAATAATTAACTTCAATCAGACCCCTCTCAACCTAGAGGGGGAAAGGAAATAACTAGGGGGGATTAACAACTCTCGCCTTGTTGTAAATCAAGGGAGAAGATTCAGGTCGGTGTCCTCAAGATCCACTAAAGGAATGTGCTTTGTTACAACAGTTTTTTTCCCGCTGAAACTGTAACACGTTTAGTAGCGAATACTGGAACAAAATTTCTAACATACACTACCGTTCAAAAGTTTGGGGTCACTTAGAAATGTCCTTGTTTTTTGAAGAAAAAGCACATTTTCTGTCCATTAAAATAACTGATCAGTGAAGAGGCGACCATGAACAGTGAAGAGGCAATCAGTGCTGGCCTTCTAGGCAGAGTTCCTGTGTCCAGTGTCTGTACTTTTGCCCATCTTAATCTTTTATTTTTATTGACCAGTCTGAGATATGAGGCCAGCATGCTGGAGTCACTTCTTCACTGTTGACGTTGAGACTGGTGTCATGACGTGGCCCTCTTTGGGTATCGCGAGAACCATCCCCCTCTCACCACCTCTCTCTTCCCCCTACACCCAGGCTCTGTTATTGCAGGTCATAAATTCCTAGAGGAGTCTCTCTCCTCATGGCCAGGCAGTGTAGAGAGAGAGGGTTTCACAGGAGAACAAAATAACCTCTTCTCTATCATAGAACTGAACAATGGCCATGTTTTGGAGAATGTGTACACGGTCGGGGGAGAATCCAGCTACGACTGGTCCATTTCGTTTAATGTTTGTGAAACTCATGAGAGACAATACAGCCACATTACCATAACTCTGTTTATGCAAGCCTCACAACCGAGACTCTTGTATCTAATTGTTGTATACAATGAATGAGTAAAGATGAAACTATTTGTGAAATTAGGTAATGTGATTATAAACTGTGACGGAAGTTTAATGACGGAAACTCCAATTCCCTTTGGAGTTTAACTAAGTCATAGGCCCGCCCCATGAGCACAGACATTGACCTGGCGTCATGCCACAGCCCTTTTCTGCTGTTACAAATATAACCCCCACCTGAAGGATTTCCCAGGAGACCAAGCTTACCTCGATTACAGAGAGGGCTAAGGTTTGAGTAGAGACCATAAACCTGAGTATAAGCTAAGGTTGTAATGGTTGTTGAAACTCTGAGACCATCGATACCGACAGAATAAGAGCAAATCTTTGATACTAATTACTAGTCTGCAGCTAGGAATTCTATATAATTGAATGCGAAGGCCGACAACCGCCGAAACATCTATTCTATAAGAACAGTTCTGAATGTTACTCTGAAGTAGCCATTCTAACCAACAACTCCAGGGACGCAGAGAGAGGGGCGGATGAACTTCCAACAGAGATCACGACGACACACTGAGCGTAAATATATATATTGATTGCAATTATTCCCGAATGAGTGAGCGTTCATGTGCAAAGGATTAGCATTTCAATGGTTATAATTATCAACTTTGTGGTGTCTTTTATCTTTTGCGCCCTTCTCAGTCCCTTTGTCTACCAAGCCGCGATACCGGTTTATCCCACTAGGGCACATCCCCTATCATTTCCTTGTAACCATATCTACTTTGTTGTTTGTTTATGCATTTTTGTGATTATTTAGTTAGTTAATAAATAAATGATTGAGACAATTGATGTATGGATGATTCATAGTGAAGACTGGGTTCATGCAGATAACCAACAATTTACGACGTTAGGAATGAGACTAACGTGAGGTAAAGAATAATTCATTAATTAGAAGACTAATTGATCAGATATTAAAATATCTGAAAGTTATATTAGGAAAATTCTAACTTTGTAATCTGAATATTTTCCTTGGTGCCCCGACTTCCTAGTTAATTACATTTACCTGATTAGTTAATCACGTAATAATAATTTCAGAGAATTGATTTGATAAACTAACAGTCTTCAGTTTAATGATGTCAAAGACACGACACGGTTTGTATCATTTAATTTAAACAACATGCCTACCACTTTGAAGATGCAAAATATTTTTTATTGTGAAATAAGACAAAAAACAGAACTTGACCGTGCATAACTATTCACCCCCTCAAAGGCAATACTTTGTAGAGCCACCTTTTACAGCAATTACAGCTGCAAGTCTCTTGGGGTATGTCTCTATAAGCTTGGCACATCTAGCCATTGGGATTTTTACCCATTCTTCAAGGCAAAACTGCTCCAGCTCCTTCAAGTGGGATGGGTTCTGCTGGTGTATAGCAATCTTTAACTTCTTTGGGGTAGGGGCAGTATTTTCACGTCCGGATGAAAAGCATATCCAGAGTAAACAGCCTGCTACAAAGCCATAAAAGCTAGAATATGCATATTATTAGTAGAGTTGGATAGACAACACTCTGAAGTTTCTACAACTGTTTGAATGATGTCTGTGAGTATAACAGAACTCATATGGCAGGCAAAAACCTGAGAAAAAATCTAACCAGGAAGTGGAAAATCTGAGGCTGGTTGATTTTCAACTGAGCTCCTATTGAAGATACAGTGGGATATTGGTAATGTTGCACTTCCTAAGGCTTCCACTAGATGTTAACAGTCTTTAGAACCTTGTCTGATGCCTCTACTGTGAATTGGGGCCGAAGCAGAGAGGAATGAGTCAGAGGTCTGCCAGCAGCCACGAGCTGACCATGCGCGTTCACATGAGAGTTTGCTCCCGTTCCATTTGCTTTTCTGAAGACAAAGGAATTCTCCGGTTGGAACATTATTGAAGAATTATGTTAAAAACATCCTAAAGATTGATTCAATACATCGTTTGACATGTTTCTACTGACTGTTACGGAACTTTTTGACATTTCGTCTGTTTTTAGTGAACGCGCTTCGTGACTCTGGATTTGTTTACCAAACGCGCTAACAAAAGTAACTATTTGGACATAAATGATGGACATTACCGAACAAAACAAACATTTCTTGTGGGAGTCCTGGGAGTGCATTCCGATGAAGATCAGCAAAGGTAAGTGAAGATTTATAATGCTTTTATGACTTTTGTTGACTGCATAATATGGCGGCTATATTTGTGTCTTGATTGGGCTCTGAGCGCCGACCTCAGATTTTTGCATGGTTTTTGCTTTTTCCGTAAAGCTTTTTTTGAAATCTGACACAACAGTTGCATTAAGGAGAAGTGCATCTAAAATTCCATGCATAACACGTGTATCTTTTAGCAATGTTTATTATGAGCATTCCTGTAAATTGATGTGGCTCTCTGCAAAATCAAAGGATGTTTTGGAACTTCTGAACGTAAGGCGCCAATGTAAACTCAGATTTCTGGATATAAATATGAACTTTACCGAACAAAACATACATGTATTGTATAACATGAAGTCCTATGAGTGTCATCTGATGAAGATCAAAGATTAGTGATTAATTTCATCTATATTTCTGCTTTTTGTGAATCCTCTCTTTGGCTGGAAAAATGGCTGTGTTATTCTGTGAATAGGCACTCACCTAACATAATCGTTTGGTTTGCTTTCATCGTCACGCCTTTTTGAAATCGGACACTGTGGCTGGATTTACAACAAGTGTATCTTTTAAAATGGAGTAAAATACATGTATGTTTGAGGAATTTTAATTATGGGATTTCTGTTGTTTTGAATTTGGCGCCCTGCAGTTTCAATGGCTGTTGAAGAGGTGGGACGCTAACGTCTCACGTACCCTAGAGAGGTTAATTCATACCACAGATTCTCAATTGGATTGAGGTCTCGGCTTTGACTAGGCCATTCCAAGACATTTAAATGTTTCCCCTTAAAACGCTTGCGTGTTTCTTTAGCAGTATGCTTACGGTCATTGTCCTGCTGGAAGGCGAACCTCCGTCCCAGTCTCAAATCTCTTGAAGACTGAAACAGGTTTCCCTCAATAATTTCTCTGTATTTAGAGCCATCCATCATTCCTTCAATTCTGACCAGTTTCCCAGTCCCTGCCGATGAAAAACATACCCACAGCACGATGCTGCCACCACCATGCTTCACTGTGGGGCTGGGGTGATGGGCGGTGTTGGGTTTGTGCCAGACATAGCGTTTTCCTTGATGGCCAAAAAGCAAAATTTTAGTCTCATCTAACCTGAGAATCTTCTTCCATATGTTTGGGGAGTCTCCCACATGCCTTTTCTTCAAGCAATGGCTTTTTTTCTTCCGTAAAGCCCAGCTCTGTGGAGTGTATGGCTTAAATTGGTTCTATGGACAGATACTCCAATCTCCGCTGTGGAGCTTTGCACCTCCTTCAGGGTTATCTTTGGTCTCTTTGTTGCCTCTCTGATTAATGCCCTCCTTGGCTAGTCCGTGAGTTTTGGTGGGCGTCCCTCTCTTAGCAGGTTTGTTGTGGTGCCATATTCTTTCAATTTTTTAATAATGGATTTAACGGTGCTCTGTGGGATGTTCAAAGTTATGGATATTTTTTATAACCCAACCCTGATCTGTACTTCTCCACAACATTGTCTCTGACCTGTTTGGAGAGCTCCTTGGTCTTCGTGGTGCCGCTTGCTTGGTGGTGCCTCTTGCTTAGTGGTGTTGCAGACTCTGGGGCCTTTCAGAACAGGTGTATATATGCTGGGATCATGTGACAGATCATGTGACACTTAGATTGCACACAGGTGGACTTTATTTTACTAATTATGTGACTTCTGAAGGTAATTGGTTGCACCAGATTCTATTTATGGGCTTCATAGCAAAGGGGGTGAATACATATACTCGCACCACGTTTTAGTTTAAATTTATTTTATTTTAAACAAGTTATTTTTTTAATTTCACTTCATCAATTTGGACTATTTTGTGTATTTCCATTACATGAAATCCAAATAAACATCAATTTACATTACAGGTACTAATGCAAAAAAATAGGAAAAACACCAAGGGGGGTGAATACTTTTGCAAGGCACTGTATGTAGATATTCCATTAAAAATCAGCCATTTCCAGCTACAATCGTGATTTCAACATTAACAATGTCTACACTGTATTTCTGATCAATTTGATGTCATTTTAATGGACCAAAAATGTATTTTCTTTTAACACAAGGAGATGGGAATGGTCAGAGTGATCTATAGAACACTGATGTCACTTTGTTTGTTATTTTGTGATGCCATTAAAAATGTTAAAGGAAATACTGTAACTTGGAAAGTATACGCACTACATGTAAGAATTAGCCATACTATGTGTTGTGCATGTAATATGAACAATTATGAAAGTGTTTTTGTTAAGAGAGGGATGTCATTTCAGAAGCTATAAGAGATAATTATTTTTTATAACTTTGCACAGTGTGTGGTCACCGCTCCTGAATGAGGTCAGAGAGGGTGTTAGCCTACCCGAACCACCCCTTTCCTGCAAACTGTATAAATGATGGGTTAAGAAATTAACATAGCAGACCAGAAAGGTGTGAAGCTGCAGCTGCACATTTAAAGTGGTTAGAGCTTTGAATCTCAACATGAGGTAGAGACGATAAACTCACCTCCCGGACAAATCACTGGTACGGCTGATTTGCTGTAAAGTAGCTGTAAAGTAAGTAAAGTATCCTCGAAAGCGAATTTAAGTTGGACCATTCTGTTACTCTGCTCAAACCATTGTATTACGCTACTCTCATCACACCACTAGGGAACCATAGATATGGGTGGCTAGCCTATCTTCAAAGAAGCATCTTCAAAAGCCTAGTTAAATAAATAAAAGAGCAAATGTAAGGAAAATCAATTCTGTAGTTCTGTTCAGGACTGCACGACAAGTCACTGGATACCGCACTACTACAAAGGAGGGCAACAGTAGAAGACTTGTTGGAACCATTTTGGACAATCAGCCTTACAAGCGTGTTGCGAAAAGGCCCAACCCCCTTTCCAAGGCTGCCCTGTCCACTGAGAGATCCCCGGCGTACCCAGGCATTTCAAGTAAATACATTAATGACTTCTTACACAAAGCGTGCAGCGGTTTGTGTGCAAAGTATATGGTTACTGTGAGTAGTTCCTGAATGTACCAATGTTGTGTCTCTGTCCCTCTCGCTCTCCCTCTCTTTAACCTCTCTGGGATTCTCGACAACAGCCAGTGAAATTGCAGAGCGCCAAATTCAAACAACAGAAATCTCATAATTAAAATTCCTCAAACATACAAGTATTATACACCATTTTAAAGATAAACTTCTTGTTAATCCAACCACAGTGTCCGATTTCAAAAAGGCTTTACGGCGAAAGCAAACCATGCAATTATCTGAGGACAGCACCCCAGCAAACATAGACATGAAAATCATAATTCAACCCGCCATGCACAACACAAAAGTCAGAAATAACATATAATGCATGCCTTACCTTTGAAGATCTTCTTCTGTTGGCACTCCAGTATGTCCATTAAACATCACAAATGGTCCTTTTGTTCGATAAATTCTGTCGTTATATATCCAAAATGTCCATTTATTTGGCGCGTATGATTCAGAAAATACACCGGTTCCAACTCACGCAACATAACTACAAAATATCTCATAAGTTACCTGTAATCTTTGTCCAAACATTTCAAACAACTTTCCTAATACAACGTTAGGTCTTTTTTAACGTAAATAATCAATAACATTTAAGACCGGATAAACTGCGTTCAATACCGGAGGAAAACAAAGTGGAGCGTGCTTTCAGGTCACGCGCCTCTATCAAACAGTACACTTCACTCGACCCTCGTTCTGGACAGCCCTACTTCTTCATTACACAAAGGAAAAACATCAACCGATTTCTAAAGACTGTTGACATCCAGTGGAAGCGATAGGAACTGCAAGCAACAGCCTTAGAATTCTAATGAAATCCCATTGAAAAGAGTGACCTAAAAAAAAAAAATCCTGGGTGGTTTGTCCTCGGGGTTTCGCCTGCCAAATAAGTTCTGTTATACTTACAGACATCATTCAAACAGTTTTAGAAACTTCAGAGTGTTTTCTATCAAATGAATGAATATATGAATATCCTAGCTTCTGGGCCTGACAAACAGGCAGTTTACTTTGGGCACGCTTTTCATCCGGATGTGAAAATACTGCCCCCTATAGTTAACAAGCAGCCATGTTGTTGTCATTCCGCTAGGGACCTGTTTTCAGGCTATTAAGTCTGCAGTCAAGAACCGATGCAAATTGTGTATGTTTATCCTATTCCCATTTAATTAGCTAGTAAATAAATAATTAAACCAATTTGTGTTGTACTGAATCATAAGTAAGGCTCAGGTTTTTGAAGATGCAAGAAGGTTACGACTGTTCACAATGGTGATATGATACGAGGTTCTGATTAATAAGTTGACTGCTTATAGATGTCGATTGGTAAGAGACCTTTTAGAGTGTAATTCAGGAGATAGTAACTCCTGTCACGAAATTATTTTCCCCGCCCTGTTAAACTGGGTCCTGGACTTCCTGACGGGCCACCCCCAGGTGGTGAACATAGGCAACACCACCTCCACTACGCTGATCTTCCACGCACGCCTCCAACTCAATCATTAAGTTTGTAGACGTGGTAGGCCAGATTACCAACAACGATGAGACAGCCTACATGGAGGTGAGGGCCCTGGCGGACTGGTGCCAGGAAAATAACCCCTCCCAAAATGTCTTGGTGATTCCAAACTTCTTCCATTTAAGAATGGTGGAAGACACTGTGTTCTTGGGGACTTTCAATGCTACAGAAATGTTTTGCTACCCTTCCCTAGATCTGTGCCTCGACACAATCCTGTCTCGGAGCTCTATGGACAATTCCTTCGAGCTGATGGCTTGGTTTTTGCTCTGCTATGCACTGTCAACTGTGGGACCGTATATAGACAGGTGTGTGCCTTTCCAAATCATATTCAATCAATTGAATTTACCACAGATGGACTCCAATCAAGTTGTAGAAACATCTCAAGAATGATCAATGGAAACAGGATGCACCTGAGCTCGATTTCGAGTGTCATAGCAAAGGGTCTGAATACTTATGTAAATAAGGTATGTTTTTTATTTTGTATACATTTGCAGGACTTTTGAAATGTACAGCGACAGAAATAAGAACATGGGCAGTTCTTACAGTATATGGGCGGTTCTTACAGTATTCCCCCTGTATACCAAGTCAGGTACGACATCCGGTTTGGAGCGAGCGGTCGCATTTGCATTCGCTCTGCAGGTAGTATAACTTTTCATTACATTTCATTTCATTTCATTATAGTACAACGGTTTAATTTGTCTAACCTTAGCAATTTCTTCTTAGCTAGCTACTTAGCCGTCTGTGTATAAAAGATAATTGCGTAATTATCGTATTCCGTCGTCTATCGTAGTCCTCACTGCTATCTGCCCAGCAGCTAGCAAACGTCCACCGTCTACCGAATAGTAGTATAACTTTTCATTACATTTCATTATAGTACAACGGTCTGATTTTCATTTTCATTACAGTACAACGGTTTGGTTTGTTTGATCTTAGCTAGCTACATAGCCGTCTTTGCATCAAACATAATTGTGTAGTTATTGAGGTTCGCCAGCCAGCTATTTTCGCCCTAACGTAACGCAACGTAGCCAACACTGCTAGCTAGCCAGCTTGCCACCGAATAGCAGCATTGTAGAAACGAGTGCATTACAACGGAACGACTTGATCAGTGTAGTGTTGGCTGACTACACAGTTGTCTTTGCTATCTTTGATTTGTATTTGTTCGATCTTAGCTAGCTACTTAGCTGGCTACATAGCCGTCTCTGTATCGGTGATAATTGTGTAGTTATGAAGGTTCGCTGAGGTTCGCTAGCCAGGTATTCTCGCCCTAACGTAAAGTAACGTAACGTAGTCAACCCTGCTAGCTAGCCAGCTAGCCACCGATTAGCAGCACTGTAGAAACGATTACATTACAACGGAACGACCTGACTTGTGTAGTGTTAGCTAGCTACATAGTTTTCTTTGCTATCTTTGTATCTAAGATAATTGTGTAGCTTTGAGTAATTATCGGTTAGCTAGCCAGCTATTTTTCGCCTGCCGCGCTGCCGTCCTCCTACCTAGCCAACACTGCTAGCTAGCCAACTTCTACCGAATAGCAGCACTGTAGAAACTTACATTACAACGGAACGACTTGATTAGCGTAGTGTTAGCTAGTTGTCTTTGCTGTCCTTGTATCCATGATAATTGTGTAGTTTAGAGAAATTTAGTGAAATTGTCGAGGTTACCTAGCCAGCTTCACTTTCAACAACGTAGCCACTGCTAGCCAGGCTACTTCACCAGCCAGCAGTACTATATCATTTTAGTCAATAAGATCTTGTATTTTATTTTTATTTTTGCAACGTAAGCTTAACTTTCTGAACATTCGAGACGTGTAGCCCACTTGTCATTCTAATCTCCTTTGCATTAGCGTAGCCTCTTCTGTAGCCTGTCAACCATGTGTCTGTCTATCCCTGTTCTCTCCTCTCTGCACAGACCATACAAACGCTTCACACCGCGTGGCCGCGCCCACCCTAACCTGGTGGTCCCAGCCCGCACGACCCACATGGAGTTCCAGGTCTCCGGTAGCCTCTGGAACTGCCGATCTGCGGCCAACAAGGCAGAGCTCATCTCAGCCTATGCGTCCCTCCAGTCCCTCGACTTCCTGGCACTGACGGAAACATGGCTCACCACAGATAACACTGCTACTCCTACTGCTCTCTCTTCGTCTGCCCACGTGTTCTCGCACACCCCGAGACCTTCTGGTCAGCGGGGTGGTGGCACCGGGATCCTCATCTCTCCCAAGTGGTCATTCTCTCTTTCTCCCCTTACCCATCTGTCTATCGCCTCCTTTGAATTCCATGCTGTCACAGTTACCAGCCCTTTCAAGCTTAACATCCTTATCATTTATCGCCCTCCAGGTTCCCTTGGAGAGTTCATCAATGAGCTTGATGCCTTGATAAGCTCCTTTCCTGAGGACGGCTCACCTCTCACAGTTCTGGGTGACTTTAACCTCCCCATGTCTACCTTCGACTCATTCCTCTCTGCCTCCTTCTTTCCACTCCTCTCCTCTTTTGACCTCACCCTCTCACCTTCCCCCCCTACTCACAAGGCAGGCAATACGCTTGACCTCATCTTTACTAGATGCTGTTCTTCCACTAACCTCATTGCAACTCCCCTCCAAGTCTCCGACCACTACCTTGTATCCTTTTCCCTCTCGCTCTCATCCAACACTTCCCACACTGCCCCTACTCGGATGGTATCGCGCTGTCCCAACCTCCGCTCTCTCTCCCCCGCTACTCTCTCCTCTTCCATCCTATCATCTCTTCCCTCTGCCCAAACCTTCTCCAACCTATCTCCTGATTCTGCCTCCTCAACCCTCCTCTCCTCCCTTTCTGCATCCTTTGACTCTCTATGTCCCCTATCCTCCAGGCCGGCTCGGTCCTCCCCTCCCGCTCCGTGGCTCGACGACTCATTGCGAGCTCACAGAACAGGGCTCCGGGCAGCCGAGCGGAAATGGAGGAAAACTCGCCTCCCCGCGGACCTGGCATCCTTTCACTCCCTCCTCTCTACATTTTCCTCTTCTGTCTCTGCTGCTAAAGCCACTTTCTACCACTCTAAATTCCAAGCATCTGCCTCTAACCCTAGGAAGCTCTTTGCCACCTTCTCCTCCCTCCTGAATCCTCCTCCCCCTCCCCCCCCCCTCCTCCCTCTCTGCAGACGACTTCGTCAACCATTTTGAAAAGAAGGTCGACGACATCCGATCCTCGTTTGCTAAGTCAAACGACACCGCTGGTTCTGCTCACACTGCCCAACCCTGTGCTTTGACCTCTTTCTCCCCTCTCTCTCCAGATGAAATCTTGCGTCTTGTGACGGCCGGCCGCCCAACAACCTGCCCGCTTGACCCTATCCCCTCCTCTCTTCTCCAGACCATTTCCGGAGACCTTCTACCTTACCTCACCTCGCTCATCAACTCATCCTTGACCGCTGGCTACGTCCCTTCCGTCTTCAAGAGAGCGAGAGTTGCACCCCTTCTGAAAAAACCTACACTCGATCCCTCCGATGTCAACAACTACAGACCAGTATCCCTTCTTTCTTTTCTCTCCAAAACTCTTGAACGTGCCGTCCTTGGCCAGCTCTCCTGCTATCTCTCTCAGAATGACCTTCTTGATCCAAATCAGTCAGGTTTCAAGACTAGTCATTCAACTGAGACTGCTCTTCTCTGTATCACGGAGGCGCTCCGCACTGCTAAAGCTAACTCTCTCTCCTCTGCTCTCATCCTTCTAGACCTATCGGCTGCCTTCGATACTGTGAACCATCAGATCCTCCTCTCCACCCTCTCCGAGTTGGGCATCTCCGGCGCGGCCCACGCTTGGATTGCGTCCTACCTGACAGGTCGCTCCTACCAGGTGGCGTGGCGAGAATCTGTCTCCTCACCACGCGCTCTCACCACTGGTGTCCCCCAGGGCTCTGTTCTAGGCCCTCTCCTATTCTCGCTATACACCAAGTCACTTGGCTCTGTCATAACCTCACATGGTCTCTCCTATCATTGCTATGCAGACGACACACAATTAATCTTCTCCTTTCCCCCTTCTGATAACCAGGTGGCGAATCGCATCTCTCATCATGTCTGGCAGACATATCAGTGTGGATGACGGATCACCACCTCAAGCTGAACCTCGGCAAGACGGAGCTGCTCTTCCTCCCGGGGAAGGACTGTCCGTTCCATGATCTCGCCATCACGGTTGACAACTCCATTGTGTCCTCCTCCCAGAGCGCTAAGAACCTTGGCGTGATCCTGGACAACACCCTGTCGTTCTCCACCAACATCAAGGCGGTGGCCCGTTCCTGTAGGTTCATGCTCTACAACATCCGCAGAGTACGACCCTGCCTCACACAGGAAGCGGCGCAGGTCCTAATCCAGGCACTTGTCATCTCCCGTCTGGATTACTGCAACTCGCTGTTGGCTGGGCTCCCTGCCTGTGCCATTAAACCCCTACAACTCATCCAGAACGCCGCAGCCCGTCTGGTGTTCAACCTTCCCAAGTTCTCTCACGTCACCCCGCTCCTCCGCTCTCTCCACTGGCTTCCAGTTGAAGCTCGCATCCGCTACAAGACCATGGTGCTTGCCTACGGAGCTGTGAGGGGAACGGCACCTCAGTACCTTCAGGCTCTGATCAGGCCCTACACCCAAACAAGGGCACTGCGTTCATCCACCTCTGGCCTGCTCGCCTCCCTACCACTGAGGAAGTACAGTTCCCGCTCAGCCCAGTCAAAACTGTTCGCTGCTCTGGCACCCCAATGGTGGAACAAACTCCCTCACGACGCCAGGACAGCGGAGTCAATCACCACCTTCCGGAGACACCTGAAACCCCACCTCTTCAAGGAATACCTAGGATAGGATAAAGCAATCCTTCTGTCCCCCCCCCCCCTTAAAAGATCTAGATGCACTATTGTAAAGTGGCTGTTCCACTGGATGTCATAAGGTGAATGCACCAATTTGTAAGTCGCTCTGGATAAGAGCGTCTGCTAAATGACTTAAATGTAAAATGTAAATAAATGAAGGGGGCATATAAGCAGACAATGGAAGGTCTTACAATATTCGATGATGGCATTTCTCTAAAACAGACTATAGGCTACATGTCCACCACCAAGTCAGAAGAGTAGGCTAAATTATGAGGGGAAACGGAACCAAATTATTAGGATGAGGCATATGGGCGACTAACAGCTTACTACACAACATACACCTCATATTACTTTCTTAGCTAAAGTATACATATCTCCCTGGTATATTACATAATTTATGCAGCAGCATACAATTAATTTCTTGACTCACCTTGTGCTGTGCTCAGTTGAACATGAAGGTGGCGTGGCAGTCCTTCGTGGGCAAATTCTGTCCTCAAAGTCTGGCATTCTCCTGATTTATGGTGCTTTCAAGACAACTGGGAACTCGGAAAAAAATAAGGTTGAATCATGACGTTAGTGATCTTCAGGTCAGAGCTCTAGAAAGAAGCTCCAGTTCCCGACTTGAAATTCCGAGTTGGATGACTATTCAAAACATATTTTCCCAGCCGGAGCTCATTTTTTTCCTGTGTTCCCAGTTGTCTTGAGCTCACTGAAGTCTGAGATTTCCCAGCTCCGAGTTTCCAGTTGTTTTGGAGCGGCAGAAGTCATGCTGGATTGACAGCATGGCCAATGTTGAATGTTTGTTCTAAACTTGGAGAGGTTAGGACAAACAAAAGAGACCCTTAAACCCAGACTTGGGCCACACATACATACATTCCACTGAATAGCAGGCTAGTGATTGCTTTGCAATGCTTGCAGTTAGCCACTGATTCCTTCCAAACCACTCATTGTTGAATTTGAGATTTCCATCTTGTTGTGTAATGTTTATGTCCAATAGCCAATGTGCACCAATAAATTTTATCTATAATTTCTCTGCATAATTTCTCTTCATATAACAAAGATTGAAAAGGATTTGCCTGTAGATTGTCAACTTGCAGTCCAATCAAAACTACTGCAGTGATTTGATGTAATTTTATCTGTGGCTATTGACCTTGAGCCTTCTTGGATGGGCACTTGTAATGTAACTCTATTGCATCACCCAAGGGGCTTGAATTTTCGAGCTCTCCCCATAGATTTTGCGGTCACGTAGATTCCCCATGAGTGACAGAGCACTGAGCCAATCACGGTGCAACTAGAGAACATTACCAACCCCTACGCTCCGTATTTTCCGCGGGCTGCCCCACCACCAAAGAAAGCACTGAGCTAAAATGAAACACCTGCATTTTGGAGCTGACTTACACTGTGTCTTTGTGAGACGCAGAGTAGGTGAAAGGATGATCTTCGCATGTGTGGTTCCCAACGTGAAGCATGGAGGAGGAGGTGTGATGATGCTGGTGATACTGTTGGTGATTTATTTAGAATTCAAGGCACACTTAACCAACATGGGTACTACAGCATTCTGCAGTGATATGCCATCCCATCTGGTTTGCACTAAGTAAGACTATCATTTGTGTTTCAACAGGACAATGAGCCATGTTGTGGAAATTCTAATAAAAAATGAGGAGACAAGGTCAATCACCAATCAGGACATTACTTTATTTAAAACGTATTAATAAGGAAAGCATAGTGGAGTTGCTTCTATAATGATGAGGCTGGTCGGCTCAACACTTCTAAGTGTTGTGGCGAGTAGCTCTGACATACAAAGAATATAAATATATTTTATAGAAAAGATATGCCCTTTTAGTCTTCATGACAAACAACAGATGTATGGAATGGGTCACAAAGTGAAATTTGATATATGAGAAAGGAGTATCCCGCAGCTAGATAGCATTTGCTATGAAGACTGTTATTATTGTTCAGTCTGGCCCCTAAGATGAGGCTCCAATCTCTTCATATCACAGAAACACCAATTCATTCTATGGCATAAATCAATTGTCAACTCCAGATACTCCCATCTCAAGTAAAACCCCTTCTTGACCACACGCCTGGACAAGCTCACTGAGGGGAGTGAGCCTCTAGGTCATACACTACCCTAGGTGCAACATCAGAGATGACATACAGTGGTTCCAGACACTGCCCCACACATCTTGTCTCAGTGGAGTAATTGGTTCCCCATTAATCACGCCATCCCTTCATGGTTTAGAAGAGGTAAAGACACATATGAATACAATGTTCTGTCCTCTTCTCTTTCTGATATTCTGCATAGCACCAGAGACATGTGAAAGACGAGTCTGACTTCTCTCCTCTATAGGCCCCAGGTGACTGAGCCCCAGCTGAGGGAGGAAGTGCAACTGCCAACACCAGAGTCCAAAGGGATACATTCTAATAACAAGCATATCATATAAGCATATTATGCAGATAAGACATCTTAATTATCTATGTTCCCTAACTCATTCTGATTCTTCTGCCACACCCAACACACCTCCAGGCTGTTTAAAGGCTATCTGACCAAGAAGGAGAGTGATGGAGTGCTGCATCAGATGACCTGGCCTCCACAATCACCTGACCTCAACCCAACTGAGATGGTTTGGGATGAGTTGTGCCTCAGAATGTAGGAAAAGCAGCCAACAAGTCCTCAACATATGTGGAACTCCTTCAAAACTGTTGGAAAAACATTCCAGGTGAAGCTGGTTGAGAGAATGCCAAGAGTGTGCAAAGCTGTCATCAAGGCAAAGGGTGGCTGCTTTGAAGAATCTCAAATAGAAAATATATTTTGGTTTGTTTAACACTATTTTGGTTACTACATGATTCCATATGTGTTATGTCATAGTTTTGATGTCTTCACTATTATTCTACAATGTAGAAAATAGTAAAAATAAAGAAAAACCCTTGAATGAGTAGGTGTCCAAACTTTTGACTGGTATTGTAAACGTATAGTAAGCATGGTCATATTACTGACCTGGGTAGGGCCCATTGATCCTCAGTTATGTCACGATCGTTAGAATAACTGGACCAAAGCGCAGCGTGATCTGGGTTCCACATCTTTTTATTTCTAGGTGAAACGCACAGCAAAACAAAAACAATAAATCTCAAAACGAAACATGAAGCTAACAATAGTGCTAACAGGCAACTATCCATAGTCAAGATCCCACAAAGCACAAAGGGGAAATGGCTGCCTAAACATGATCCCCAATCAGAGACAATGGTAACAGTTGCCTCTGATTGGGAACCATACCAGGCCAACATAGATATATAATTACCTAGATGACCCACCCTAGTCACACCCCGACCTAACCAACATAGAGAATAAAAAGCTCTCTATGGTCAGGGCGTTATCATATTAAAAACTGAAAACATTTGCCTCCACCTTATGGCAAAATGTGTTGAATTGTATAAAATTAGCTGTAAAACTGCTTATTTTTCTATTCTCGCCATGGCAAAATGAGTACAATTGCATGAAATAATTTTTGGGGGACATTGTCGTGAAGTCTAACTGCTTGGATCAATGAGCAGAGATTTAAAAATAAGCCATAACTCAATTTACCACTTAAAATGTTTTAATATTAGATATCCCTCTAGTGGTGCGGGGGCTGTGCTTTGGCAAAGTGGGTGGGGTTATATCCTTCCTGTTTGGCCCTGTCCGGGTGTATCATCGGATGGGGCCCCAGTGTCTCCTGACCCCTCCTGTCTCAGCCTCCAGTATTTATGCTGCAGTAGTTTATGTGTCAGGGGGCTAGGGTCAGTTGGTTATATCTGGAGTACTTCTCCTGTCATATCCAGTGTCCTGTGTGAATCTAAGTATGCTCTCTCTAATTCTCTCCTTCTCTCTTTCTTTCTCTCTCTCGGAGGACCTGAGCCCTAGGACCATGCGTCAGGACGACCGGGCATGATGACTCCTTGCTGTCCCCAGTCCACCTGGCCATGCTGCTGTTCCAGTTTCAACTGTTCTGCCTGCGGTTATGGAACCCTGACCTGTCCACCGGACGTGCTACCTGTCCAAGACCTGCTGTTTTCAACTCTTAATGATCGGCTATGAAAAGCCAACTGACATTTATTCCTGATTATTATTTGACCATGCTGGTCATTTATGAACATTTTGAACATCTTGGCCATGTTCTGTTATAATCTCCACCCGGCACAGCCAGAAGAGGACTGGCCACCCCTCATAGCCTGGTTGTCACGCCCTGGCCTTATTATTCTTTGTTTTCTTTATTATTTTAGTTAGGTCAGGGTGTGACATGGGGAATGTTTATGTTTTGTTGGTGTTGGGTGTTTATTTGGTAAAGGGGTTATGGGGTGTAATATATGGTTTTGTGTTGAGTGTAGATGTCTAGCGTTGTCTATGTTGGTGAGTTATCTAGAAGAGTCTATGGTTACCTGAATGAGTTCCCAATTAGAGACAGCTGATTTCGGTTGTCTCTGATTGGGAGCCTTATTTAGGGTAGCCATAGGCTCTCATTGGTTGTGGGTAATTGTCTATGTAAGAACGTTAGTAGCCTGTATGTTTTGTGCACAACGTTTGTAGCTTCACGGTCGTTTTGTTGTTTTGTATAGTTTTGTTAAAGTGTTTCGTGTCGTGTTCATCTTCGTCTTTTAAATAAAAAAAGAGAAGATGTATTCATATCCAGCTGCGCCTTGGTCCTCATTCTCTCCAGTACACGATCGTGACAGAATTACCCACCATAGGACCAAGCGGCATGGAAGGCGGCAACAGGACCTAACCACAAAGGATTTCTGGACATGGGAGGAGATACTGGATGGTAAGGGGTCTTGGGATCAACCTGGAGAATATCGCCTCCCTCGTGAAGAGCTGGAGGCAGCGAAAGCCGAGAGGAGGCGATATGAGGAGGCAGCACGGAGACAAGGCTGGAAGCCCGTGAGTACAACCCAAAAATTTCTTGGGGGGGGCCTTAAAGGGAGTGTGGCGAAGTCAGGTAGGAAACCTGCGCCTACTCCCTGTACTTACCGTGGAGAGCGAGAGTACGGGCAGACACCGTGTTACGCAGTAGAGCGCACGGTGTCTCCTGTACGCGTGCATAGCCCGGTTCGGTACATTGCAGCTCCACGTATCGGCCGGGCTAGACTGAGCGTTGAGCCATATGTCATGAAGCCGGCCCAACGCATCTGGTCACCAGTGCGTCTCCTCGGGCCGGCGTACATGGCACCAGCCTTACGCATGGTGTCCCCGGTTCGCCTACATAGGCCGGTGCGGGTTATTCCACCTCCCCGCACTGGTCAGGCGACGGGGAGCATAGAACCAGGTAAGGTTGGGCAGGCTCGGCGTTCAAGGGAGCCAGTACGCCTGCACGGTCCGGTATTTCCGGCGCCACCTCCCCGCCCCAATCCAGTACCACCAGTGCCTCCTCCGCGCACTAGCTATATGGTGCGAGTCTCCAGCCCTTTACCACCAGTGACTAAACCACGCACCAAGCCTCCTGTGTGTCCCCAGAGTCCTGTGCGTCCTGTTGCTGCTCCCCGCACTAGCCCTGAGATGCGTGTCCCCAGCCCGGTGCCACCAGTCCCGGCACCACGCACCAGGCCTACAGTGCGTCTCAGCCGGCAGGAGTCTGCCGTCTGCACAGCAATGACTGAACTGCCCGTCTGCCAAGCGTCATCTGAGCCATCCGTCTCCCCAGCGCCATCTGAGCCATCCGTCTCCCCAGCGCCATCTGAGCCATCCGTCTGCAATGAGCCTGCAAAGCCGCCCGTCTGCCATGAGCCTGCAAAGCCGCCCGTCTGCCATGAGCCCACTGAGCCGTCCGCCAGACAGGAGCCGCTAGAGCCGCCAGCCAGACAGGAGCCGCTAGAGCCGTCCGTCAGACAGGATCTGCCAGAGCCGCCAACCAGACAGGATCTGCCAGAGCCGCCAACCAGACAGGATCTGCCAGAGCCGCCAACCAGCCATGAGCAGCCAGATCCGTCAGCTAGCCATGAGCAGCCAGATCCGTCAGCCAGCCATGAGCAGCCAGATCCGTCAGCTAGCCATGAGCAGCCAGATCCGTCAGCTAGCCATGAGCAGCCAGATCCGTCAGCTAGCCATGAGCAGCCAGATCCGTCAGCTAGCCATGAGCAGCCAGATCCGTCAGCTAGCCATGAGCAGCCAGATCCGTCAGCTAGCCATGAGCAGCCAGATCCGTCAGCTAGCCATGAGCAGCCAGATCCGTCAGCCAGCCATGAGCAGCCAGATCCGTCAGCCAGCCATGAGCAGCCAGATCCGTCAGCCAGCCATGAGCAGCCAGATCCGTCAGCCAGCCATGAGCAGCCAGATCCGTCAGCCAGCCATGAGCAGCCAGATCAGTCAGCCAGCCATGAGCAGCCAGATCCGTCAGCCAGCCATGAGCAGCCAGATCCGTCAGCCAGCCATGAGCAGCCAGATCCGTCAGCAAGCCATGAGCAGCCAGATCTGTCAGCCAGCCATGAGCAGCCAGATCTGTCAGCCAGCCATGGGCCGTCTCTCAGTCCGGAGCTGCAGTCCCTCAGTCCGGAGCTGCAGTCCCTCAGTCCGGAGCTGCCATTCCTCAGTCCGGAGCTGCCCCTTACCCTGGAGCTGCCCCTTACCCTGGAGCTGCCCCTTACCCTGGAGCTGCCCCTTACCCTGTTGCTGCCCCTTACCCTGGTGCTGCCCCTTACCCTGGTGCTGCCCCTTACCCTGGTGCTGCCTCTTACCCTGGTACTGCCCCTTACCCTGGTACTGCCCCTGATCCTGGTACTGCCCCTTACCCTGGTACTGGCCCTTAATCCGGAACTCCCCCTTAATGCAATGGGATTAATGTGGAGGGGGGTCGTTTGGAGGAGGCCTAGGAGGTGGTTAGGTACTGTGGTGACGTGGGGACTACGACCAGAGCCGGAGCCGCCACCGTGGAGGGGAGCCCACCCAGACCCTCCCCTAGACTGTGTATGGTGCGCCCGGAGTTCGCGCCTCAAGGGGGGGGTTATGTCACGCCCTGGCCTTATTATTCTTTGTTTTCTTTATTATTTTAGTTAGGTCAGGGTGTGACATGGGGAATGTTTATGTTTTGTTGGTGTTGGGTGTTTATTTGGTAAAGGGGTTATGGGGTGTAATATATGGTTTTGTGTTGAGTGTAGATGTCTAGCGTTGTCTATGTTGGTGAGTTATCTAGAAGAGTCTATGGTTACCTGAATGAGTTCCCAATTAGAGACAGCTGATTTCGGTTGTCTCTGATTGGGAGCCTTATTTAGGGTAGCCATAGGCTCTCATTGGTTGTGGGTAATTGTCTATGTAAGAACGTTAGTAGCCTGTATGTTTTGTGCACAACGTTTGTAGCTTCACGGTCGTTTTGTTGTTTTGTTAAAGTGTTTCGTGTCGTGTTCATCTTCGTCTTTTAAATAAAAAAAGAGAAGATGTATTCATATCCAGCTGCGCCTTGGTCCTCATTCTCTCCAGTACACGATCGTGACACTGGTTCCTCTCTAGGTTGCTTCCTAGGTTTTGGCCTTTCTAGGGAGTTTTTCCCAGCCACCGTGCATCTACACCTGCATTGCTTGCTGTTTGGGGTTTTAGGCTGGGTTTCTGTACAGCACTTCGCGATATTAGCTGATGTACGAAGGGCTATATAAAATAAACTTGATTTGATTTAATAAAACTCAAATAGATTTACTGTTGACACGAAGACTTGGTAGCTAAACATTACAGCACAGATAATCTGTCAAACTGCAAATGTTAGATCAGTTTTACAAATATTACACAATTAATTTCCATACAAAGAGAGAGTGCAGTATGCCATTATTGTGACAACCAGATACATATACAGTCGGAAGTTTACATACACCTTAGCCAAATACATTTAAACTCAGTGTTTCACAATTCCTGACATTTAATCCTAGTAAACATTCCCTGTTTTATGTCAGTTAGGATCACCACTTTTTTTTAAGAATGTTAAATGTCAGAATAATAGTAGAGAGAATGATTTCTTTCTTTCATCACATTCCTAGTGGGTCAGAAGTTGACATACACTCAATTAGTATTTGGTAGCATTGCCTTTAAATAGTTTAACTTGGGTCACATGTTTCGGGTAGCCTTCCACAAGCTTCCCACAATAAGTTGGGTGCATTTTGGCCCATTCCTCCTGACAGAGCTGGTGTAACTGAGTCAGGTTTGTAGGCCTCCTTGCTCGCACACACTTTTTCAGTTCAGCCCACACATTCTCTATAGGATTGAGGTCAGGGCTTTTTGATGGCCACTCCAATACCTTGACTTTGTTGTCCTTAAGCCATTTTGCCATAAATACTTTTGTACCTGTTTCCTCCAGCATTTTCACAAGCCTGCTCTGCGATTGATTAGCACTTTTCGCACCAAAGTACATTCATCTCTAGGAACGCGTCTCCCTCCTGAGCGGTATGACAGCAGCGTGGTACCATGGTGTTTATACTTGCATACTATTGTTTGTACAGATGAACGTTGTACCTTCAGGCGTTTTGAAATTGCTCCAAAGGATGAACCAGACTTGTGGAGGTATACAAATTTCTTTCTGAGGTCTTGGCTGATTTCTTTTGATTTTCCCATGATGTCAAGCAAAGAGGCAATGAGTTTGAAGGTAGGCCTTGAAATACATCCACAGATACACCTCCAATTGACACAGATGATGTCAGTTAGATTATCAGAAGATTCTAAAGCCATAACATCATTTTTTGGAATTATCCAAGCTGTTTTAAGGCACAGTCAACTTAGTGTTTGTAAACTTCTGACCCACTGGAATTGTGATACAGTGAAATAATCTGTCTGTAAACAATTGTTGGAAAAATTACTTGTGTCTTGCACAAAGTAGATGTCCTAACCGACTTGCCAAAACTATAGTTTGTTAACAAGAAATTTGTGGAGTGGTTGAAAAATGAGTTTTAATGACTCCAACCTAAGTGTTTGTAAACTTCCGACTTCAACTGTACATCACAGGAGGTTGGTGCCACCTTAATTGGGAAGTCTGGCTCATGAAACAGAATGGCGCCAGAGGGCATGGCTGCCGTTTTACGGGCTCCTAACCAACTGTGCTATTTTGTGTGTTTTTTCGCATTGTTTATAACTTATTTTGTACATGACCGAAAAGAGCTTCTGGATATCAGAACAGCGATTACTCACCTCGAACTAGAGCGTTTCTCCGAGACCAGGGCCAAATCCCTGTCATTCGCATGAATAAAAGACGGAGGTACAGGGTGAAGATCGAGGAGCCTTGTGAGAATTTGTTGGCGAGTGGGTAACACGCCTCTACCATCGTTCTTTTGGCAAATGTGCAATCACTTGAGAATAAACTGGATGAGCTCCGTTCGAGACTATCCTACCAACGGGACATGAAAAACTGTGATATCTTATGTTTCACCGAGTCGTGGCTGAACGACGACACAGATAATATACAATTAGCTGGGTTTTCCGTGCATCGGCAGGATAGAACAGCTACATCATCTTGATTCCTGCTTACAAGGAAAAACTAAAGCAGGAAGTAACAGTGACTCGCTCAATACGAAAGTAATCAGATGACGCGGATGCTACGCTACAGGACTGCTTTGCTAGAACAGACTGGAATATTTTCCGTGATTCAGTTAATGGCATTGAGTATATCATCTTAGTCACCAGCGTCATCAATAACGGCATCGATGACGTCGTCCCCACAGTGACCGTACATACATATCCCAACCAGAAGCCATGGATTACAGGCAACATCCGCATCGAGCTAAAGGCTAGAGTTGCCGCTTTCATGGAGTGGGACACTAATCCGGACGCTTATGTACAAAATTACGCTGTGCCTTAAGGCGAACCGTCAATTCAGGACTAAGATCGAATCCTACTACACCGGCTCTGACGCTCGTAGAATGTGGCAGGGCTTGCAAAATATTACGGACTACAAAGGGAAACCCAGCCGTGAACTGCCCAGTGACACGAGCCTACCAGATGGGCTAAATGCCTTTTATGCTCGCTTTGAGGCAAGCAACACTGAAGCATGCATGAGAGCACCAGCGGTTCCAGACGACTGTGTGATCACGCTCTCTGTAACCGATGTGAGTAAGACCTTTAAACAGGTCAACATTCACAAGGCCACGGGACCAGACAGATTACCAGAATATGTACTTAGAGCATGCGCTGACCAACTGGCAAGTGTCTTCACTGACATTTTCAACCTCTCCCTGACCGAGTCTGTAATACCTACATGTTTCAAGCAGACCACCATAGTCGCTGAGCCCAAGAAAGCAAAGATAACCTGCATAAATGTCTACCGCTCTGTAGCACTCACGTCGGTAGCCATGAAGTGCTTAGAAAGGCTGGTCATGGCTCACATCAACACCATCATCCCGCAAACCTTAGACCTCAATTGCACTCCACACTGCTCTTTCCCACCTGGACAAAAGAAACACCTATGTGAGAACGCTGTTCATTGACTATAGCTCAGCCTTCAACACCATAGTGCCCACAAAGCTCAAGGTAAGCTAAGCTAAGGACCCTGAGACTAAACACCTCCCTCTGCAACTGGATCCTGGACTTCCTGACGGGCAGCCCCAGGTGGTGAGGGTAGGCAACAGCACATCTGCCACGCTGATCCTCAACACGGGGGCCCCTCAGGGGTGCGTCCCCTCCTGTACTCCCTGTTCACCCACGACTTTGTGGCTAAGCACGACTCCAACGCCATCATTAAGTTTGCTGACGACACAACAGTCGTCAGGGAGGAGGTCAGATTGTAGACTACAGGAAATTCACATCAATGGGGCTGTAGTGGAGCGGGTCGAGAGTTAAGTTCCTTGGTGTCCACATCACTATTATGGTCCAAACACACCATGACAGTCGTGAAGAGGGCATGACAACGCCTTTTCCCCCTCAGGAGACATGAATAATTTGTCATGGGTCCCCAGATCCTCAAAAAGTACTACAACTACACCATCGAGAGCATTCTGACCGGTTGCATCAGCGCCTGGTATGGCAACTGCTCGCCATCTGACCGTAAGGTGCTACAGAGGGTAGTGTGTAAGGCCCAGTACATCATTGGGGCCAAGCTTCCTGCCATCCAGGACCTATATATTAGGTGGTGATAGAGGAAGACCCAAAAAATTGTCAAAGACTCCAGTCACCCAAGTCATAGATTGTTCTCTCTGCTACCGCAAGCGGTACCGGAGCGCTAAGTCTAGGTTCAAAAGGCTCATTAACAGCTTCTATCCCCAAGCCATAATTCTGCTGAACAATTAATCAAATGGCCACCCGGACTATTTACATTGACCCCCCCCCCCCAGTTTGTTTTTACACTGCTGCTTCTCTGTTTATTATCCATGCATAGTCACTTTACCCCTACCTACATGTACAAATTACCTTGACTAACTGTACCCCTGCACATGGACTCGGTACCTGTACCCCCTGTATATAGCCTTGTTATTGTTATTTTATGTTACTTTTTAATTACATTTTTTACTTTAGTTTATTTGGTAAATATTTTCTTAACTCTATTTCTTGAACTGGATTGTTGGTTAAGGGCTTGTAAGTAAGTATTTCACTGTAAGGTTTACACCTGGTGTATTCGGCACAAGTGACCAATAACATTTGATTTGATTTGATTTGATAATGGCTGGAGCAGAATTAGTGGAATGGTATCAAATACATCAAAGACATGGTTTCCATGTGTTTGATGCCATTCCATTTGCTCCGTTCTGACCATTATTATGAGCCGTTTCCCCCTAAGCAGCCTCCTGTGAGATCCATGTACTGTGAGTATGGCTCCACCCACAAGTGGAAGTAGCACAGCATGATGGTGGCCATGGAGCAGATGATGAGGAAAATGATGAACACCAGGAACAGGAACATCTGGTGTGATAAAATGGCGAGAAAATACTCAACAATCAAATTCTGTCTCCTTGCTTAGAGGCTGAGTTGACCATGGTTCAAATAAATGATTGTATGCCAGATATTAAGGTATCTTTACTTTTACTCAAGTACGACAATTAGGTACCTTTTCCATCACTGTTAATAGAACTAACGTGTTAGTAAACCCACTACAATCATGCAGTAACGTTACAGTGTACAGTCAGTAAGCAGTTTAAGCTTAGCTTTACTTGGAAGAGTTCCAATGTTGTGTTGGATAGTCATTGCCTCCCTCTGTTTGAGCAGAGTGTTTGAGTAGGCTAAAACTAGCTAAGTAAGTGAAACAAAGTGAGAGAAAAAATTGACTAAATCGCTTTCTCTTGCTCTTGCTTCTCCTTCCTTCATTGAAGAAATTAATTTATTCAAAACTGTTCAACTATTGTATATCTCTCTTTGAGTCAACTACAGCACATTTTAAACACTGCAGTGGTAGCTACCTGTAGCTTATGCTTTCAGTACTAGATTCATTCTCTGATACTTTGATTGGGTGGACAACATTATTGACTTGATTATAATTAGTATAGTTTTATCTAAAATGGATAACGTTTTAAATGTTTTACAATTTGAATTTTTATGAATTTCACTCCTTCCCTTCCTCCTCTTAGGAGCCTCTGCCTGAAAGGGTTATTCATACAGACAGTGTGATTGATAGATGAAACTCACAGGCTTCTTGAAGATGAATTAGGCTAGGCGCCCACGAAGGTGAGGGGCATGGAGATGCCCAACCACAAATCCAAGATGGCCACCAGCGTCCTGAAGGGGATGACTGCCAAGAAGCCCTCTACCCACAGGATCATGTTAATCAGGAAGAAGTCTGCAAACAAGATCCTAAGAGGGAGCGAAAGGAAAGGGTTGGGGGAAGGCAGGACATTGAATATCTCACAGGAACAATGGACAACAACAGGAACAATCACCTCCATAAAGTTTTAAGGCATGTTTGAAGTCAAGCATGTTGCCATGATGTATAGAAGCTGTTATTGACTAAAGGAAGGGGGAGGGGGGTTCTAGTGGGAGCATGCCTAAGATCACACACTAGACCAGGGCCATAATTCACAAAGCATCCAATGCTGCTTTTCGACTGTAACATCAGTGTTACACTAGTGTATACACGCTTATGTTAAGCTGGGGAAATTGTTTCCATAGCTAGGGTTGGCAGTGAGGACTTGTGAAGAGCAGAATAAACAACCTAATCAAAACAGAAGATGTTGAAGTTCACTGTTAAGCCATGGTTATGTAAATGCAGGAAGGAGCTTACCCAACCACTTTGAGGCAGTGGTTATGTGGCTAGCAGAGGCAGAGGCACATTATTTTAATGAGAATTCAGTCCACAAGACAATTCAAACATAATTTGTACAACTTTAGACAGATAGCAATACAGTACAAATATATTAAAACATGATATGGAATGTAACACCGAAACAGATGATGTGCATGAGGTGGTTAAAAATAATACAATTACTACAGGTAGCTAGCTCTTTCCATGCTTTTCCTGAATTTTTTTATTTGATATTATTGCTAGCTTTTGTCCTCCTCACTGGTCTGCCGATGCATGACTACATGATCATGATATTGTGTCTGTAAAATTTTAGGGACACTAGAACAACAACTAGCTAGCCATATCAGATAGCTATACATTTTTCAGGAAAAGCAGCTCATATAGCAAGCCAATAAAATAAATATCATTGCATTGGTTTGACAATGACATCTAGCTAATCGAGATAAAAAGGTGAGTTCTCTCAGGGTCTATCTCTGTAGCAGTTAGCTCTCATCTCATCTGGACACTGCATCCGCCTGATGAAGAAACTGCACATATAATCTTCTTCCCCATCCTGTCTTGTCTTGATTCTACAGGGAGCTAGCCTGTTCTCCTCTAAAACTTATTAGCAAGCTAGCTAACGTTAGCCAACTTGAGCAGAGATCTCAGCTTGCTGACTAGCAAAGCCAATCAACTACACACCAAATATACACAGAGCAAACAATTATTTTCTAAACTAATGAGTCTCAAACAAATGACAAGTACATAGCTAAACCTATTGCTTTGTTACACAATGTAAGAACCACTAGACACAGGCTAGCCAGAAAGATCTAATGCTAGCTACCTAACCAGCCATGTAATGTCAATAGAAATGAGGCTAGTAATTTTTACAAATTTGATCCATATTTAGCACATTGGAAAGCATGCTTCCAGACTGGAACCCTGTAAAATGTGAAAGTACGTTCCAGAATAACACCGGAACAAAATGCCCTGTCCACCAGAGCTTGCGTATTTCTCTGCTGCTACTTGCATAATTATTTTTTACAACTACAAAACTTTTGGCTGAGGTTAGTTGCTACATTACTGCCAAAACACGGAGCACACCGATTCGACATTGGCAAATGTAGTTTTGATTCACAGAAGAACATTCACCAGTCGCAAGTTCAGTAAATGAGCTGCATTCATTCTGAAATTTAGTTGCATGCTTGCAAATCATATTCTGTTTATTCCCATATCATGTTGTGCTTGCAAGTTTTCTTGCATTTATTCTCAAAAGAAGTTACATGTTTGCAAATATTTTTTGCAACTACATCACTGATTATACAGGTGCAACTCATATTTTACATGTGCAAATCACACTTTACATCCTTGTACACTTAAGGCACTATTTTACCTTCATAGTCAATGAGAGACGTGAACAATTCTTCATTAGTTAATTTTCTCGGAATCTAAAGGCACAACTTAGAATCAAGCCAATGTCTTAAGCAGTTGAACATGTTATTACTCCTACCTCGTGAAAGTGACCTTCATTTTCGTAATAAAACGTAATATCGAAGGAGTGCCTTTGATTTAACGGCCTGCACATGCCCAGTTCAGCGCGAAACGACCATTAGACTTGATGATGTTTCTGCGCATGAGCTTAGCTAGCCAACGTCGCCATGACATCACCTACAAGTGTTATCAGGATTTCTATTGAAGAAGCAGTTTGTCTCTCTTCTTACTGTACTGTCTTTGGTGGTTCTGAATTGAGCAACCATGAGAAACAATTACATGCACATGCTCTCTGTGAGTGCAGTCTCAATGTCTGAATGTATGTTCTGCCCTCTGCCTGTAGTCACATGATGACCAAAAATGAATTGAATTCAAACCTAAGAACATTGTCCCCATCTCCCAGTAGTCAGGCTGAGCATGTCTCTCCTGAATATTGTCTTCGAGAGCGTTACTCCCCTAATGTTGCATGTGAAGAAAAAGGGAAACCCATCCCAGCTAGCAATCGGCCCAGAAGCGGGGGGCTGGAACTGATTGAATCGGCCCAGAATCGGCCCAAGTACATCGGGCTGTTTACGTCCACCAGAATTCAGCGAACTTTGCCAGCATTTTACCAGAATACCCCCAGAAGCAGCCCGATGCAAATGTAAATAAAATGTATACAAAATTACCCAATTTAGTCATTTTAAATACAGTGGGGCAAAAAAGTATTTAGTCAGCCACCAATTGTGCAAGTTCTCCCACTTAAAAAGATGAGAGAGGCCTGTAATTTTCATCCTAGGTACACTTCAACTATGACAGACAAAATGAGAAACAAAATCCAGAAAATCACATTGTAGGATTTTTTATGAATATATTTGCAAATTATGGTGGAAAATAAGTATTTGGTAGGTAACAAAAGTTTATCTCAATACTTTGTTATATACCCTTTGTTGGCAATGACAGAGGTCAAACATTTTCTGTAAGTCTTCACAAGGTTTTCACACACTGTTGCTGGTATTTTGGCCCATTCCTCCATGCATATCTCCTCTAGAGCAATGATGTTTTGGGGCTGTTGCTGGGCAACACGGACTTTCAACTCCCTCCAAAGATTTTCTATGGGGTTGAGATCTGGAGACTGGCTAGGCCACTCCAGGACCTTGAAATGCTTCTTACGAAGCCACTCCTTCGTTGCCCGGGCGGTGTGTTTGGGATCATTGTCATGCTGAAAGACCCAGCCACGTTTCATCTTCAATGCCCTTGCTGATGGTAGGCTTTGTTATTTTGGTCCCAGCTCTCTGCAGGTCATTCACTAGGTCCCCCCGTGTGGTTCTGGGATTTTTGCTCACCGTTCTTGTGATCATTTTGACCCCACGGGTGAGATCTTGCGTGGAGCCCCAGATCGAGGGAGATTATCAGTGGTCTTGTATGTCTTCCATTTCCTAATAATTGCTCCCACAGTTGATTTCTTCAAACCAAGCTGCTTACCTATTGCAGATTCAGTCTTCCCAGCCTGGTGCAGGTCTACAATTTTGTTTCTGGTGTCCTTTGACAGCTCTTTGGTCTTGGCCATAGTGGAGTTTGGAGTGTGACTGTTTGAAGTTGTGGACAGGTGTCTTTTATACTGATAACAAGTTAAAAGTTGTTAACGAGTGGAGGACAGAGGAGCCTCTTAAAGAAGAAGTTACAGGTCTGTGAGAGCCAGAAATCTTGCTTGTTTGTAGGTGACCAAATACTTATTTTCCACCATATTTTGCAAATAAATTCATTAAAAATCCTACAATGGGATTTTCTGGATTTTTTTTCTAATTTTGTCTGTCATAGTTGCTATGATGAAAATTACAGGCCTCTCTCATCTTTTTAAGTGGGAGAACTTGCACAATTGGTGGCTGACTAAATACTTTTTTGCCCCACTGTATTACTATTTTATACATACAAATTATACCCATCCACAAAAAAAACATTTTGTATCGGAGGAACACCATAAAACCTGGTGACCGTGTCAGCGTGCATGCACCTGGCCCGTCACAGGAGTCGCTACAGCGCGATGGGACAAGGACATCCCGGCCAGCCAAACCCTCCCCTAACGACACTGGGCCAATTGTGCATCGCCTCATGTGTCTCCCGGTCGTGGCCGGCACGGGTCTCAAACCAGCATCTGTATCAATGCAGCTTGCACTGCGACGCAGTGTCTTAGACCGATTCGCCACTCGGTAGGCTCCATCCACAGAGATTGTATGAAAATACTAAAATACTACGCATGATTCTTAAAGAATTTCATTTAAATGTTACTTGTATTTTTTTAAATCACAGAAACAATAACAAAATATGTGTCACACCCTGGCCTTTGTTATATTGATTTTCTTTATTAGTTTAGTTAGGTCAGGGTGTGACATGGGGGATGTTTGTGTGTTTTGTCTAGTTTAGGGTGTGTGTATTGTTTAGGGGGTTTTGTAGAGTGTATGGGGTTGTGTTCAGTGTAGAGGTTTAGGAAAGTCTATGGTTACCTGGTTTGGTTCTCAATCAGAGACAGCTGTTTATTGTTGTCTCTGATTGGGAGCCATATTTAAGGCAGCCATAGGCTTTAGGTGATTGTGGGTAATTGTCTATGTTCTATGTTGCATGTGTGCACTTAGTTCGTTTTAGCTTCACGTTTGTTTTTTGTTCGTTTAGTAAGTGTTTGTTTTTACTTCATTAAAAGAAGATGTCTTTTTTCCACGCTGCGCCTTGGTCCACTCATTCGTCTCATAACGATCGTGACAATATGGAAAAATAAATAGTGAAATGTTAATTATATAGAGCAGCCCATGTAATCATCTGCCAGAGAGTAGGCCCAATTGGCCCGAGCCCCAAATAATACATTTGGGCCAGGTAACTCACAACAGAATTGGCCCGAGCTAAATCCCCACATCCTAGCCATAAGTAATACTGCCACATGACGTCGGCCAAGTCTGACTCTCAGCCGAGTGCCCCCGACTCTCAGCTGGAATCAGCCCAGATCCACTGTACTACCTGGGATAGTAATCTGTCCAATGGTCGGCCAAGCTAACGTGGGATGTGCCGTTACTCTGAGATACTCTTAAAACCTCTTATAAAGTTGGTTTTGAAGCATAAACTGGGAATTTGATACTTTTGACTGATGATATTTTTGTCTGTTTCATATCTGCAAAGTAGTTAAAAACGCTGTGAGTTCCACTTTAAACTGCTAAACGTGAAATGTTTTTTACAATGGAAAGTAATAAACGCAAAAAATGAAACGTCTATTTTTCAGGACCCTGTCTTTCAAAGAAAATTCGTAAAAATCCAAATAACTTCACAGATCTTCATTGTAAAGGGTTTAAACAATGTTTCCCATGCTTGTTCAATGAACCATAAACAATTTATGAACATGCACCTGTGGAACGGTCGTTAAGACACTAACAGCTTACAGACGGTAGGCAATTAAGGTCACAGTTATGAAAACTTAGGCCACTAAAGAGAACTTTCTACTAACTCTGAAAAACACCAAAAGAAAGATGCCCAGGGTCCCTGCTCATCTGCGTGAACGTGCTGATGAGCAGGACTGCAGATGTGGCCAGGGCAATAAATTGCCATATCCGTACTGTGAGAAGCCTAAGACAGAGCTACAGGGAGACAGGACGGACAGCTGATCATCCTCGCAGTGGCAGAGCACGTGTCATAACACCTGCACAGGATCGGTACATCCGAACATCACACCTGCGGCACAGGTACAGGATGGCAACAACAACTGTCCGGATTACACTAGGAACGCACAATCCTTCCATCAGTGCTCAGACTGTCCGCAATAGGCTGGAGAGGCTGGACTGAGGGCTTGTAGGCCTGTTGTTAGGCAGGTCCACACCAGATAGCACCGGCAACAACGTCGCCTATGGGCACTGTCGCTGGACCAGACAGGACTGGCAAAAAGTGCTCTTCACTGACGAGTCGCGGTTTTGTCTGACCAGGGGTGATGGTTGGATTTGTGTTTACCGTTGAAGGAATGAGCGTTACACCGAGGCCTGTACTCTGGAGCAGGTTCGATTTGGAGGTGGAGGGTCCGTCATGGTCTGGGGCGGTGTGTCACAGCATCATCGGATTGAGCTTGTTGCCATTGCAGGCAATCTCAATGCTGTGCGTTACAGGGAAGACATCCTCCTCCCTCATGTGGTACCCTTCCTGCAGACTCATCCTGACATGACCCTCCAGCATGACAATGCCACCAGCCATACTGCTCGTTCTGTTCGTGATTTCTGCAAGACAGGAATGTCAGTGTTCTGCCATGGCCAGCGAAGACCTGTTGGATCGGAGGGTGAGGGTTAGAGCTATTCGCCCCCAGAAATGTCCGGGAACTTGCAGGTGCCTTGGTGGAAGAGTGGGGTAACATCTCACAGAAAGAACTGGTAAATCTGGTGCAGTTCATGAGGAGGAGATGCACTGCAGTACTTAATGCAGCTGGTGGCCACACCAGATACTGACTGTTACTTTTGATTTTGACCCCCCTTTGTTCAGGGACACATTATTCCATTTCAGTTTATGAACTTGCTCAGTTTATGTCTCAGTTGTTGAATCTTATGTTCATACAAACATTTACACATGTTAAGTTTGCTGAAAATAAACGCAGTTGACAGTGAGAGGACGTTTCTGAGTTTAGTTGTACATTTCGGTTGGGAAATGAGTAATGGTTGTTTTTTTGTATTCTTATGATTGGGACCTACTGGCCTATTATGTCAGAGTTTATGGACAGCTTATCCTTTAGTATCATGCTGTGTTTGACTGTCTTTCCATCGGCCCTATGCAGTGGTGCCTGTAGAAGTGGGTATACTTTAATTTTGCCAAAAAGTATCCAAACAGCCCGCACAGTGTAGCAAAGGCGGCACCCTTTGTGAAAAATGTTTTTCACTCTCAAAATCACCCTTTTTTAAATAGAAAGTCCACAATAACGCTAAACGACATCAATCTGAATTAGTGGGCCTGTCAGTGTACGAGGGAGACGGAGAGCTGGTTTCAAGCGCAGGGCACAGCAGGTGTTTGGTGTAAAGGACCACAGGAGGCAGGTAGCTGGGTCCAGGGGCAGGCAGCAGGTCATAAACAGGGGGTCCAAAAGGCAACAGTACAGGCAGGGAAAAGGCTAGTAACGTCATCCGGGAGATCAGGCAATAGGTGAATAACAGGCAATCCGATAGGTTAAGGTACAGGCAGGGAATAGGAAAAGGCATCATTAGTGAGGCAGGCAAAAAAACTATCATACACGGGATGAGTAAATGAAGGGAAACCCAGCCCTCCGAAGAGAATTGTGTCAAAAACAAACAATACCTCACAAAGATGGGGTGCAAAGAATTGAACTAAATAGTGTGTGATAATGACATACAGGTGTGTGAACAGGTGATCAGAACTCGGGTGATTGGGATCAATGAGCTGTGTCAGGGGATCTACGTGTATGAGAGTATGAATTGAAAGCAGACTTTACAGTCAGGGCCTGGCTCCCCAGTGGGTGGACCTCTGTCCACCCAGGCCCATCCATGTCTACGTACATGATGATAGTTGCCTATCACAAATATCCTACTAACTAACACTTCGGACTAAACTTTTTCAAAACCTGATTTGCACACCCATTGTTGCCTTCGTTAGCATTTATTGGTATATATCTTACATTGAAACATCTTTCCTACCCTACCGGCTACTGATGTCATTCTTCTGTGAGCTGCTCCATGCTAAAACCATTTGAGAGCTGCACACTCTTGCTGCCTGCAGATAATAATTAGCTGAAATTAGGCTGTGTGCGGTGCGCATGTGAATATATTTCACGTGCTTTGCGATTGCGTAGGCTACTTTGTGCATGATTTCTCTATTGTACTACATAATGGATAAATTGTATACCTCCACTACACTACTTTGATATGCATCATTAGAGATTAAGAAGTTAGTATACGCATTGCCCACTGATACAAAAGAGGGTACACAGTTTATATCTGCACATTCCCTCCACTACACCACCGTCCCTTTGTGTTTTACAAAAAGTGCACTCTCCTACTTGAGTTTGCTGGTATTACGGTGTGGGATCAATATCATGCCAAATGTATATCACCAATCCACAAATGCAAATCACCAATTAAAAATGTAAATCACCAATCCACAAATGTAAATCGCTTTACACATATGTAAACCTCTATCCACAAATGCAATTCTCTATCCACAAACACCTTTTGATTTGTATTTGTATTTTTTTTTAGAACTGCAGATGTGCAGGTCATTTCCAAGGGCCTTAAGTTGAGGTTGGGTGATTGTGAAGGCCAGGTCATCTGATGCAGCACTCCATCACTCTCCTTGGTCAAATAGCCCTTACACAGCCTGGAGGTGTGTTGGGTCATTGTCCTGTTGAAAAACAAAATGACTGTCCCATAGATGAGATGGCGAATCATTGCAGAATGCTGTGGTATCCATGCTGGTTAAGTGTGCCTTGAATTTGAAGTAAATCACCAACAGTGTCACCAGCAAAGCACCCCCACACCATCACACATCCTCCATGCTTCACGGTGGGAACTACACATGCAGAAATCATCCGTTCACCTACTCTGCATTTCACAAAGACACAGCGGTTGGAACCAAAAATCTCACATTTGGACTCATCAGACCAAAGGACAGAATGTGTTTCTTGGCCCAAGCAAGTCTCTTCTTATTATTGGTGTCCTTTAGTAGTGTTTTTTTCCCAGCAAGTCGACCATGAAGGCCTGATTCACACAGTCTCCTCTGAACAGTTGATGTTAAAATGTGTCTGTTACTTGAACTCTGTGAAGCATTTATTTGGGCTGCAATTTCTGAGGCTGGTAAACTCTAATGAACTTATCCTCTGCAGCAGAGTTACCTCTGGGTCTTCCTTTCCTGTGGCGGTTGTAACGTCTGCTTCCAACTCACACCCTCAAACATGTAGATCCCCTGAACGCTGCTCACTTTCTGGCCCACTTTCCAGCTCACACTCTCTAACACCTAAATCCCCTGAACGCAGCTCACTCTCTATATCCCAATCCCCTGAATTCTAATCACTTGTTCACACACCTGTATGCCATTATCACACACTATTTAGTTCAGTTCTTTGCACCCCATCACTGTGAGGTATTGTTTGTTTTGTGACACGTGTCTTTCAGAGTGCTGGGTTTCCTGTGAATTATAGTTTTTGCCTGCCTCACTAACGATGCCCTTTGCCTAGTCACTGCCTGTACTTTAGCCTGTAATGCTGCCCTTTTGTACCCCTGTGTATGACCTTCTGCTGGACCCAGCTACGTGCCTCCTCCTGTGGTCCTTTGCAATAAACACCTGCTGCGCCCTGCGCTTGAAACCAGCTCTGTCTCCCGTCGTGTTCATTACAGCGGTCCTCATGAAAGCCAGTTTCATCATAGCGCTTGATGGTTTCTGCAACTGCAGTTGAAGAAACTTTTAAAGTTCTTGAAATTTTCTGGATTGACTGACCATCATGTCTTAAAGTAATGATGGATTGCTGTCTCTTTTTTTTTGCTTATTTGAGCTTTTTCTTGCCATAATATGGACTTGGTCTTTTACCAAATAGGGCTATCTTCTGTATACCACCCCTGTCTTGTCACAACACAACTGATGGGCTCAAACGCACACCACTAAAAAATTTGGCCACACCTACTCATTCAAGAGTTTTTATTTTTACAATTGTTTATATTGTAGAATAATAGTGAAGACATCAAAACTATGAAATAACACATGGAATCATGTAGTGATCAAAAGAGTGTCAAAAAAATCTAAATGTATTTTATATTTGAGATTCTTCAGAGTAGCAACCCTTTGCCTTGATGAAAGTCACTGAACACTTCAGTAAGGCAATTCTACTGCCAATGTTTGTCTATGGAGATTGCATGACTGGGTGCTCGATTTTATACACCTGTCAGCAACGGGTGTGGCTGAAATAGCCGAATCCACCAATTTGAATTTGAAGGTGTGTCCACATACTTTGGATATCTAGTGTATCTACCTCAACCTCATTCCCCTGCACATTGATCTGGTACTGCTACTTCCTGTATATAGCTTCATTCTTGTGTATATTATTCCTTGTGTTACAATTTTTTAAATTATTCTTTTTTAACTGCATTGTTGGGAAGAGTTTGTAAGCAAGAATTTCACGGTAAAAACTACAACCGTTGTATTCTGAGCATTTGACAAATAAAATGTACTTTGATTTAGCCATGTAACAATACATTTTATGTCCTAAGAAAACTTGAGATGGCTGATAAGCATTTCGCACGCTCTCTATTTCAAAGTATTGATTGTTAAACAGTGTGCTTTGAGCTCATTATTGAGAGTGGAGAAATAAACATTATACCTACAGAAAGCTGAGAACCTTCTCTCTTTAGCATGAACAACAGTAGGCCTGTTGCTTCCGAAGCTGTGTGCGTGTCCCCTTCCCCCTGCACAAATGCATTTTGAAATTTTATACAATCAGAAATCATTTTTCAGGGTTAAAGAGTGTTAGAGGCTCGCTCATTACAGAAGCTGGCCACAGCGAAACAGGAACAGCAGCAGGGCAGAGACTTTCATTACAAGAATCATGAAGATATTGCACGTTACTGTTTGACCAAATCATGGTTTTATCCACCCAAAAATAGGTATTTTGATTGAGGTAACCAGGTAGAATGTGCTGCTCGCATCGGTGCAACCAATACAAATTGTAACTAACACAGCCAAGTCAAAAGTCTGGAGCCCTGCTGAGGCCTGTTCCCATTCTTCAAAGAGGATGTTGAGTGAAACCAAATAAATTAGGAGAAATACTGTATATTGCATTGCCATACTGGGCTATTGGTCAGTGTAGCCCGTAAAGGGTTTGGGTGTGTGTGGCTGTGGCTGTGCGCACATGTGTAGATTATGTATTCTTTGAGGTAAAGACTCTGAGATGTGTGACTTGCCAATTGATGTTGCATAGGTCATTTGTATACTTGGATGTAGCCTCAATATTTGCTCTCAGCATGAAAGGCATGCAATGAAGCTTCCAGTATGCTGATGTGTTTAACAGACTGGGGACATTTTATTGGGTTTCTGCAATGTCAGCTGCGAAAAGGAGATACTGTTATAACGGAACTTTGGGTGTTGGGGTGCTTCTGTTTGAGCAACAAAAGTGTGAAACGGTGGACCAGAAGATTGACATCTCACAAAGGAAAAGAGCTGATAAACTTTTCACTCTGCTTGTGTCGTCAGTGTGGTCCAAAAAAAGAAGAAGTCATGACTGCTTGATCAAGCAGTTCCTCCTAGCTTTGAATGAACACAAGAGTTCTCTTCTTTCGCCCCTATGGTCCCAGATGATGATAACCATGGCCAAAAGAACACCACTGCCAAATTAACAACACAATTACTAAGCTCAGCAGAGTTGCTCCCCATCTGCCACAGCGGGTTCTGACCCCACATCAGTAACTGATGAGAATTAGAAAGGGAGGGAACATGATAACTCGCTGTGGTCACAGATAAGGGCTCAAATTCGCTCAGCACTGGGAATATGGAGATATTGGGTTGGTGCCTGTTTGTGTGTGCTATTGGGGGTGTTGTCTTCCTCCTCAACCTTCCAGCTAGTTACACTTCAACTCTCCAGGGTTACGTTGAAATAACCTGTTTTATCCAGTGAATGTCCAAATTAACATACAGATACAGTGCATTGGGAAGGTATTCAGACCCATTGACTTTTTCCACATATTGTTATGTTACAGCTTTATTCTAAAATTGAATAAATATGTTTTTCATCACTCTACACACAATACCTCATACTGACAAAGCGAAAACAGGTTTGAAAACAGGTGAAGAAGCTGGATGTGGAGGTCCTGGGCTGGCGTGATTACATGTGGTTTGCTGTTGTGAGGCCTGTACTGCCAAATGCTCTAAAATGACAATGGAGGCGGCTTATGGTAGAGAAATGAACATTAAATTCCCTGGCAACAGCTCTGGAGGACATTCCTGCAGTCAGCATGCCAATAGCATGCTCCCTAAAAACTTAAGACATCTGTGGAATTGTGTTGTGTGACAAAACTGCACATTTTAGAGAGACATTTTATTGTCCCCAGCAGAAGGTGCACCTGTGTAATGGTCATGCTGTTTAATCAGCTTCTTGTTATGCTACACCTGTCAGGTAGATGGATTATCTAATTTGTGCACAACATTTTAGAGAAAAAAGCTTTTTGTGCGTATGGAACATTTCTGGGATCTTTTATGTGCTGGTCCCATGAAACATTAAGGAAAAAGTGAAGCCACAGGACAAGGGATATAGGGCACAGGACGCAGTCAGAGCTCCACAGTATCACCAAAACCCCATATTCATCCAGCCAGAGTAATCAAATGTTGATGACCTCTACATGAGAGCCAAACAGTCTGATGAGAGGAACTCTGCCACAAACGATAGATGGGACAACAAAAACAACATTGTTCGTGCCGTCGAGGGCAAACATCAAAACAGGAGACCAACACAATGCGATGACCTCAGAGGTTAAACACACAATGCAAGTAGAGGCTATTGGGCCCTTCACATGGCACGGGACAGGAAGATACCGCCATCAAAGATCAGAGGCATAGAGGCTGAATGTATTAACTTGGTATACCAGGACATCTCCAATGGCAGACTAGAACAAATAATATAAGTTAAAGTATTGAATCGTTAAGACTTTTACCTGTTGGAAAACACCAACGATTCTTTGAGACAGATCATAGGGAGTAGTGATAATACTAGGTGAGGTTTCTCTTCTCACCACTCCCTTCACAGTAATGTTTGATATGCCAGGCAACAGTTGGTCTCAGCGAGCAAATTTACTAAAATCACAAGGACCGAGACAAAGGAGGAGCAGGAGCTTGCTTTTATTGTGATCAATGTTTTATTGATTCAGCAAATACAGAATAACCAATGCTTTTCACCATCACACAAACAATGTAGTGCAGAAGACATGGATTATAATGACCCTTTATTTAATATACATTTTTAACTTGTTTGTTTACAGATCACTGTCTGATATAACTGATTGAATATTGCCACATTTTCTGGTGTTGAGGAACATGACAAGCTATGAATGTGACTATGAGAACCGGGGTATGTACAGTACCAGTCAAGAGTTTGGACATACCTCTACATTGTAGAATAATAGTGAAGACATCAAAACTCTGAAATAACACATATGGAATCGTAGCAACAAAAAAGTGTTAAACAAATCAAAATATATTTTATATTTGAGATTCTTCAAAGTAGCCACCCTTTGCCTTGATGACAGCTTTGCACACTGTTGGCATTCTCTAAACCGGCTTCATGAGGTAGTCACCTGGAATGCATTCAATTAACATGTGTGCCTTGTTAAGTTAATTTATGGAATTTATTTCCTACTTAATGTGTTTGAGCCAATCACCTGTGTTGTGACAAGGTAGTGGTGGTATACAGAAGATAGCCCTATTTGGTAAAAGACCAAGTCCTTATTATCGCAAGAACAGCTCAAATAAGCAAAGAGAAACGACATTCCATCATTACTTTAAGACATGAAGGTCAGTCAATCTGGAAAATTGTGCAGTCGCAAAAAACATAGTGCTATGATGAAACTAGTACACATGAGGACTGCCACAAGAAAGGAAGACCCAAAGTTACCTCTGCTGCAGAGGATACGTTCATTAGAGTTACCAGCCTCAGAAATTGCAGGGCAAATAAATGCTTCACAGAGTTCAAGTAACAGACACATCTCAACATCAACTGTTCAGAGGAGACTGTGTGAATCAGGAATTCATGATCGAATTGCTGCAAAGAAACCACTACGAAAGAACACCAAAAAGAAGAGACTTGCTTGGGCCAAGAAACACGAGAAATGGACATTAGACAGGTGGAAATCTGTCCTTTGTCTGATGAGTGCAAATTTTATATTTTTGGTTCCAACCACCGTGTCTTTGTGAGACACAGAGTAGGTGAATGGATGATCTCCGCATGTGTGGTTCCCACCGTGAAGCATGAACGGTGAAGTGTGATGCTGTGGGGGTGCTTTGCTGGTGATACTATTGGTGATTTATTTAGAATTCAAAGCACACCTAACCAGCATGGCTACCACAGCATTCTGTAGCGATACGCCATCCTATCTGGTTTGTGCTTAGTGGGACTTTCATTTGTTTTTCAACAGGACAATGACCCAACACACCTCCAGGCTGTGTAAGTGCCATTTGACCAAGAAGGAGAGTGATGGAGGGCTGCATCAGATGACCTGGCCTCCACAATTACCCGACCTCAACCCAATTGAGATGGTTTGGGATGAGTTGGACCGCAGAGGGAAGGAAAAGCAGCCAACAAGTGCTCAGCATATGTGCGAACTCCTTCAAGACTGTTGGAAGAATATTCCAGGTAAAGCTGGTTGAGAGAATGCCAAGAGTGTGCAAAACTGTTATCAAGGCAAAGGGTGGCTACTTTGAAGAATCTATCAAATAAAATATATTAATCACAGTGCTAACTGAGCCACTATCGATCCTGGTTCAAGTCCAGGCTCTGTCGTAACCGGCCGCGACCGGGAGACCCATGGGGCAGCGCACAATTGGCCCAGCGCTGTCCGGGTAAGGGAAGGGTTTGGCCGGCTGGGATGTCCTTGTCCAATCGCGCTGTAGCGACTCCTGGGGTGGTCCGTGCGCATGCACGCTGACACGGTCGCCAGGTGTATAGTGTTTCCTCTGACACATTGGTGCGGCTGGCTTCCAGGTTAATCGGGCATTGTGTCAAGAAGCAGTGCGGCTTGGCTGGGTCATGTTTCGGAGGACGCACGGCTATCTACCTTTGCCTCTCCCGAGTCTGTACAGGAGTTGCAGCGATGGGACAGGACTGTAACTACCAATTAGATACGACGAAATTAGGGAGAATAAGGGGTAAAAAAAATTTGATTTGTTTAACACTTTTTTGGTTACTACATGATTCCATGTATTATTTCATAGTTTTGATGTCTTCACTATTATTCTACAATGTAGAATAAAAAATAAAGAAAAACCCTTGAATAAGTAGGTGTCCAAACTTATGACTAGTACTGTATGTACCATGCGTGTCAAGGGAAGAACACAATGTCCTTTCTACTGGAAGCATTTGTGAAAGATTCCATGCTAGGGTCCACCCTGACCACTTATGTAAGAGAAGTAAATAGATTTAGGTGAAACACTTAACATTAACCTCCTCCAATCTCTCCAACCTGTGTTTGTGTGTCTGTCAGAGGGGTTAGGATCATGATATCTTAACATGACCAAATGGTTCCTTTTCCCTTGCGGTAATACTGAAGGGCCTATGAGGAAGAATCCTATGATAAGATTAATACTGAAAAATACTGCACAATTTAAACACTTTGACCTCCGAATCCCCCTTCCCCTAACACACATGTAAATATAGGTAGGGGTCGATTCCATTTAAATTCCTGTCAATTCAGAAAATTAACCAAACTCCAATTCAAATTCAAGTATTTCCTTATTGAAAATAATTTGAATATTTGTGTACTGCCTGAATTGAAGGAAATCTAAATTTAATTAAAACCCAACCCTGGTGTAAATAATGTACTGCAAATTGTTCAGTGCCTTACTGTATTTATATTTATGCTAATGTTTTATTCTATTCTGTGAGCTTTATTTGAACGTTTTATTATTTGTTATTGTTGTCGCATTATCGAGAGGGGACCTGCAAGTAAGAATGTCATTGGACTGTGTACCCCATGTGTATGCTATTCATATGTGAAATAAAATTGAATTTAAACTTAAATAAGTTATATCATTTTACATTTTTATACAAACTAGCCTACTTTCTGTAGTTATGTTATTCCACTGATATCGGGTTCTGCTGTAGGCTACTGCTCATTTCCATTTGGATGTTGAACAGACAGACACACATCCGGTAAATGCTACAGATTGTCCACCTTGGTCCGTTTTACTATCCTCCAGGGAACTCCAATAGTATCTGGGTTGACAACATTCAAGGTTAATGATCCCCGCACACAGAGCAAAGTAATAGGAGTGGTCAGAGAGGATGTTCATTCAAACGCAAAGCTTTTCCTGCCTCTGATTGGTGCTTCTGCCAAGAATAACTTCCCACTGGGCACAGACGTCAATTCTTTGTTTATTCCACGTTGGTTGAAATTGAAATGATGTGGAAACGTTGCTTCAACCAGTGTGTGCCAGTGAGTTACTAATAGTCACTGGGGGGCGCTTGCTGGATGTGGATGTCTTCAGTTCCAGTCCAACGTTACCGTATCTGTTCAGATTAGCTGTCCAACGTTACCGTATCTGTTCAGATTAGTTGTCCAACGTTCCCGTATCTGTTCAGATTAGCTGTCCAACGTTACCGTATCTGTTCAGATTAGCTGTCCAACGTTACCGTATCTGTTCAGATTAGTTGTCCAACGTTACCGTATCTGTTCAGATTAGCTGTCCAACGTTACCGTATCTGTTCAGATTAGTTGTCCAACGTTACCGTATCTGTTCAGATTAGCTGTCCAACGTTACCGTATCTGTTCAGATTAGCTGTCCAACGTTACCGTATCTGTTCAGATTAGCTGTCCAACGTTACCGTATCTGTTCAGATTAGCTGTCCAACGTTACCGTATCTGTTCAGATTAGCTGTCCAACGTTACCGTATCTGTTCAGATTAGCTGTCCAATGTTACCGTATCTGTTCAGATTAGTTGTCCAACGTTACCGTATCTGTGCAGATTAGCTGTCCAACGTTACCGTATCTGTTCAGATTAGCGGTCCAACGTTACCGTATCTGTTCAGATTAGCTGTCCAACGTTACCGTATCTGTTCAGATTAGCTGACCAACGTTACCGTATCTGTTCAGATTAGCTGTCCAACGTTACCGTATCTGTTCAGATTAGCTGACCAACGTTACCGTATCTGTTCAGATTAGCTGTCCAACGTTACCGTATCTGTTCAGATTAGTTGTCCAACGTTACCGTATCTGTTCAGATTAGCTGACCAACGTTACCGTATCTGTTCAGATTAGCGGTCCAACGTTACCGTATCTGTTCAGATTAGCTGTCCAACGTTACCATATCTGTTCAGATTAGCTGTCCAACGTTACCGTATCTGTTCAGATTATCTGACCAACGTTACCATATCTGTTCAGATTAGCTGTCCAACGTTACCGTATCTGTTCAGATTATCTGACCAACGTTACCGTATCTGTTCAGATTAACTGCCTGTGGAGTCCAAGTCATTCGGTCGTTACACAATGATAAGCGCAGGCCCAGCGTGTGGACTAGGGACCATTAAGTACCCATAACAGGTACGTTACGTGAGACAGGCAATGTGTGCTGCTATAAGAAGAACATGACATTGTGATACTGCCAAACGAAGATGGAAATTAAACCTCCCTATCCTCTCCACTGCACTGTAATCATATATTATTTTCTGTTGGAAACTACTGTTTTAATGTCCCATTATCTGAGTCACATCCTCATGTTGTTTCTGTGATGCAGTTACTGTAGGCACCATGGAATGACTCCAGAGGGGTTCCAGTTAATTCTTAAAAGAATAGAATGACCTGTGCCATACTTCTGATGACATTGGATGAAGTCAAGGTTAATTCATGCCACCTACTGTTTAATGGACATATGATGTCATGATGTAAACATTTATTTGAGGTAATCAATTGAAAAAAAAAAAATAATAATAATAATAACACCCTTTTATTTCTTGAACTACTGTAACATTCGCACTTTACTTTTTTTCCCACCTAACACTGACTTTACTGACAGCTACTTTGAGGAAAATGTACTTACTAAGACCTTGATACAGTGCATTCAGAAAGTATTCAGACCCCTTGACTTTTTAAACACTTTGTTACGTTACAGCCTTATTCTAAAATGGATTAAATCGTTTCCCCCCCTCATCAATCTACACACAATACACCATAATGACAAAGCAAAAACAGGTTTTTAGAAAAATGAAACATCACATTTAAATAAGTATTCAGACCCTTTACTCAGTACTTTTTTGAAGCACCTTTCGCAGCGATTACAGCCTTGAGTCTTCTTTTGTAGGACGCTACAAGCTTGGCACACCTGCATTTGGTGAGTTTCTCCTATTATTCTCTGCAGATCCTCTCAAGCTCTGTCAATTTGGATGGGGAGCGTCGCTGCACAGCTATTTTTAGGTCTCTCCAAAGATGTCCGATTGGTTCAAGTCCGGGCTCTGGCTGGGCCACTCAAGGACATTTATAGACTTGTTCCAAAGCCACTCCTGTGTTGTCTTGGCTGTGTGCTTAGGGCCGGTGTCCTGATGGAAGGTAAACCTTTACCCCAGTCTGAGGTCCTGAGCACTCTGGAGTAGGTTGTCATCAAGGACATCTGTACTTTGCTCATTTCATCTTTCCTTCGATCCTGACTAGTCTCCCAGTCCCTGCCGCTGAAAAATATTCCCACAGCATGATGCTGGCACCACCATGCTTCGCCGTAGGGATGGTGCCAGGTTTCCTCCAGACTTGATGCTTGGCATTCAGGCCAAAGAGTTCAGTCTTGGTTTCATCAGACCAGAGAATCTTGTTTCTCATGGTCAGAGAGTCTATTAGTGACTTTCTGCAAATTCCAAGCAGGCTGCCATGTGCCTTTTACTGAGGAGTGCCTTACGTCTGGCCACTCTACCATAAAGGCCTGATTAGTGGCGTGCTGCAGAGATGGTTGTCCTTCTGGAAGGTTCTCCCATCTCCACAGAGGAACTCTGGAGCTCTGTGAGAGTGACCGTCATGTTTTTGGTCACTTCCCTGACCAAGGCCCTTCTCCCCGATTGCTCAGTTTGGCTGGATGGCCAGCTCTGGGAAGAGTCTTGGTGGTTCCAAACTTCTTCCATTTAAGAATGATGAAGGCCACTGTGTTCTTGGGGACCTTCAATGCTGCAGAAGTTTTTTGGTACCCTTCCCTAGATCTGTGCCTCGACACAATCCTGTCTCTGAGCTCTACGGACAATTCCTTCTACCTCATGGCTTGGTTTCTTTCTCTGACATGCACTTTCAACTGTGGGACCTTATATAGACAGGTGTGTGCCTTTCCAAATCATGTCCAATCAATTTACCACAAGTGGACTCCAATCAAGTTGTAGAAACATCTCAAAGATTATCAATGGAAACAGGATTCACATGAGCTCTATTTCGAGTCTCATAGCAAAGGGTCTGAATACATACGTAAATAATTTATGTTTTTTATTTTTATAAATTTGCAAACTTTTTGAGAAACCTGTTTTCACCTTGTCATTACGGGATATTGTGTGTAGATTGTAAAGTAACAAAATGTGGAAAAGGGGAAGGGGTCTGAATACCTTCCTAATATACTGTACGTGGTTGTCCCACCTAGCTATTTTAAGATGAATGCACTAACTGTATGTCGCTCTGGATAAGAGAGTGTCTGCTAAATTACATTTTCTTGGTCTTTTTAGAGGGTAGATCGGCTTTAATATTGCAGATAGATTGATAGAAGCCGCAATCTAATTGACTGCATCATTTCCAATCCTCATATATATTTCTTTGTAAATATACACTACCGTTCAAAAGATTAGGGTCACTTAGAAATCTCCTTGTTTTTTAAAGAAAAGCACATTTTTTGTCCATTAAAATAACATCAAATTAATCAAAAATACAGTGTAGACATTGTTAATGTTGTATGTGACTATTGTAGCTGGAAATGGCAGATGTTTTAAATGGAATATCTACATAGGCATACAGAGGCCCATTATCAGCAACCATCACTCCTGTGTTCCAATGGCAAATTGCGTTAGCTAATCCAAGTTTATCATTTTAAAAGGCTAATTGATCATTAGAAAATCCTTGTGCAATTATGTTAGCACAGCTGAAAACTGTTGTTCTGATTAAAGAAGAAATAAAACTGGCCTTCTTTAGACTAGTTGAGTATCTGGAGCATCAGCATTTGTGTGTTCAATTACAGGCTCAAAATTTCTTTTGAAACTCGTCAGTCTATTCTTGTTCTGAGAAATGAAGGCTATTCCATGCGAGATATTGCCAATAAACTGAAGATCTCAGCTGTGTACTACTCCTTTCACAGAACAGCTCAAACTGGCTCTAACCAGAATAGAAAGAGGAGTGGGTGGCCCCGGTGCACAACTGAGCAAGAGGACAAGTACATTAACGTGTCTAGTTTGAGAAACAGATGCCTCACAAGTCCTCAACTGGCAGCTTCATTAAATAGTACCCGCAAACACCAGTCTCAATGTCAACAGTGAAGAGGCGATTCCGGGATGCTGGCCTTCTAGGCAGAGTTGCAAAGAAAAGGCCATATCTCATACTGGCCAATATAAAGAAAAGATTAAGATGGGCAAAGTACACAGACACTGGACAGAGGAACTCTGCCTTCTTCATGCATTTGAGCCCATCAGTTGTGTTGTGACAATGTAGGGGTGGTATACAGAAGATAGCCCTATTTGGTAAAATATGAAGTCCATATTATGGCAAGAACAGCTCAAATAAGCAAACATAAATGACAGTCCATCATTACTTTAAGACATGAAGGTCAGTCAATCCGGAACATTTCAAGAACTTTGAAAGTTTCTTCAAGTGCAGACGCAACAACCATCAAGCGCTTTGATGAAACTGGCTCTCATGAGGACCGCCACAGGAAAGGAAGACCCAGAGTTACCTCTGCTGCAGAGGAAAGGTTCATTAGAGTTACCAGCCTCAGAAATTGCAGCCCAAATAAATGCTTCAGTGTTCAAGTAACATACACATCTCAACATCAACTGTTCAGAGGAGACTGCGTGAATCAGGCCTTCATGGTCAAATTGCTGCAAAGAAACCAATACTAAAGAACACTAATAATTAGAAGAGACTTGCTTGGGCCAAGAAACATGAGCAATGGACATTAGACTGGTGGAAATCTTTCCTTTGGTCTGATTTTAGATCCAAATTTTAGATTTTTGTTCCAACCGCCGTGTCTTCGTGAGACGCAGAGTAGGTGAAGGGATGATCTCCACATGTGTGGTTGCCACCTTGAAGCATGGAGGTGGTGTGATTCTGTGGGGGTGCTTTGCTGGTGTCACTGTCAGGGATTTATTTAGAATTCAAGGCACACTTAACCAGCATGGCCACCACAACATTCTTCAGCGATACGCCATCCTATCTGGTTTGCGCTTAGTGGGACTTTCATTTGTTTTTAAACAGGACAATGACCCAACTCACCTCCAGGCTGTGTAAGTGCTATTTAACCGAGAAGGAGAGTGATGGAGGGCTGCATCAGATGACCTGGCCTCCACAATCATCTGACCTCAACCTAAATGAGATGGTTTGAGATGAGTTGGAAGGAAAAGCAGCCAACAAGTGCTCAGCATATGTGGGAACTCCTTCAAGACTTTTGGAAAAGCATTTCAGGTGAAGCTGGTTGAGAGAATGCCAAGAGTGTGCAAAACTGTCATCAAGGCAAAGGGTGGCTACTTTGAAGAATCTAAAATATATTTTGGTTTGTTTAACACTATTTTGGTTACTACTGTCATGCCCTGACCGTAGAGAGCTTTTTATGCCTCTATTTTGGTTTGGTCAGGGGGTGATTTGGGTGGGCATTCTATGTTATTTTTTCTATGTTTTTGTATTTCTTTGTTTTGGCCGGGTATGGTTCTCAATCAGGGACAGCTGTCTATCGTTGTCTCTGATTGGGAACCATACTTAGGTAGTTTTTTCCCACATGGTTTTTGTGGGTAGTTATTTTCTGTTTAGTGTTTTGCACCTGACAGGACTGTTTCGGTTATTCTCTTTGTTATTAGTGTTCCGTTTCAATAAAAAGCATGAACACTTACCACGCTGCGCTTTGGTCCACACCTTCTTTAACAGACGACCGTTACAGCTACATTATTCCATATGTGTTATTTCATAGTTTTGATGTCTACACTATTAGTGAAAATAAAGAAAAAACATTGAATGAGTAGTTGTTCAAACTTGACTTGTACAGTTTATTCTTTAATAACAAAAAATACTTTATTTCCACAAAGCAAAGACTAAAACAAAGAAAACGTAAATACCGCTCAAAAAGCTCCCCTATTGTTCTTATATTAGGGTACCATACAATTATCCTCCCTATTTGCATTATTGTTTTCAAGTGAGTACACCATTCTACTCTAGGCTGTAAACTGCTGTGAAAATGTCATTTGAATTACAGCGCAAAAGCCCTGTGATTTGAATGTTTCATTCAATTTTGACAGTTTATAAGATATACAAAACACAGTAGCATGCCAGTTTGGCTGTATTTTAAGTTCTGATACTGAGATGCACTGTTTGTTAATAATAATAATAATGTGGCCACATACAGTAGGCTTCCAGCAGGCCCAGTTATTCAGGAAAGCTTGACAGCTCTGTTGTCGCGCACCTAGAACCTAACGCTTTAATAACCTATAGCCTAAATATGGGTAATTTCACTTTTAAAATGCATTACCTTTTATGTGTGGCATCAACACAACCAGTTACAATGTTTTAATCTGATTAGGCTACTTCAAAAGTCTCCTGTAGGCAACCTGCGCACATTCGTCCAAAATATAATTCTAGCATTCAAACTGTGCAGATTGTGGTGTTGCATATATTTGTTGCATTTATTTTATATAATTATATATATAGTATCAAAATGTTAAATCTGATTTCCACCTGGATGATCATTGTCTGCACCCGGCTCTGATCGTAGTGCAGTTCTAATGAAAGGCAGGGAGAGTTAGCTCATCCGTGGTGGTCAGCAAATCCTCAACCTTCTGGCCCGTAGCCTTGCGTGGCATCGACTGTACCACAAAAGCATGCTGAAGTGGTAAAGTCGATATCTACGTTAAACAACACAGGATCACTACAGTTATTTGTGGTCATTTCTTGTTAATTCTATAAGGGGAAGGGTGCGCATTTTGTCTTTACAGAACATTTTGTCTTTACAGTACATTTTGTCTTTACAGTACATTTTGAAATGTCTCCTAGGTGTACAAATGTTACAACCTTCAACACAGGACAAACAGAAACACAAAACAACATGTCTGTTACAGCAATAATAAAAGTAGATAACTGCATAAATCAAACTGACAGTTTAAATTAATTCTACATATGGATCTCTCAGCGGCTGGCAGAGACTGCAGAAACAAGGTTTTTAAGCACAATTTAGATATTTTTCTGCTTATAATTTCCAACATTTGGTAGGCTAATTGTTAGTGAACTTGTCATTTCTGGGCCACTGACTGGTTCCAGGACTACTGCTGCCCTCCTCTGGGGCATCATTCTCCTTCTCTGGCCCACTGACTAGAACATTCCACCGCTTACTGAAGTCATCACTTCTAGGATACAGGAGGAAGTCATAGATAAGGGCTGCTGCTACACCTCCACACATCGGCCCCAGCCAGTACACCTGGAGTACAGGAGCAGAAATGGTGCCAACAATTCAATATCTGTGCTGAACCAAGAGCTACTGTGGAACAGGTCTCTTTTTATGAGACCAACCTGGATAATTAAAAGTTAGATAATAATACAAAAGTGATAGATGTGCAGTTGATAGACAAGAAGCTATCATTAATATGATATGATAGTTTTGATGACAACACAAACATTAGGGTGAAAAAGGTGAAAGATTACCCAATGGTCAGCAAAGTGTTTGTAGATTACAGCTGGCCCAAATGAGCGAGCAGGATTAATCCCACATCCAGTGAAACTGATCTGAGGATAGAAACAATTAACCATAGCATTTATGGCATGTTTATGTTATACTGTACCGCTATATTACACTTACACCGGCGATTATGGATTTTCCTGAAGTTTGTTTATAGCAAGACTATAATCTACTGTAGATCTACAGTGTAAAGCTGAAAACATTTTTATCAGCACACATGTTTGAGTAGCATTATTCACTTACTGCTGCAAGATGTCCCAGACCCACAGAGAGCCCGATGGCTAGAGGGGCAGAACCGGTGACATCCCCACGCCTTTTATCAGTCACTGCTATGACACATAGGACCAGCTGGAAGGTGGTCAGGAACTCGATGACAAACCCTTGTCCTACACTTATTTTATTCAGCTGGAAAAGACCGGAGAGGATATGATGAGCTTGTGAAACATTAGGTGGCATCTGAGATGAGATCTGAGATGTATGACGGCTCAAGCGTTGATTAAGTCAGTCTGATTTAAAGTAGATGAGTTTAAGCTTACTTTAGATTACAATTTTCACAAAAGTCGTCAACATGTCTGAATCAATTCCATTTAAAATGAATTCATTCCAAATGTATATTTTCAGCATTTTAATACTTAGTGGCAATCTGCATATTGGTACATACATTTTACATACATTTTTTTACTTTTAAATTAATGATACTATACATCCATTGATTCTTGAAGAATATAACTTATTCCATCAGAACCCCAAATAATCTTATTCAGGTCCTTTTTTTTACCATGTAATTGTAAACAAACACTGTATAGCCTCAAAACATGGTTCAAACTTAAATTTTGTTAACATGGATGGTCAGTCCTTGCATCTATAGCACTGTCTATAATCTGTCTATAATATGTCCAGACCCAGCACTCAGCTTTCTCCTAAAACAGTGGTGGGTGACTGCTTTGTTATTGTTTGAAATCTCTCCATATTTGCCAGTAATCTGAAAACAGTCAAAAGTGATATCCACTCACGTGATTAACCCCCAGTGCATCAATGTTTGTCGGCTTGACTCCATACACTATGGCACTAGCTACTACAGCTCCCAGCATCTGAGCCAGGATGTAGAACACTGCCTTGAACACACTGATCTGGCAGCTGACCAGCAGACCTAGGGTGATGGCTGGGTTCAGGTGGGCTCCACTGATGTGGCCCAAACTCTGGGCCAGCGTGGCGATGGCCAGACCAAAGGCTAACGCTACTTTAACCTCCTGGTCAGGCTTGGAGTTATTTTTATTCCCGATAGCAGAAGATATACCGATGAATATGAAGAGGATCATACCGATCAACTCTGCTAGAACAGCCCGCCAAAACGCCCAATTTCTGAGTTCTCCCATCACTGTGGTGTTGGGTGGCGTTTGTGTTGTGTCTTCAGTGTTACTAACAATGCAAGCCACGCAGCATTTATACCACAGTGTTACTGTAGATCCCTAGTGAAAGTGGGAGGAGACTGACATTCAAATTAACAGGAAATACCGCTAACAAGAGACTTCAGGTTTTCACCCCTTTTTCTCAGTCACCCCATAAAATTTGTACATCAGTTCTAAACAGAAATTGTTGCACTGAAAAGTGACTGAGAAACATTACTATACAGGAACTCTTAAAAGAGATTATTTGCAATTCAAATGATTTACATTTGTCAAATATCTATGCTAAATTTAGAAATTAAAAGGTTGTTAAAGTTGAAAACAGGACATTTAAATGGATTACCATGCTTTATTTCTGACAAGAAGTCAAACATGCTGCAGGGTGTATAAGTCATCACAGACAAATACAAAATGGTATCTTATACGTCTAGTATTTCTTTTTTAATTTAGTGTCTGAAAACATTTTGCTACGGTGTGCGCTACTGAACATGATCCAGGTGTCTTACAGCTGGCGTTGAGACTAGTGAGGTAAATTATCAAATTAATGTGTTATACCACTGCACTGCAAGTCATGAATCGTTTCCAGGGTAGATTAAAACAATATAATGGCTTTGATTTACTCCAAGACCTACTGAGGGCCCGATCGCCAAGGGCGCAGGACATCAGAACCTCCGACATCACTCCACCTTCTATCAGTGGTTGCTATGACACACACACAGCACAAGCTGGAGGGTGAGAAGAAATTCTATGCCAAATCCTTGATTCCATTCAACTACCAGAGAAGAGAACAGGAAAGCATTTGGTTAATCTCGCCCCGCATAACTGTCAGAAAATACAATAGAATTACGATCATTCAGAGGATGTATTTAAGCAGAGGGAGTCGAAAGATAAGGCGTCTCTGCTTCTTTCAGCTCCAACAATCGCTGCCAGGAAGGGAGAGCTTATATTAAAGGCTGAAATCAGCGGAAAACACATTAACTCAATGCATAGAGCTGTTTGAGGAAAGTGGCGCTCTTGATTCAAAACATGGCTAACACGTTTCGAGGACATTATAAATCTAAATCTTGTCAACGTATTGCAACTTCTGTACAGTGACCTGAGCTGGAGCGGCATACGCTACAAAGGACACCATTAACTTTGAAATTCTGTTTGCATTTAAATCCCATGTTAACTTGTGTATAATGTAAATTATTTTTGGATCAATTTGTGGTAGGCTACTGAGGACACAGAACTGGCAGCTGATCAGCAGACCCAGGGTGATGGCTGGGTTCAGGTAGCTAAAGATTGTACACCAGATAATGTGACATATCCATTTTTGGTGTCCATTACTGGGAGTTTCTCCTTGAGAAAACCTACTGGATAGATACTAAAAGAGCAAATATTCCATAGCCTGTAGGTAGGTAGGCGTTGGTTTGTTGGACTAGGATCTGAACAGATAGTTCAGCACTTCTGCTCTTTTCTATAATCTGTAGAGAACACAACATATGTATGTACTTATGGGTGGCACAAATTGGGATATGGGGGAGGGGAATGGGCAGGGTATATGCAAATGGATTACTGTAGTTTTTACTGTATTGTTTTTGCAGACATTTCTGTAGTATTTACTACAGTGTTTTATGTGTCTGTGGATAATACTGCAGTATTCTATAGTAAAACTGTAGTCTTTATGTGGGAGCTGCCACAATGGTTTTGCTGGTTCAAGTTAAAACAAGTATAAACTTTTGCATAGGCGCTAGGTCAATGGTATTATGAAGCACAAATTAAGCTGGTATGCCAAGTTTGTATCATACACCCTCACAAGGTTTAGTCTTGCAACTAGCACCTTACCCAAAAGTTAATTTTGAGTAAATTGTTTGGCTTGAATCAGGTATGCTTTGTTCACTCTGAATTATTCACTCTATTTTAAGTAAGTCAAACAAACTGATTGATGTGAATCTGTGTAGGGAAATGTGGTTGTTGAATCATGACAATAACAACTAACAATCCTTCACTTCATACAACAGACTAGAGGTCGACCAATTATGATTTTTCAATGCCGATACCAATACCGATTATTGGAGGACAAAAAAAGCCGATACCGATTAATAGGACGATTTATTTAAAGATGTATTTTATTTTATATATATATATATATCATACACACACACACACATTTTTGTAATAATGACAATTGCAACAATACTGAATGAACAATGAACACTTTTATTTTAACTTAATATAATACATAAATACACACACACTGTCACGACTTCTGCCGAAGTCGTTGCCTCTCCTTGTTCGGGCGGTGCTCGGCGGTCGACGTCACCAGTCTTCTAGCCATCATCAATCCATTTTTCATTTTTCCATTGGTTTTGTCTTGTCTTCCCACACACCTGTTTTCAATCCCATCCATTACCTCTTGTGTATTTAACCCTCTGTTTCCCCTCATGTCTTTGTCAGAGATTGTTTTATGTCAGTATTGTTTCTTGCTGTATAGGTGTGCGACGGGTCCTCGTGCCCATGTTTATTTTTATGTATGTACATTTTTGTGTTTGGAGCATGTTAAGTGGACATATATTAATAACCTGTTGGGGAT